>NW_024423786.1:45509914-45510781 GCF_017311325.1 Ursus maritimus | reverse complement strand
GAGTCTGTGGCCTCTGCCACAGAACTAATGGTTATGGATATAACCAAATTATCAGAAATGGAGTTCAGAGTAACAGTGGTCAAGATGATGTGTAGACTTGAAAAAAGTATTAACGAAAATGTTAATGAGAATATAGAATCTCTAAGGGCAGAAATGAGAGTGAATCTGGCAGAAATTAAAAATTCTATGAATCAATTGCAGTCAAAACTAGAGGCTAGGACGACCAGGGTGAATGAGGCAGAAGAACGTAATGGCGAACTGGAGGATGGGTTAGTAGAAGAGAAAGCTAAAATAGAAACTTGGCTCAAAAAAATCCAATCTCAAGAATGTAGGTTACGGGAGATTACTGACTCAATGAAACGTTCCAATGTCAGAATCATTGGCATCCCCGAGGGGGTAGAGAAAAACAGAGGTCTAGAAGAGATATTTGAATAATGTGTAGCTGAAAACTTCCCTAATCTAGCAAAGGAAACAAGCATTCCTGTCCAAGGGGCAGAGAGGACCCCTCCCAAGCTCAACCACGACAAACCTACACCACGTCACGTCATAGTGCAATTCGCAAATATTAGATCCAAGGATACAGTATTGAAAGTGGCCAGGGCAGGAAGCGGAAGGTGGGGACGCGGACCCCAGCTTAGCGAGGTTTCCCCAGCGGTGGGTCGGGCCGGGGGACCCCGGAGCCGCGGCTCGAGCTGAATGGGCAGGAGTGCAAAGGCCCTGTCTCGTCGATGTCTGTGAGCGGGCCATCGAGCTAGGGGGCAAACCTCGATTCCCATGTTACATCGGCGCCCTCCAACCAGATTCCTGATGGGCGGGCGACGGTGGACACCAAAGATAAAAGACCAGAACTTTCCGGAAAAGAAACCA
>NW_024423786.1:45272930-45509904 GCF_017311325.1 Ursus maritimus | reverse complement strand
GTATTAGAAACACAAAGGACAGAGACGAGCGGGCCCTGGAAGTGAGGGCTGGGACGCCGGGTTGGTGCGCACATCCCAGAACGCTGCAGGGTTGAGCAGCACCAACAGAAACAGAGTTAAAGTGGCCAGAATATCAGTGGAGAACGGTCCACAATCCCTCTGTTCTGAGACAGAGGCTGAGATTCGGCCACTGCTGCTCTGACTCTCAGAAGAGGCACAGCAAACTGCCAGGGAAAGCCGCCAGAGAACAAAAGCCTGGAAATACTGGCTCACAGCGTGCCCATCCCCAAACCCCCTCGCAGGGGACACGGAGACTCTACCCAAACAGGGTTGCCTGAGTATTGGCGTGGCAGGCCCCTCCCCCAGAAGGCAGGCTGAAAAATGAGGAAGCCCACATCCCTAAGATCCCTATAAAACAAGGGCGCACAGCCTGGGTTAGGGTCAATAATTTGGGCTCTGGACAACCTTGCAACCTCTCCTCATCAGAATGACGACAAGGAGAAATCCCCCCCACAGCAAGGAAAAGACAAAGAGTCTGTGGCCTCTGCCACAGAACTAATGGTTATGGATATAACCAAATTATCAGAAATGGAGTTCAGAGTAACAGTGGTCAAGATGATGTGTAGACTTGAAAAAAGTATTAACGAAAATGTTAATGAGAATATAGAATCTCTAAGGGCAGAAATGAGAGTGAATCTGGCAGAAATTAAAAATTCTATGAATCAATTGCAGTCAAAACTAGAGGCTAGGACGACCAGGGTGAATGAGGCAGAAGAACGTAATGGCGAACTGGAGGATGGGTTAGTAGAAGAGAAAGCTAAAATAGAAACTTGGCTCAAAAAAATCCAATCTCAAGAATGTAGGTTACGGGAGATTACTGACTCAATGAAACGTTCCAATGTCAGAATCATTGGCATCCCCGAGGGGGTAGAGAAAAACAGAGGTCTAGAAGAGATATTTGAATAATGTGTAGCTGAAAACTTCCCTAATCTAGCAAAGGAAACAAGCATTCCTGTCCAAGGGGCAGAGAGGACCCCTCCCAAGCTCAACCACGACAAACCTACACCACGTCACGTCATAGTGCAATTCGCAAATATTAGATCCAAGGATACAGTATTGAAAGTGGCCAGGGCAGGAAGCGGAAGGTGGGGACGCGGACCCCAGCTTAGCGAGGTTTCCCCAGCGGTGGGTCGGGCCGGGGGACCCCGGAGCCGCGGCTCGAGCTGAATGGGCAGGAGTGCAAAGGCCCTGTCTCGTCGATGTCTGTGAGCGGGCCATCGAGCTAGGGGGCAAACCTCGATTCCCATGTTACATCGGCGCCCTCCAACCAGATTCCTGATGGGCGGGCGACGGTGGACACCAAAGATAAAAGACCAGAACTTTCCGGAAAAGAAACCAAGTGAAAAGCTTTCCATAGGCTAAGTTTTTACTGCAAAAACACTGGAGCGACTTCCATAGCCGGACTCCAACAGAAGGGTTAGCCCGGAGCGCCCGGTCTCTGGGAGCTCGTTCTGGGAACCACTGCGACGTGTGCTGTGTGGTAGGTATGACCGTCCCCATTTCACAGACGGACGGACCGAAGCCCAGAGAAAGGAGGCGACTTGGCTGAGGTCCCCTGGCCAATTCGGGAGCCGTGGCCATGGTAGCCTACTCCTGCACCTGTCTCCAGGGCTCTTGCAGGTGGGAGAGGTGCCGGGCCCTGACTGCATGCCCTAGGCCCCAGCGGAGGAAAACATGGTGTTTTCAGCAAAATGGTTTTATACTAAAGGACTTTGATTTGTTCCAAAAGTCATGTACTGACAACTTTTTGGGGAAAGGGGGATTTAAGATGCCCTTTTACGATGTCTTTACTTGGCAAATTAGAAAGTGGCAACCAACTGATTTCCAAAAGGTGGGAGAGAAAGCTTAGCTTAACTTTGTATTCTCAAAAACAGGCAATAATCTTTATCCTGGGGCTTACTGGATACTCAGACACAGAAGTGGTCCTTCAGGTGGGGGCAGGGAGCAGGGACCTGTTGTCCTAAAGCCCAGACCTGAGAAAAGGAGATGCTCGTAAGATGCCAACCTGTACCCAAGTATCTTCCAGCTGTGCTTACGACCGTTTGCCACAAAGTCATTCACTTCCTGGGGACACCCACACAGCAGCACGGTGGACTTAGGAAAGTAATTAGTTACTCTATAGCACAAAGGATTCTACTGACATGCTTCCCCCTTTTCCCCCCTCCCTTTTTTTTGGGTTAAACTCTGATCGTTTAACTTATCCTCACAGCTCTGGGGTAAGCACTTTCATCTCCCAGATAGAGACCTGTGTATAGGAGTGACGTGATTATCTTAGAGCCATACAGCTCATAGATGGCAGGTCCAGAGTTCAGAAGAAGCAGATGTGGGGCTTGATCCCAGGACCTTGGATGAGGACCTGAGCCTAAGGCACACACTTAACTGACTGGGCCACTCAGGTGTCCTGGGACTGTCCCTCATAAGGGGCAGCTACTTCCTCATCTGTGAAATGAAGTAGGTACATCCAACATGACCTACTCTGGACTGAAAATTTTTGAAAACCAAAGTCTTAGCTTATGGTTTCAGGGATGTGGGAGAAGGAAATATTATCACTTTTATAGTCAAGGCAGAAAAGTTATTTTTAAAAAATAGCACCTGCCAGATACTAAGACAGCCCCAAGCCTGCATGGGGAGCTAGCAGCCTGGGGCCAGAGCCAAGGGGTGCACTGCCAGACATGGCTCTGGGCCATGCCCTGTAAGAGCTACATATTTTGTGGGGTAAAACTGCCAACCTGTACCCAAGTATCTTCCAGCTGTGCTTATGACCGTTTGCCACAAAGTCATTCACTTCCTGGGGACACCCACACAGCAGCACGGTGGACTTAGGAAAGTAATTAGTTACTCCATAGCACAAAGGATTCTACTGACATGCTTCCCCCTTTTCCCCCTCCCTTTTTTTTGGCTTAAACTCTGATTGTTTAACTTATCCTCACAGCTCTGGGGTAAGCACTTTCATCTCCCAGATAGAGACCTGTGTATAGGAGTGACATGATTATCTTAGAGCCATACAGCTTGTAGATGGCAGGTCCAGAGTTCAACCTCAGCCTGTCCTCAGAGCCACTTCAGCCACTGCTGTTATCTTAGGGTGGGTGTGTCTTGCACCAAGGCCATGTCAGAAATCCCTGCTGCTTCTGAAATTGTGGTTCTGGGTTGACTGTTCTGGACCCCCTGGTTTGCCCTATGGGACTGTCCCTCTTTTTTTTTTTTTTTTTTTTTTAAGATTTATGTGTCAGAGAGCTTGTGCGCACAAGCGCACAAACAGAGGGAGTGGCAGGCAGATGAAGAAGCAGATGTGGGGCTTGATCCCAGGACCTTGGATGAGGACCTGAGCCTAAGGCACACACTTAACTGACTGAGCCACTCAGGTGTCCTGGGACTGTCCCTCATAAGGGGCAGCTGCTTCCTCATCTGTGAAATGAAGTAGGTACATCCAACATGACCTACTCTGGACTGAAAATTTTTGAAAACCAAAGTCTTAGCTTATGGTTTCAGGGATGTGGGAGAAGGAAATATTATCACTTTTATAGTCAAGGCAGAAAAGTTATTTTTAAAAAATAGCACCTGCCAGATACTAAGACAGCCCCAAGCCTGCATGGGGAGCTAGCAGCCTGGGGCCAGAGCCAAGGGGTGCACTGCCAGACATGGCTATGGGCCATGCCCTGTAAGAGCTACATATTTTCTAGGGTAAAACAAGGTTACGAAGACCTGGGACATGGAACCTCTTTGGAGGGCTTCTTTCTCTGGGGCAGGTGAGGTCCAGATAGAGACGGGGTAACGTCCGTTCATGTGGACCTTCAGTCTCTGTCACCCAAAGCTAGCAGGGGACCCCGGAGGTGGGAGAGGCAACATGGCCCTGAATGAGTGAAAGGCAGGTGGAGGTCAGTTTTCATGCAGAACACTAAATAGGCTGACTTGGCTATTTTGCCCTGCCCACCTCCCTAAAGTCTGGCAATGGAGCCCAGACCTCGGACACGAAGGGCTGACTTGACTGTAAAGGACCAAATTAGTAACGATTCTGAAACTGGTTTGTGCAAATGGTTTTTTTTTTTTTTTTATTTCCACATTTATATCACAAGGTGTCCACTTACTGGACCAAATAGCAAAGTTGCTCCCTTCTGTGTCCTGAGAACACAGAAGTCTAGGTACTGTACATTCACTAAGGCTCCTTGTTTTTGCAAATCGCGTTTATGACAAATAACCATAAGGCAAACGAATCTAAAGGAATGGTTATGAGTGTTTCCAGCGTACAGACAGGTCTCCTCTTGCCCAACAATACAGCTTACACACCAGTAGCATCCGCGGTTACTTTTATTTTTTGGGAGGGGACTCTAGAAAGGTGAAATTTTCAAGATATGCGTAGGAAGGGGAAACTGAAAAGGGAGAAAGAGGAAAATTATTTGGCTGGTGGTCAGATGGAAGAGGGGGATAAAATAAACTCCTAGAAAACTTAAAAAAAAAAAAAGAAAAGGGAGAAACAGGAAAATTATTTGGCTGGTGGTCAGATGGAAGAGGGGGATAAAATAAACTCCTAGAAAACTTAAGATTTTGCAGCATTTTTTTCAAAACTGGGTTTTAACCGAAACCAGATGAAAATGTGTGGCTGCCTACGGAGTGTAGGTCGTACTGGCTGGCTGGCCGGCCGGCCCGCCTGCTGCTAGCAGCTTGCTGCGGCCAACAAGCTTCTGGCATCAGGACTGAAGCGCTGGCCAGGTGGGGTGCAAACAGGCCACGGTGTAGGTACACCCACTGCCTCAGACACTCAGGGCCAAATTTAAAAAAGGAAAATGCAAATAGATGAGATGCGTGCTTCTGTTGCTGTTTAAAGGTAACCTCTCCCCCAGGTTTTCTGTGCCTGCCTGCAACTGAGGTCCCAGCTCACGGGTGCTGGGAAGTGTCCGCACCTCTTCCGGGGTGGGGAACTAACGCTTTTTATAGCTGGTTTGCTATAGAGTTCTGAACTCACTTTGCCGGCCTTCCTTCCACACGGTCCTTCCTTTGCAATTTTGTTAGTAAACTGGTAGCAGCATTTCACAAAAGAAGGAGAATTTTGAGGGAAGAGCACGGAGAGACCTCGAGACTCCCGCCCCCTCCCTCCTGCCCCGGGCCGGACTCCCCGGATTCCCAACCACTGGAGGCAGCCAAGCCCCGGCTGCCCGCCTGCCATGCTAACTGCAAGGTGGGAATGCACTTAGAGGCCGACAGGCTGGTCAGTCCAAGCAGACATAAGGCAGAATGTTCAATCGCCCGTCGTCGCCGTGCGGATCGAGCGATATGCACTGCGTCCAGTCATACCAGTTACCCTGTGTGTCCTGACACCCGTTCACCCCTGGCCACTGGTGGGCCTGGATTCTGTCCAGATCGTCCTGCGTGACCTCGCGATTCAGCCCTGGGAGGTCCGTGGGTGCGCTGTGAGGCACCAGCACATGTGGCTTCCTGGCCCCGCGCCGGGTGCTCTCCTCCTGCTTCAGGTACTCAGACATGAAGTGGTGAGCCCCTGGGGTCTGTGCGCCTGACGACGAGAGCAGGCTGCTCTGCCGGCTCAGGTAGGACTGGATGATCTCATTGCGTGACAGCTCCTTCCAGTTCGTCTGTTCAAAAGGGCTCTGGACGCTGGCCTTGGCCTCGGGCTTGTCCAGCTCTGTCCTGGGCTGCTCTGTGTGCACAGGGCTGTCAGCCCGCACTGGCTCTTTCTGGGTCAGAGGTTTGATCTGTCTGGTCATGGGGTCAAAGGTGAGCTTCCGCTCTTTTAACCGGACAGGCTTGACACCCGCCTCAGCCACCTGCCCATCCAAGTTCACCGTGTAGTCACGAGGCCGGTACCTCTTCTTCTTTTTGCTGTCCGAGCCACCAGACGAGGCAGCATCGCTGTCCGCCTTGGAGGAGTCCGGGGAAAAGCCCGCCCGGGGAAGGAGGGACTCGGCTGGAGGCAGCCCCACCTTGCAACCCTGCCCTGCCAGCCGCTGGTGGCCCTCAGGCTGCTCCAGCCAGCGCACCGGGCTCTCTGCACTGGGCAGCAGCTCAAGCCGCCTCACAGGTGGTGTGGACGGCTGGGCCAGTGGAAGCGGTGATGGCACCTGTGTGACATCAAGCGCCTGGGGCCGTGGAGAGGGGCTGGGCATGGAGCCCTTGGGTGTGTACGGGCTCCGCTGCCGGGCAAAGGAGCCCTCGTGCCGTGAGTTCCGGGGACTGAAAGAGCAGCGAGGCGGCCCCCTGGAGTGGGGGGGGCCTGGAGTCTCATCCACCCGGTCCAGCTGCTGCAGCACCGCAGCCTTTGTCTGCAAGCAGGGGCCCGGGGGCTTGCCCAGGCCTGGGGAGCTGGTGTGCGGCCGAACGGCGTTGACGGGAATCTTGCCGCTGTGCTTGTCGCTCTCGCCGTGCTCTAGGCGGCCGCCCTCAGGGCCCGTGTGCCCGCTGCCGTCCAGGGCACCAGGGAAGCTCTCGGGGCTCCCGCCAATCCCGTTGGTGGGGAGGGGGGACGAGTTGGGTACCAGGGAGTCATGGCTGGCTTTGGAGACCTTGGGAGGTGGGCCAGGGTGGCCAAGGTCACGCTGATCTCCCCGGCGCTTGCGGCTGCCCAGCCTGTCCAGCCGCTGTCCGGGCAGCCTCTGGATGTCGTTGCGGTTCTTCAGGTCATGGATGCTCTTGGGCGTGCCGGCCGCCCCCACCTCTGGCCGGCAGTTGTGAGCACCCCCGTTGGCGGAGCCGGCACTGCCCGCCAGCCCCCGCAGCGCCGCCTCATTCTGGTGCACAGGCTCGATAAGCTTCTGCCAGCTCCGCAGCAGCTTCTTGGCCCGCTTGGCGAGCTCCTCGTTCTTCGTTTTCTTGCGGACGTCGTTGATGAGCTTCCCAAGTCGAGTTTCCTACAACCAGAGAGAGACAATGACATGCTTTTGGGACAGGAAGTCCCCCATGAAAAGGGAGCTGAGGGCCCCTGGTCTTTGGATTAACCCCACTGTCCCACAAACCACGGAGTTCCCTAGATAACAAAACCCATGGGGATTTGGGGTCCTTTGTGACATCTAACTTCTCAAATCCAGTCCTCAAACTTCAGGGTCCCAGGGCCACAGGGGGCATCTTCAGAAGCACCGTCCCACAGGCTCCTGGCACCTGGAAGCTGTGGACCGGCAGGCCAGTGCAAGGACACTTTGCTAGGGAAGCTCTTTGGGTGAAAGCACACAATGGCCAAGGCAACAGCAAACAGAGGGCCTGAGCCAGCATCACTCACTGGAGCCTCTCGCCCTCCTCCCCCCAGGCTTGCCTCCCAGCCCTGGGACTAAAGCCACCCAATTCCTGCAGTGCCCAAAGGAAGATGTTGCTTTTGGCACAGGCTAGGCCAGGAGGGTATCTGTACCCCTCACTCTGCACTCCTAAGTCCTCACCGGGCCAGTGAGAGCAAAGGCTCCAAGAAGCCGGGAAGGACTGGGGTTGGGGAAGCCCAGGCCCTGCCCACCCTGTTCTTCCCAATGTTGGGTCCTGGGGACACTCACCTCCAGTGCCTCTTTGGTAATGGGGTATTTCTCCAGGCTGGAGATGACTTCCAGCACCGCCACCATGTTCCGGATCTGCGAAACAAGAGCCACTTGTCAGACCTATGCCCCTTTCCTTGTTCCAGCCCACTCTGGCCTCTCCCTCCCCAAAAGCCAGTGGAGTTGGCGACATCAAAGTTCTCACCCCATGCCTGCTCCTGAGGCCAAAAACGTACCCAGTGCTCACCCTCCCGTCCGCCTCCTCTAGTGCATGGGGTGCAGCTGACCACGAGCCCGTCCATGGCCATGCCCACTTGCCCAAGTGGTTGTCACATGGCTGAAATCCACAACGCACATGAAGTAAGACCTGCTCCTGCTCCAGGAGAGGTGTTCTACTCTACCATCTCATGGGGGGCAGTGTGCCGAAGGACTTATCAAATAAAACACAACGAGCTTAAAAGATCAATAAAGGCGTACCTCCTTTTGTTGTTCTTAGCTTTATTACACTTCACAGATACTGTGTTTCTTACAAATTGAATGTCTGTGGCAGCCCTGCATTGAGCAAGTCTATTGGTGCTATTTTTCCAACAGCATTTGCTCACCTTGTGTCTGTCTCTGTGTCACATTATGGTAACTCTCGTATTTCAGATTTTTAAAATTATATTTGTTGTGGTGATCTATGATTAGTGATTCTTGATGTTACTACTGTGACTGTTTTGGGGTGCTACGAACTGCACCCATGTAAAATGGCAAACTTCATTGATACTGTGTGTGTTCTGACTGTTCCACTGCCCAGCCATTTCCCTGTCTCTCTCGTCTCCTTGGGCCTCCCTGTTCCCTGAGACACAAGTGTTGAAATTAGGCCAAATGATAACCCTACGAATGGCCTCTACATGTTCAAGTGAAAGGAAGAGTCACACATCTCTCACTTTAAATCAAAAGCTAGAAATGATTACACTTAGGAAGACATGCCCCAAACCAAGACAGGCTGAAAGCTACGCCTCTTGTGCCAAACACTTAGCCAAGCTGTGAAGGCAAAGAAAGTTCTTGAAGGAAATTAAAGTGCTAGTCCAGTGAACAAACATTGGTGATAAGAAAGTGAAACGACTTTATTGCTGATGTGGACTAAGTCTGAGTGGTCTGGACAGAAGATCAAACCACCACACCATTCCTTTAAGCCAAAGCTTAGTCCAGAGCCAGGCCCTGACTCTCTTCAATTCTCTGAAGGCTCAGAGAGGTGGGGAAGCAGCAGAAGGAAAGTGTGAAGCCAGCGGAGGTTGGCTCATGAGGTTTAAGGAAAGAAGCCAACTTCATAACCTAAGAAGTGCAAGGTGAAGCAGAGGGTGCTGATGTAGAAGCCACAGCAAGGGATCCGGAAGATGTCGGTGAGATAACTCGGGAAGGCGGCTACACTACACAACAGGTTTTCAGTGCAGACCAAACAGCCTTCTATTGGAAGAAGATGCCATCCAGGACTTTCACAGCGAGACAGAAGTCAATGCCTGGCTTCAAAGGACAGGCTGACTCTCTTGTTGGGGTGAACGCCGTGGTGACTAAGTTGAATCCAATGCTCATTTACCATTTGGAAAATCCTAAGGCCCTTAAGAATTATGTGAAATTGACTCTGCCTGTGCTCTAGAAACGGAACAACAGAGCCTAATGACAGCACATCAGTTTACAACATGGTTTACAGACTATTTTAAGCCTACTGTTGAGACCTACTGCTCAGGAAAAAAGATTCCTTTCAAAGTATTACTGCTCATTGACAATGCACATGGTCACCGAAGAGCTCTGATGGCGACGTGCAATGAGATTCATGTTGTTTCCATGCCTGCTGACGCAACATCCACTCTGCAGTCCATGGACCAATTGGAGTCCATGGAGTCATTTCAACTTTCAAGTTTTACTCTTTAAGAAATACATTTTGTAAGGCTACAGCTGCATAGGTAGTGATTCCTCTGATGGACCTGGGGAAAGTCAGGTGAAAACCTTCTGGAAAAGGTTTACCATTCTAGATGCCATTAAGAACATCCACGATTCGTGGGAAGAAGTCAAAATATCAACATGAACAAGGAGTTTGGAAGAAGTGGATTCCAACCCTCATGGATGACGTTGAGGGTTCAAGACTTCTGTGGAGGAAGTAATCACAGGTGTGATAGAAACAGCAAGAGAGTTGGAATCAGAACTGGAGCCTGAGGAAGGGCCTGAACTGCTCCAATCTCAGGCTGAAACTTGAACAGATGAGAAGTTGCTTCTAATGGATGAGCAAAGAACGTGGTTTCTTGAGCTGGAATCTACTGGCGAAGATGCTGTGGAGATTGTTGAAATGACCACAAAGGGTTTAGAATATTACAGAAAATGAGCTGATAAAGCAGTGGCAGTGTTTGAGAGGATTGATTCCAATTTTGAAAGCAGTCCTACTGGGGGTCAAATGCTACCAAGCAGCATCGCATGCTACAGAGAAATTGTTCGCGAAAGGCAGAGCCAATCGATGCAGCAAACATCACTGTCATCACATTTTAAGAAACTGCCACAGCCGCCCCAGCCGCCCCAGCCGCCCCAGCCGTCAGCGGCCACCACCCTGATCGGTCAGCAGCCAGCACCATGGAGGCAGGACGTTCCATCGGCAAAAGATTATGATTTGCTGAATAATGAGATGATGGTTAGCATTTTTTTAGTAATGAAGTTTTGGGGGGGTTTCTGTTTTTTGTTTTAGAGACCAGGGGAGGGAGAGGGAGAAAGAGAGAATCCTGAGCAGGCTCCATGCACAGTGTGGAGCTCAACGCGGGACTTGATCTCACCATCCTGAGACCATGACCTGAGCCGAAATCAAGAGTCGGATGTTAACTGTGTCACCCAGACGCCCCAGTAATGAAGTATTTTTAATTAAGGTATATACATTGTTTTTCTAGATATAATACTATTGTACCCTTACCAAACTACAGTATGGTGTAAACACCACTCTTACATGCACTGAGAAACCAAAAACTTCATTTGCCTCGGTTTATTGTGACGATCACTTTATTCTGGTGCTCTGGAACCCAACCCACAGTATCTCCGAGGAATGCCTGCACACAGCAATCTAATCAACTTGGCTACAATAACAAGACCTTTAGAGTTCATCCCAAGACACCAAAAAGCGACAAAGTGGGAGAAGTCAGACGCCACATGGCCTCGGGGCTCTGTATGTTTCTGGCACACAGAAAGCCTGGACTGGCAGACAAGAACAGGCGCCGGGTGAAGAGGAGACGGCAGCACCTGTGCTCAGTGCTTGCAGCCATCAGGGAATGCAGACAGGAGCCAGGAGAGGCGACCCTGCGGACGTGCCCACTAACCAGCAGAAGAAGTGGCATCTGACAGTACCAGGTAGTTCTGGGGCTCAGCCAAGTCTAGGGAGCGATGGCCTTTATTTGGTAGCCACACATGCACACCTGCTGACCAAGCCATTCCATCCTTGTGTACTGCTTGCTGTGGGCCAGGCCCTGCTCTCACACAATGTGTTTCCATGCGGCACTACTCTGTGGAATCGCAACAACCCCGTGGGGAAGGTACTATTATCATCACATTTACAGAGCGGAGATGGCACACAAAGGTGCAGGCCACGTAGTCAAATATTACAGTGACACCAGTGTCTTCCAAGAGTCAAAGGAGCAGAATGAAAAATTCAAGAGTAACAGAAATGAGCCAACTGTAGCCTCAGTGCACCAACAAGATGAAGCTCAGACCACAGGGAGTGGAGTCACAGAAAACACAGACTGCACTGATTCCATTTACACCAAACATCAGAGCATACTCAAAAATTAATTCAAAATCAGTCACAGACTCGGCCCCTGGCTGGCTCAGTCAGTAGAGCATGTGATTCTCAGTCTTGGCGTCATAAGCTTGAGCCCCACACTGGGCATACTGCTTACTTAAAAAATAAAATAAAATAAAAATAAATAAAAAAATATATATACACTATTCATTCCTAAAATCAATCACAGACCTAAATATGAAAGCAAAAACTCAAAGTCTTTTAGAAGACACAGGAGAGGGGTGCCTGGGTGGCTCAGTCGTTAAGCGTCCGCCTTTGGCTCAGGGCGTGATCCTGGCGTTATGGGATCGAGCCCCACATCAGGTTCCTCCATTGGGAGCCTGCTTCTTCCTCTCCCACTCCCCCTGCCTGTGTTCCCTCTCTCAATGGCTGTTTCTCTCTCTCTGTCAAATAAATAAAGTCTTAAAAAAAAAAAAGACACAGGAGAGTATCTCTGCAACCTTGGGGTAGACAAAGATTTCTTAGGACCACCAAAGCAGTAACCACCCAAGAAAAAATACTGACGAACTAGGCTTCGTTAAGATTAAGAACTTCTGCTTACTACCAAGAAGCAAACCTCACCCCAGGAGCACGTGCTGACAAAGCATGCCCAGTGAAGGGCTCAGCTCCAGAAGAGATAAAGAGCTCCTGTAGGTCAACACCCCCCAGCAGCTGCAGGTTTCGGTAGGGTGGTGAGACAGGGGAGCCCGCGCCCTGAGGAAGCCCACCTCCCCCCAAGATCACACAGTGCGCATATCACACGCCCACACACACTAGAACTGAGTTATGCAGGCACTCGAAAGGGCACAAGGAAAGGTACATCTCCAGCCACTGCAGTGTTTCCCTGTATCTTTTCCAAAAATACACCCTGCATATAGAAAAGCTTGTGTACATACTTATCACGCATTTAAAAAAAAAAAAGAAAAGAAAAACATGATTCTATGCCTTACTTTTTCTCACTAACATCAGAAACATCCAACATCACAGACCTCCTCCTTTTGCTCTTCCTTCCAGTTGGGGGGGGGTTGGGGGAGGGAGGGCCCCACTTGAGCAGTGCTGTGTCCCTCCTTTTCCACTTACTGTTACAAACAAGGCTGCAATCTCCACCTTTACTAGAGGCGATTCAGGGCTAACACAAGCTGCTAGAGGGGTTGTTGGCACCAAGGCCATGAAAGATTGTAATTAGCCGCCAGGGAGGCTGCTCCCATTCCATGCCCACTATAGGAGAGGAAGATGGGGAAGCCTGTTTCCCACATCCTTGCCAGCACTATGATGTACTGGTTTCCTTTGCTGCCAAAATGATCACACAGGATCACAAACTGAGTGGCTTAAACACCATGCATGTATATATCATGTCAGATTCCGGAGGGCAGGAGTGTAGGTTGGGTCCCTCTGGGCTGAGATTCAGGTATAGGCAAGCCACCCTCCTTCTGGGAAGCTCTTGAGGGCTGTTTCCTATTCCTTCAGGTGTTGACAGAATTACTCCTTGCTGTACCGAGGGCCCCCTTTACTTGCTGGCTGGCTGTCATCTGAAGGCCATTTCCAGCTTCTGGAGGTGCTATTCCCCAGCTCATGGCACCTCAGTTCACCTCCCAAGTCAGCAACAGGGCCAAGTCCTCACACCGCACCTCTCTGACCTGGCCAGGAAAGGGTCTCCACTTCTAATGATTTATTGAGGCTGGGCCCACCTGGATAATCCAGGTCTGCACCCTTAGTCACACGTGCATCGTCCTTCTGCCATGTAAAGTATCACATGCCCAGGTTTTCAGGACTAGGATGTAGACATCCTTGGGGCTGTGACTATGCTGGCCATGTATATTCCCACCTTATCTGCCTTATTTCCAGCTGAAGGCAGTTGTCACCTCCACCCACCATCCCAGGTTCTCTGTGTCTCCTCTGAGTGTAAACTGCAGTGACCACAGAGCACCAACAGTAGCCCCCACTCTGCCCGACAGAGCTCTCAGAAAGCTGCCCCCCTGCCAGGGGGCCCAATCCACACCTTGCCAACAAAGGCCTCCCCTCGAAATGTTCTCATTCAGGGCTGTGCCCGAGAACACACACACATCCAGACGGCACCAAAAACCTACTCCAAGCTGCAACAAAGGAAGGGGTCTGAGAGGAGACACACTCCATCCTTCACATACCTTGATGTGCCAGGGAAGAGATTCAGCGCAAGAGGAGACCACGAAGCGAGGAGGCCAGTACCATAGGAACAGCGAGGCCACCCAGTCCCTGTCCCCAGCCCTAGGATTCCAGCCCCGATGGGGTCCTGAGCTTGCCACATGGCCTGTCTCCACCCCAGTGACCTCACCCTGGTATATTTAGAGCCCTGGGTCCTCACACACTCCTGAACCACAGTCCCTGCAGAGCAAGCTCGGCAGCACAAACTGTCCTTGTCCTTGGGCAGACACTGTCCTGCTGCCAGACAGGAGGGGGGAGGCAGAACACCTGGGCAACCCCGGAGGCTGGAAGCAAGCTAGCACCGTAGACCTCGCACAGTGGGAGCAGGTCTGCAGGCCCTACCGTCCTTGCTGAGCAGCTCCCACACCTGAGCCCATGTACAGAGTCTGGCTTGGAGCAGGCTCTCCGGCTCTCAGCCCTGTGGAAAATGCTATCTCTGCCTAACCTCTTTCTGCCCTGGCTGCCTGGAAGTTCAGGACCATCCCGGGGGGCTCACTCCTCTGGCTCTGCCCTGCCCTGAAGTCATGATGGTGAGGGCACTGAGCACTGTGTGGGAAGCACCACCTGGGCATTCCAAGTGCAGTCAGTCCCTGAGTACCAGGAAGCAGACCCCGAGAAATGCTCCAAGGAGTCTGGCCCTGAGCACTGACACTCACCACACCCGACAAGCAGGAGTCTGTGCAGCTCTAGGCCCGGCCCAGCTTCTGGCCTCAGACCCAGTAGGCAGTGTCGGCCCAGCCAGCCCGTGGCTCTGCCTGGGTTGGGCACGCAAAGATGGAAGGCTCCTGAACCAGCCTTCCCAAAACATCCACCCACCCACACAGAAGCAGCAGGCCTCCCAGGATGAGATGTGGTCATCAGGAGGCTCCCAACCAGCTTCCAGGCCTGCAAAGCCCAGCACAGGGCCCTCAGGCCAGGGAGGTCAATGTCAAGTGGAAGGCAGACCAGGCATGCATATGGAGAGGGCAGCCCCTAAGTGGGGCCTCCCAGGGTAGACAGCGGAGGTCCTAGCACCTAGGGAGATGGTGACATGACACCAAAGCTCTGGAGAGGGGAAAGGATCAGAGTGAAGACAGTGCCATGAGCAAAGATGCCAGGAGGAAGAACAGACGGCGGGGAAGTTAGCTGGCTCCTACACAACCTGCCTTTCAACTTTAGCCACTGTGGGAGCTAAGCTGCTGTCACGTGGCCAAGTGGCTAAGACCACTTGTCTTTGGCCTGTTCTGGGTCCCTCCTGGCATCTGTCTGTAGGAAAATATACTCGCTCACAATCACAGCACAGACGCTGTTCTGTTCCTGTACAGGGAAGAAGCCTCTGGGCACCTGCCCGGCACCACCCCAAGGGGGTTTGAGTACGTCTGCAGGCCAGAGTCCCAGGGCCATATACAAACCTCCTGCTGTCAGGAATAGCCTGGCGCACTGGTGGCCCTTTCCTCCTTTGGCTATCTCCTTTGGGATTTGTTCTCAAGAAGAACAAAAACAAGAACACCTCTCAAAACCAAAGGGCTTTCCCAAAAGGGATAGAATTCACAAATGAAGGATGCCTGAGTGCCCAAAGTCTCTCATTTTCTCCTTAGGGCTCCTTCAACAGATGCAACTTAATTCATATATCATTAACAATTAACAAAGCCAAGTGTCACTTCCCCTTTCCATCAATGAGGACTTCCCATGTGAACTGCTCACCATCTCAGCCCACTTATTCTCTCTTGGACTGCCCTCTTTATTGGAAGTAATTAATCACCTAGCCAAGGAGCCCACAGGGTGGTGGTGTGCCCACAGCAGTTGGGCAAGGAAGGTGTCAGGAGAGGGGGAGGGCCACTCTGGAAGTACAGGGAGCAGGCAGGGCAAGAAGCCAGCAGGTGACTACTGGTAGAAGTGACTTCCTTAACTACCTCACTGAGTGGTTTCAGATCCTGGACTGGAGGCTCATGGGGCATAATCACGTACACTCCGTAAGACAGAAAAGTCAGTGTCATACAGGCAGCTCAACCAGCCAGTGTCTCCAGCATCGAATACACAGGCACCCCCTAAACAGGGCATCTCCCAGCTTTGGCATGGGGAGAGAGAACGCACATCCTTGTTCAAACCTACGGGACACCCCAGGGACACATGCTCCTCACCACCAACCCAGTGCCCAGGGCTTTTATGGGGTCTTCCCATGACATGAGAACCAAGAGCAGGCACAAAGGAAGCAGAAAGGTCTTTGTTCCTGGGGAGACCCTCAGCTCATAAGTCACTGCTCCAGCCAGACTAGCTGGCGGTGTTTGCTGCACAGGAAGAAGGGGGGCTGGACGCACACACGTGACAACACAAAAGAGGGGATGGCACCCCATAGAAGCAGCCTGAGCACAATTCTGGACCATGTAGCACAGAACACGACCACACTGCTCGCACGCAAGGCTGGTGACATCCCCGTCCCCGTCTCCTCACTCCGCCAGGCCAAGCAGGGGCAACAAAGAGCCCGTGCAGCGCTCCAAGGCACGCTGTGCTCTGTGTGAGCCGCTAAAGGTGCACGGCTCGCCCCCAGCTTTTAATGACACGTTTCGGAGTATTTACTGGAGAAACGATGCTTGGGTGTGGGTGGCAGAAGGGGGATAGATGAAGCAATGCTGATCAGCTCCACACTGGTTTCTACTGAAGCTGGGGCGTGGTTACATTATTCGCTCTACTTTTGTGTCTGAAATTGGTCACAAATCTAAAAGGCTACAAAATGCACCCGTTTCCTCACATGTGGATGGGACATCTCTGTGACTGGAGGTGAAAGGAGATGGCAGTTGGCAGCTGCGCAGAGGTGAAGTGAGGAAATCCCCGTTTTCCAATTCCACACAGTGGCTTCTCCCTGTACCATCTGGTACCTGCGTGGGGAGGGAGGCTGAGGGCTGGTGGGACACGGACTCCCTCCACAGTGAGCCTGTCTCTGGCCCCCTCAACCTCTGATTCAAACTAGAGGGCATGTTTTATCTGGTGCAACCTCTGGAGCTTCCCACCAAGGCCCCTGCAGGCCACTGCGCTGCTGCTCAACGACTCAGTGTAAAGACCGCCCACACCCCTGGTGGGAAAAGGGATCTGGGGTCTGCTCTCCGAGGTGGGTGTATGCCTCCTTGCAAAAAAGAGTCCACAGAGAGCTGGAACCCGGGCCATGCCTGATTCCTCACGCTTCCAGACCTGCTCTTTGCCTCAAATAGGGAGGATGCCACAGGTCTAGCAGGGCACCCACCTAGACATAGGCCAAACAGCTTCCTGAGGGGCTCTCCAGAGAGCTGGCGATGGCTGCACCCACGGAGAGGGCAGGTTCTGTGGCTGGGTTCCCAGGGTGCTGAGGCCAGGGAGGGAGGAGTCAGCACTCCAGGCTTCTGAAATGACAGCAAGCCTCAAGCCACACCAAAGCCCTCACCTGTCTACAGAGGCCAGCATGTATATGTTCACACATGCATGAGGTCAGAAGCCAGGGGAAGGTCAGTCAGAGTCTGGGGGCATCTCACAGTGGGTCCCAGGTTGGGTCACCCCGTCCAGGGAGGGTGGAAACATGGTAAAGAGCAACAGTAACGCAGGGAAGGGACAGCCAGCCAACGCTATGCTGTGGCAGAAAACCTGCCTACAACAGGGTACATGGAATCATCTTTAAAACCCTACCACACTTGAAAAAATATTTTAACTGGCCCTCATCACATGTCTGAAAGTTGCTCTGTGAATCAGATCGCTGGTCTGATGCTGGATCTGTGTTCAGAGCTGGGGCCAGCACAGTGGGGTACACCTGCCACTGACCAGCCTCCTCCTCCCCTATTTCAGGGGCGATGTAGGTAAACCCCAGGGCCTGAGTAATTACTGCCCTGTGGGGGATTTCCAACTCCACGTGAAACAAGGAACCGAGACACTGAGCTGCAGTCTGTGAGGCCTGTTGCTCACTGTTCTTTCCTGCATACTTCAAGGGTTCCCGCCCTGCCCCAAATCCCCATTCTCTCAGGAATTAAGCTGGATGTGTGCAGCCACGGTGGCAAAGAGGAAACCCTGTGCTCCTTGAGGTCTGAGCACTGGTGGGGCCCACAGTCAGTAAGGTGGGGCAGGCCCACCTCAGCCTGACTCTTACAGGACCACCACTTGTTGGGTTCCTCCAGGAGCTAAGCTCTCTAACTTTTCATCCTTGCAAGCCCACTTTTACAGATAAGGAAACTGAGGGTCTGGGAAGGTAATGGAGATCCAGGGCTCACCACACAGCTAGAAGGTGGCAGAATATGGTCTTATACTAACCTGGCACAGGCTCTGCCTATCACATACAGCCCAACTGGTGCTTTACTAGGTGGGGTGAGGGAGGGCACCCAGATGCCACCAGGCTGGTGATGTTGGCATCCCGCCCACACACTCACCCTGACCTGCCACAGCAGGTAAATGCACAGGTTACAGAGCTTCTTGAAGCCACACAGGGCCAGTGGCTTTGTGCCTAGCAGATCTCTGGGCTGCCTCTCCCTTCCCTCCAGGGCAGCCTAGAGCCAAGGGCACCCACATACCTACCCACCCCAACAGGGGCTTCAGCCCACCCAGTGCTCTCCCTACACAGCAGGCCACGTGGTAAACAGCAGCAACACCGGAGCCCGCTCCTCTCGCAGCCCCCACAATGGCGCACACCACACGTCTTCCTGCCTCTGATGAACTGCACACATGTTCCCAGGTCGGTGCCATTCTTTCTGTGGCTCAAACTGCCTCTTCAAGAGACGGTTGAGCCTCTGGATGCCTCTGCATCCCCCAGAGATCCTGGCTGAACCCAGCCCGTGTCCCACCCCATCTCCCTGAGTAAGGAAAAGTCATCAGTGCGGCTTGATCCTCCCTCTTGGCTCTTGAAGGTGCATCCTCCTGGCCCTGCTCTGCCCTGCCTGGTTCCACAGCCAGGCAGGAGCGAGAGGAACTGCCCTCAGGTTGCCAGCACTCAGCCTGGCCAAAGTGCCTTCCGCTGCCAGCACCTGAGTGGGAGCCTCACACCTATGGGGTGAAATCGCTCTCATTCACAGCTTCTTAGAGGAAGAATGACACAGCTGGCAGGGAGGAGGCGCAGCGGTGCCGTGTCCCAGCTGCAGCCGCCAAGCTCACCACTTGCAAAAGCACAAAAGCACTTCCTCATCAGAGGGGCCCATATGCTCCCCAGGAACGTCCACAGCTGGAGCATGGCCACTGCCTGCATGGCCCCGACTGTCACATTCACAGCCCACAGAGCACCCGTGGTCAGCCGGAGCATGTAATTGCAGCTGCAACTCGGCCCAGGGGATGGTAACCCCAGCCTGAGCCCAGGGAGCAGGCAGAGCAGTGCCTACATCCCACGAGCGGCACAGTGCAAGAAGGGGAAGCTCAGGGCAGCGGCTGGAGCTCCCCGTCAGCACGCAAACAGAGCAGCACCTGCCATCCTGGCTGCCATCCTTCTTCACTAAGAGGCTAGCAGATGGGGAGGGGGACATGGGGGAGGGGAGGAGAGGTAGCACTCTCCCTACAGCCCCTCCTACTTTTTATCTCAGCAGCTCCTTCCCAACAAAACGATGTACTTAAACTTTTCTGACCTCTGAATCAGGTCAACAGGACACACTCAATTCTCATTATAATCCAGCCTCGTCTGAGAGCACAAGAGCTCTCAATATGTCATCTGTGAGCTGGTTCATTCCTCCATTGATACAACTGGAAAGTCAGAAAGCCAAGCAGAGCATTTTTTTTCTGCCATCCATGCTCACAGAAGGGTCTGGCTAGCAGAGCATCTGATGACAGCACTTGTGGTCGGGTCAGGGTTTCTCCCTCCCATCCTCACACTTGGGAAGAACTGCCAGTAAGAATACTGGCTGTGCAAGACAGAAGGGCCCAACGCCCACGGGAGGGGCACACACAATGCTCGACCCACATGCATGCAGAATATAGGCAATCCAAAGTGAGAACCGGCCAGCATTTTAGGAACTGATAGGGGCCGACCTCCGACAGACTGTGAAGTAAAACCCAGAGTGCACTCCTGTGCCAAGTGAAACAGCCGGTGGTGGGGCTGGACAGAGAAGGGCCAGGCAGTGGAGCTGTACAAAGATACAGTGGGGCCAAACTGGGCCTCTAATGCTGTCCAACTCGGACTTAAGCAAGACCAGCCATCGATCAGCCCAGCTCCTCCTCCGTGAGCGAGGAAGCCCAGGTGGAATGTTGGGAAAACCACAGATCATCTCTGTAGATCCTGAATGGAGTGCTAACCACTGTCTTGAGGGACTCTGCCCATGGGGGCCAGGTCAGGTGGGCCCTGCAAGTTCACCAACAGCCTGCTCTGTGGTCTCTGAGACCCCTGAGGCAGTGCAGTGCCCAGCATGGAGCCAGGCTACAAGTCCACCAACCTGGGCTGCTGTAAGATCCTGGGAGCCAAGGATATTTCAGAATTCCCCTCGACAAGTCACCAAATGCTTTCTGAGCACCTACTACAGGCCTGGAGTACGCAAGAAGGCACGTATGGCCCAGTCCTGAAGGATGGGTGGAGATGGCCAGAGACAAGGACAGACACAATAGGGGGAACACCACAATGAGGCTCAGCTGAGCTGCCAGGAGCCCTGGTGCAAGGAGCGCGGAACCATGGCAACATCCAGCAAGCTCTTTTAGAAGAGAAGGATTACAGGGTAGGGAATCAAACACACAGCCCTTCTCAGAGGGACTCAAGCCCAGAACTGGCCCCACAACCTGAGGTTGCCATGCCACACAGGGTAAAAGTGACCACAGCACATACAAAGTCCAGGATGCCCCTGGTAAGCAGTAAGAGTGTATTACTGACATGTAAATGACATGCAGGGTCTGATAGCCCTCACTTTCCTGAGCACTCCCACGGGGTCACCACGTCCCTTCTGAGCTGGGTGGACACGAAAAAAGCAACAGGAACTGCCAGAACCTGGGTGGGGGCCACACTGGTTAAGTAATTTGGCAAGTCTCAGGGTTAAGTATCAAGGAGCTCTTGTTTCCTCTTAAATAGGAACCTGACAGCTCCGCAAACTCATCAGGCCCTAAACATAATTAACGGTGGGTGTCTCTGTCCTACACGGGGTGGTGGCCATCTGCTAGGCCATGAACTCCATATTGAGTGCTCCAGGGCATAAAGTACCAGAGAAGACTATGCACCGGAGGTCAGTGGATGGCTCTGAGCCCACCCACCCACCCAACCCACTCAGCTGTTCCCTCGGCCACTAAGTGGGAGGATGACAGAGCTTCCTACAGGCTCCTGCAAGGTGAACAAGAGACACACATGGACACCCAGGATGCTGCCTGGCACACAGAAGCGCCCAGAAAGGAGTCGCCTCCTACACTTGGTAGGGATATCAGGCCCGAGGCTGCCCCTCCCCCCACCTGCTACCCTGCAACTCAAGAGCTCTGTGTGCAGCTGGCAGAACCACAGTGGGCACAGGGACTTTCTCAGTGGGCATTCCTGTAACAGGGGCCACCCTGGAGAGAACCAAGGAAACGCTCACGAAACAGGAAGGAGAGTCTGTACATTCTGTGTCAAACATTGCGTAAGGATGGATGCTCATACCCCACGACCCAACAATTCCACTCTGAGGCACATAACCAACAGACACATGAACACCCATGCATGGAGAACATATTCAGAACAGCCCCAACTAAAAACCACCTGAATGGCCATCACCAGCATCATGGGTGACTAAATCATGGTCTATCCTTTCAGCATGGAATGAACACAACATGAGATAAATCTCAAAACAGTGTCCGGCAAAAAAGCCAGGCACTAAAGAATACATTCTGTATTGGATTGAAAGCTCACAGGCAGGCAAGACTTCTCAGTGGTGACTGAAGTCAGGGAAACTGGGGGTGGCAAGTTGCTAGGGAGGGAGCAAGAGTGGCTTCTGGGGAAACGCTCTATTCCTCGCCCTGGGTGGGGGGTTACTCAGGCGTGTTCATAAGCATTCAATAAATTGTAAAGCTCACAACTTGTGCACTTTTCGTGGTGAGGCCATCCCATCCTGGAAACAGACGTCAGAGCTGCTGGGGTTGAAAAGGAGGAGACACTGGTGAGTCACTGTGGCTACCACACAGTGGCATAGACCCTCTGAGGGTCCCACAGAGAGGGCTGCACAAGGTCAGGCTACCTCTGAGACATGCAGCATGCCCTATGCTTCAAAGCTCATAGGGAAGCAGGTCCACACACTCCTGCCCTAAGCAGGGGGGTCAGGTCTGGGGAGGACAAGGGTGCTCTGCAGGTTCCAAGGAAGACACACTCAATAGCTCAGTGTCCTCAAGAAGAAGTAAGCTCTAAACTTACTGGAGAGGCAGGCAGACAGCACCCACTCCCTGGGCACTGCTGGCCAGCACTGTGCTGGGCATCTCTTATCATACCACAGTCTCTTCTGAGACCACAGACCCCAAAGCAGGTATTATGCTGTTTCCCCAGCATGGAAGCCAAGGCACCCATTAAACATCTGGCCACAGGTTCATTACTGACCTAAGCTGCTAATCTTGTGCAGTCAGCCCATGCCTGACTCCATGCAATAGGCCATCAGCAAGTCATCCTGGTGACCTGGGCAGAAACAGACAGCTGGCTTGAAGGAGGGCAATGAGCAATTAGGATAAGGAAAGTCTTCATGCCTAACCCAGGAAAGAAGATATCAAAGCAAAGGAGACTAGAAATTAAAGTGGGGGAGGCAGATAATATTTGAAAATCAATGTAATTTGTCCTATTACAAGGGCTCAAAATGAAAAAGCCTTATGATTATTCCAAAAGATAGGGGAAAAAACATTTGACAGAACTAGGCATTTCTTCATGATAAAAAATTTCAGCAAACTAGGAAAACAAGAGAACATACTAGGCCTGATAATTGCTTCAACAACACCCACAGCTGACATCATACTTGATGGTGAATGGCTCCATGTTTCCCCCTCACAGGTGCAAGACAAGGAGAGGTGCTCACCACTTCTATTCAGTCTTGTCAGGAGGTTCCAGCCAATGTCATAAGGCAAGAAAAAGGTCGGGGGGGGGGCATCCAGATCGGAAAGAAGAAGTAAAACTGTATTCACAAATAACAGAATTGTCCATGTGGAAAATCTTATAACACCTATAAAAAAACTACCAAAATAAATGAGTTTAGCAAGGTGGCAGGATACAAGTTCAATAGGAAATTTGGCTATATTTCTTTTTTTTTTTTTTTTGAAGATTTTATTTATTTATTTGACGGAAAAAGAGGCAGCAAGAGAGGGAATGCAAGCAGGGGGAGCGTGAGAGGGAAAAACAGGCTTCCCGCCGAGCAGGGAGCCGAATGCAGGGCTCAATCCGAGAACGCTGGGATCATGACCTGAGCCAAAGGCAGACGCTTAATGACTGAGCCACCCAGGCGCCCCTGGCTCTCCCTCTCCCTCTCTCTCTCTCTCCCTCTCTCTCTCTCTCTCTCTCTCTATATATATATATATATATACAGGCAACAAACATTCAGGAAATGAAAATTTAAAAAACCAATTCCATTTATAATAGCAATTAAAAATATTAAGTACTTAGGGATACATTTGACAAAAGACATGAGAGAGGGGCCAGACGCTTAATGACTGAGCCACCCAGGCGCCCCTGGCTCTCCCAGCTCAGGTCATGATCCCAGGGTCCTGGGATTGAGCCCCGCATCGGGCTCCCTGATCGGTGGGAAGCCTGCTTCTCCCTCTCACACTCCCCTTGCTTGTGTTCCCTCTCTCGCTGTCTCTGTCAAATAAATAAATAAAATCTTTAAAAAAAAAAAAAGACATGAAAGAGTTCAACACTGAAATGTGCAACATTGAAAAGTGCAAAACATGGCTGAGAAAAATTTAAAAAAGCATCAATTAATGGAGAAATATACCAGATAAATGGATTGGAAGAGTCAATAGTGTTAAGTTTCTCCCCTAAACTGATCTATATAGCTTCAATGCAATCCCAATGAAAATTCCAGCAGGATCTCTGCGAGAAATTGACAAGTTGGTTCTAAAATGTATATGGAATCATACAGAGGTCCTAGAGTAGCCAACAGACTTGGAAAAAAAGAAAACCAAAAGATTATAATCAAGACAATCTGGTACTTGAGTAAAGACAGACAAACAGATCAATGGAATAGAACAGAGTCCATTAACAGACCCACACATGCACGGTCAACTGATTCTTAACAAAGGTGTTAAGGAAATTCAACGGGGGATGAATAATCTTTCAACAAATAGTGCTAGAATAATTGGGTAGCCATATGGAAACAGCAACAACAAACAAACAAAATCCTTGATCTCTGCCTCACAAGATACACAAATATTAACACCAAATGGATCATAAACCTAAATGTAAGAATTAATTGAAACTATAGACCATCTAGAAGAAAACACAGGAGGAAAACCTTAGTGACCTTGGGTTTGGGAAAGACTAAAAATATGACAGAAAAAGCAAAAAGTTTAGAGAAAACACAAACTGGATTTCATCAAAATTGAAAATCTTTCCTCTTTAAAACGTAACACTTATGAAAAAAAAGAAGGCAAACCGCACACAGGGAGAAAATATACATGAATCACATAACTAAGAATGGACTTGCATCTAGAATACATTAAAAAACTCTTTCGACTCAATGATTAGGTGAAGAACCCAAGGGGAAAAAATGGGAAAAATGGTTTGAAAGGATATTCAAATCTTTCATCAAAGAAGAGAGATGCACAGCATTATTAGTCATTAGGAAAATGCTTAAAACCACCATGAAATATCACTACATACCTATTAGAATGGCTAAAATTTAAAAGACTGACCATACCAAGTGCTGGTCAAGATGTGGAGCAACTAGAATTCTCATACACTGCTGGTGGGAGTATAACACAGTATAACCACCTTGGAAGACATTCTGGCAGATTCTTAACCTGAAAGTCCATCAACACATGGGTCAATAAATGAATCGTAGTATATCCACGAAATGAACTAATGCTCAGCAACAAAGAAGAATGAACTATTGATAAACACAACATGCATGAATCTGAAAATAAATATGCTGAATGAAAGAAGAGCCCAGACCAAAATAAAACAAAAAACAGTACATAGTGCATGATTTCACAAAATTCTAGAAAAGGCAAGCAAATTCTACAGTGACAGAAAGCAGATCAGCAGTTGCCTGGGGATTGGGGTAGGCCTGGAGGGAAGATTACAGAAGGGCAAAAAGAAACTTCTGGGAATGATGGATATGTTTATTACCCTGTGGTGATGGGCTTTGCAGATGGATATAGGTCAAAATATATCACACTGCATACTTCTAATGTGCACAGTTTACTGTATGTCAATTATACTTCAATAAAGCTCTAAATAACTGTGGAGGCCGGTGATACATGCAACAAGGGCCCAGAAAAAAAAAGGAGTGGTAGTCAAACAGTAGGAACACTTCTTTGTTGCAGGGGAGGCACAGACCCCCACCTGGGCTCAGCCCTCTCTGAGGTTGGAGGATGAGACCGAAAGTTCCTTCTCCTCTCAGTAAAATGAAGAGGACCGTCATGCCTGGGCATCCCAGGGGCATCATAAAGACTGAACAACAAATTCAATGTTGCATGTAACAGCTCCAGCAGGCACCAAACATCAGCTTTTCTTTCTGGAACATTCTACGTGTCCCCACAAACACCTGTGCATCCAACAGACTGTACATCCAAACTGCGCCTTGAAATAGGTGATCTGTGGCTTAGAGCCAGACCCCAGCCCTCTCAGGAAGACATGCTACAGCTGAAGCTGGGTAGCACTGTCTCACAGGTTATGACATAAAAGGCTCACTAGCCACCAAAGGCTGAACTTAAGGACATGTGCCCTCCTCAGCTTGCCCTCAGGGTTTTGTCATACTTCTACTGGAGACCCAAGAGAGGGAGCCAACTTCCTGTGCTCACATGAGAGAAAGGCCAGTGGCCACAAACAGCTACAGAAAATCTGAGGCAAACGACAGTCTTTTCTTCCCCCACACAGTGCCATGAGCAATAACCTACATCCTGACATGAAAATAGCCTCCATGCGTCTGACAGCTTCTTTTCCCTCCTAGCTCTGCATGTTTTTTCCAACCAGACTTAAGCTCCTGTGACTGAATTTGTCTGAAACTCTGATTTTCCCTCCAGACAGCTGAGCTAGACCCCTACTACTCTCAAGTGTGACCTGGGGCTCAGTAGCACCAGTGTCACCCAGAGCTGCTTGGACGGGCACAATCTTGGGTCTAAGCCCAGACCTCCCAGATCAGAGATGCATTTGAACAAGCCCTTGAGAAGATTCACACACAGAGAGATGGTGGACAGAACCACCTTCCTAAGGCAGAAGGTTCTGCTTGGCACCTCGTGCCCAGCCCATTCAGATACTCCCCAGCAGTAATGCCACCACCAACACCTGCATCGTGCTTTCCAGAGCACAGGGCTCCTCCAATCCTGATGACAACCCTAAATCTGGACAAGGATGTGATGTGCCCAAGTTCACACATCTACAGGCCAGACAGGTCACTGGACTGCCCCACCAACGGTGGGCTAGAGAATCCACAGAGCCCACTGGGCCCAGCTGTGGGACCCTGCCCATCCCATGCCAACCCCAGAAATGGCTCTGCCTAGAGGTGGTGTGACGGGGTCCAGGTGAACCACCACAGAACAGAAGGACAGTGACCCTCCAGGCTGAGGAGATGAGGGGGATGTGCCGCCATCGGCCAGCAGTGGTGCCTGTTCTCAGAGAGGATGGCATGTGGCAAATGTAGGCTTCGGGGCCACAGAGCCCTGTGCATAGGCAGTCCCCCTCAGCGAACATTAGCAAATCATACCACACATGTCCCTTCCAAACAGGAGCCCAAGAGCAGCAAACCTGACCCACTAGCCCCACAGGACATATGGAACCTGTCACCACCATCTCCACAACCTATGGCAGCCCCCACCATCCCCCAAGGGCTGCCAGGGCCCAGGCCTCATCCACTCCCAGAGCTCCTGTCCCCAAAGCACCTCCCCTCTTCCAAACCACAAAGCCAGGGTTTCTGAGATAATTCTGCTTCAGCTCTAACGAGGACCAAGTAGCTTCTGTGGGCTGGGCCGATGACCAATTACAACATGGGTGACATCTTCTAAGGGGGAGACGACACTTTCCAGGTTCCAGTCAACTGCCTTCCATACCGCTGCCTTGGAGGAACACACCTGCTTCACAGATTAGCAGCTGTGAGAACATCACCAAACCCTCAGTTCTGAAAACACAAGTCAACTAAAAAACTCACACACACCTCACACTGACAGCTGCACCCCTCACAGGACTCGACCAGTCAGCCCACGCAAGGCTAGTGCTGCCTCTGCCGCAGACTCTTACCAGTCCAAACTCCACTTACTGCCTGGTCCCCTGACCTGCAAGGGGAAAAAGCACACGTCTCCAGAGAGGAAGGGACTCAACAACCCTCGGCAACACCTCACCCATCAAGATCCTGGTGCCAAGGACCCTACCTGGAAGGGCGCCCCTCTCCCACCTGTGCGGAAAGTAAGGCCAAGCCACCACGTTAGCCCTAGCTAGGAGCTCTGACAAGCTCGCCCTTTCCTGGGAGGGTGGCTGGGCGGGGGAGAGTGAGCTCTGCGAGCAGCCCACATGCTTCCTCTGTCTTTCCTTAGCCTTCACCCCTCACAACATTCCAGCTTGCTGTTCACTGTCTTGTTGTCCGAAGGTGCCCCCCCACCTGCAGGAAGGCTCCACAAGAGCAGGGGCTTATTCACTGTCGCCTCCTCAGTGCTTAGAACAGTGCCTGGCACAGAGCAGGGACTGGAAAAGCGAGTGAATGAATGAACGAACAAAGGGACAGACGAATAAGGTCCCATTTTACTATCCTCGGTTGAGAGCCACCATGTTTACTTCAATATTCAAATATCTCAAAGGTCTCCCTCTGTGGCAAGTCGGAATCTGCTGCCACCAACTTGGTGTCCAGAAAACAAATATGCCTTGTCCCATTTCTAGCTGTCACCTGCACTGGTCACCTACCTCCCGAAGGTCATGGGAACAGGGAGGTGACTCTCAGTGGTCTTCACACATCCCTACAAACGCACCATTGTCTGGGGATGGGGGAGGGCAGGCAGAGGGAAAGCCAAGGCAAGAGCAGGAGGAGGCTGGCTGTTCTTGTCCCCTGAGGCTGTGGCTGGGGTGGCACAGACTTTGTTACCCCTCCAGGCAAACATATTTGCTCAGCAGTACTCAGTGGCTTGGGGAGAGTCTTTCATTTTCAATACAGTGGCCTGGAAGTTACTACAACTACAAATATTTTCTCCAACTTACCTTCTTGGCAACCCTGAAATTATTCCAAAGGGTTACATAAGGAGGGAGAAGAGAAGCCATGTGAGGTTTTTGCAAAGCCAGACATAAAAGTAACATGGAAACCAAACATCACAATCCACTGTGGTAACTTGGGGACAGCAGTGACAGCATTATCTGCAAGGTGGCAGCGCTGCTTAGCATGGCAGACAAGTGGAAGATTGCTGTTAGAGGATGAGGGCACAGTGGAGGGTCACCACAGCTCCAGAGGCCACTTGCTACGAGGAGCCAAATCAACTGCTTCTTCTCAACCTTCCCTGCTGGAGGCCTCAAAAGGGAAAGGCTGACCACCCAGCAGCGGCCCACTGGGCTGGAGTGGACTCCTGTGGCACTTCCTATCTCGCTCCAAACTACTTGCCTCTCACGGGAAGTGGCAGCAAAACTGACCCTGAGGCCAGGAGCCTGCCCGATGGCTTGAGTGTCAGAGGACAAAGCCCTGCAGTGAGTCTCAAGGTCCCCTTTACCAAGGTCCAAGGAAGGCAGGGTCCTGGCTGGGCCCCAGGAGAAGCACTGCAGCAGTTTTTCCTCATCTTAAATGCACGCAGGCAAAGAACGCTGAGCAGCACTGGGAAGAGAGGATTTCGCTTTTCACTGTATTTCCTTCTACGTATCATTTGCTAACATTACTTCCTCAATATTTTAAACCTATTTTTTGACGTGTTGTCTTAAGTCTGTTTTTTCCCCTTTTTATCCTCACCATACAGTTGGGTAACCAAACACAGTCAGCCACAGCAAGAAAAAATAGAGTAGTGCATCTAGGGGAGGAAACAGAAGGCAGGATTTTACTACAACCTACGATAACATTAAAAAGGATCTCTACCTGTCACCGTACCAAAATGGCTCTGCCTGGGCAACCTGTCACCAAAGCCCAAAGCCGAGGAGCTGTCAGCCCGGCCTCCTCCCATCTCTCACAGCAGTTCTTCTGGGCATGCCCTCCGCAGCCTCATCTCCCTCAGCCCAGTGATCCTCAAGCCCCAGCCCCACCTCACGCAGCTCCAAATCTGCACTGCAAGCCCAGGCGCCACATCTGGACCTCACTCACCCACCTGGGGGCTCTTCTTCCACATCTCCGAGGCACCCGGGGCGTCCACGGGCCACTGGCCAACTCCCCCGCCCCACGATGGACCCTGTTCCTGCAAGGCTGTGTGCTGGGAGCAGCACGGGCAGAACAGGCTCGCCCGGAGCCCATTAGCCAGCCCCGTACCCTCCCCTGCGGCAGGCACTGCGCCTCCAAACAAACCCACCCACACTACCCCCTGAGTATGTCTTCTTTACACTCTCATTTCAATCCCCTGACACGGGGGGTCTGAGCCCCCCTCCTTAGCTGTGACAGGTGCTCTGTCTGAACATGCCTGCATGTGGCTCCGTAACTCTTCACGCCAAGTCTCCTTAACCCCTTTGGTTTTCCTCTCCTCTGAGAGCATCTTCCGAGCCCCCATCTGTGTCATATGTGTGTCCTCGAACTCCCACAGCCCAAGAGGCAGATACCAACATGGCTCAGGTCTGACCCCAAAGGTCAAACTCTGCAGCACTGTCTCCCGTGAGCTCCTAGCATTCCCACCGACCTGAGCCATGGCAACGTTTCCGTGGGTGACTTTCCCACACTCGTCCCAAGCAAGCGACAATTACGCAGTTGAAACTGCATTATAGATGCTATTTTCTCTTTTCGGTTAACCCTTACTTCCTCCTGTTGCTACATAATCTTTATAAAGATCACGTTTAACAGCTCAATGTTTCATCAATGCATCATAATTTCCCTGACCTTCTCCAACTGCTGGACACACCATCTCCTTACGGGTTCTCCTACTGCAATCAATGTTGAAGTGAACATCTTCACACATACCACTTCCCTCATTTTTTTTTCCTTAGGAATAAACTCCTGAGTATTAAAATTTGCTCCAAGGGTCCAAATACTTTAATGGCAACTGGTATTGCCCCGACTGTTTTTGACTCTCCGCTTATGCAATGTGATGACCCCACTGCCAAGGGGAGGAAGAAAGCAAAGGGTCCAGAGAGGTGGGCCTACCTGCCTGACAAAGCCGCACAAAGGTTGTCAGGGCTGTTATCCTGCTCTCTTTATCTATCCATCAACTCTGCATGAGTATGGCAGTGTGTCTCCAGACGTGAGGAAGCAGAGGAAGGAAAGAGGACCCAGCGCAGGCGATCCTCCAAGTCTGGCACTGAAGCCACCTCCTTGCACAGACACACAGAGAGAACTGGGCTCCCACCACCCAGCTGCTGGAGAAGACAGGCTCATTGTCAATGAGACTGTCACTCTACCCAGAAGGACAAGGACATACCTGCATGGACACGATGGCACAGGGCTGGGGACATTCCCCAAGAGGCTTGAAGTTGAACATCACTTTCTTGTACCTCTCCAAAAAGGAATGGGGGCAATAGGATCTGAGGTGGGATCTCTAGAGACTCCTCTGGGTGTCTTGGGCAAAGTGAGGCCCTGAACAGGGTATGACGGCTTGCTCTCCCTTCCTGTCTACCCCAGCTCTCAACCCAAGACCACTGTGTGGCACACCATGCTACAACCCCAAGCCTGAAAACAACCAGCCTAAGGCAATGCAGATTCAAACCCCACAAGAGGACGGAGACCCCACCACACGGGCTGCATCCTGTACACCGTGCATGAAGAGGCTGGCCCTTTCGTGCCCACACAATGGAGGATGGCAGAGGTACAAGGCCCATGAAGACAGCAAGCATGAGCCCTTGAGCACGTCCACCAGACATCACCCAGATGGAGGCAGCGTATGGCTCCCCTTCTCCCGGAGCTCTGGGTACTTTTAGGACCTGTGTACAGTAGGTGAGCCAGAGCCTGGGATGACAACCCCAGCCGCTGTTCCTGTCTTTGCGCCCAGCACTACCAGCGGGCGACCACAATCTCTATTCAGAGCAGCCTCTAAGGCAAGTTTAATTCTCATTTCACAGATGAGGAGACAGAAGCTCAGAGAAGTAGAACAACTTGCCCAAGGCCAGATGAGGTGAAGCAAGATCTGAACCCACACCCATCTGACTCCAAATCCACGGGCTCTCTCTGGTGCTGCTACCCTATATAGTGCATCGTGGTATAACAAATTCTCTAATGTCTACTTTTTAAAGTCTATTTTAGCAATTTATTTCTTTGGAAGCAAGAAGTTGTCTTCCCACTGTTGTTTAATGTCCATATACTCAACCGACTAAGACAATCATGCACAGGCAAGCATTAGGACAAGCTCCTTTTCAAAAAGTGACACTGGAAAACACCAAAGAAAGCACACTGAAACCACCTCCCGAGTCTGCCCTCTCCAGTTCCCACTGGCGCACAGAGGTGCCCCTGACTCCATGGGCTACTTGGGGGCCCTGCAGCCATCATCTGTCCATAGTCCTGCGGCATCACCACATGGCCACGTTGAGGCTGTTTTCAAGCTGCCTCCTTGGAGCGACCAGAGCCCAGGCCTGTTCCAGACCCAGGCCAATCCAAACACAAACTATCCCCTTTGATCCAGGTCCCACGTGGGCTCTGGCGACACAATGGTGAGGGAGCCTCATAGTCTTAATTCAGCAGCACCTGCTGATAGCACACCCTGCATCAGAACCCTTGTTTTTCTGTCTCCCAGTACAGCAAATAAAATTCACGGAACTTGTTACCACTGAGAAGTCACATCAATAGTTAGCATCCTCAGCACACCTTCTGACAGCTGAACTGTACACGCGGCAGGGCACTGGACAACAGTCCCAGTCTCCTGGGCTGCTCCAGAGCTAGGCCCCTAGCTTGCCGCCCCACAGCCCCATGGGTCCACAGGCCCCAGGCCACCTGCAACACAGATGATGAAGATGACATCACTTCTGACACTGCCACATCAGGCCTGCCCAGCTATGCTGATCATCTGTAGTAAGCATTAGGATGAACTGTAAGGGAGAATATGTGCTAAGACAACAAACATATCAGAGAGAACAAGTTCAGCAGTAGCTGAAAACTCAGATACTGTTAATGAATAGAAATCTAACAAATGCAATAAACAGAATAGAAGTAATAAAAAATACAGTACACTGACTGCAAAAACAACTGATACCAAATCCTGGGCCCCTCTCAAACTTCCTGAGCCCCACACACATCCCGAGAAAGCTCCCAGAGGGGGTCCATGCCCCCCTGGATCCTGAAGCAGGAAGAAGCCTTGGAGAGAGCTCGCTAGTCAGGCCAGGGTTCCAAGTGCCACCTGAACGCTTGCCCTTTAGTTTTCCCACTTCACTCTTGCCCTGAACAATAGTACCTGGGCTTTGGGAAGCAGGTTATATTTTTTCTAGTACCATTACAATAAATGCACAGCTATCAAAATAAAACATGTTCACCTCCAACAAACCCATAAAGTCCTTCTCCGTGGTGAACAATACTGATCCCCCAGCCCACAGCCTTTGCTTTACTCACTGGAGTCCTCATCAACTCACAGATGAGCTTCAGTCTCTGCCCCTCCAAAACAGATGCCACGCATCTCACAAAAAAGACTGTAAATATGATGCAAAGTATCTCCAGGCCCTGCAGGAAGCAGAAGAGCGGGACAGCAGCAGCAACGGGCAGGAAGAGGAGGACCAAGCTTACAGTAAACACTTTTTCTGACCCTGAACCCCATATTAAGGTGAGGAGAGCCAGAAAAGAACCATTCAGACACTGCTGCATTTCTGCTTCTGCCAAACTCGACCAGGGGATCTTCTCACTCCTCCCTGTTTCTCTAGGACTTTGGTTGGGGCCTCCTTGGGGGGTGGCAGGCATTTATCTGATCCCCGTTCAGTGCCTGCTATGTGCCAGATTCTGGGTGGGGGTGGGGTGGGGACTGTCCTCAAGCCCTGGCTCAAGGAGCCCCATCCTGGTGGTGGAGACAGGCGACTGTACCAGCAGGGCTCCAGGGAAGGCACTGCAGAGAGGTGAGGCTCAGGAAGGAAGAATGGGGGGTGCAGAGCCATAGGCATGCACAGACTTGCAATCGGGGGGGAGGTAAGGGGGACTGTGAGGACAGGAGAAAGAGGCAGGCAGAGGCCTGCTGTGACAGATATTGGTTTGGGAACTCCAAACTCAGCCTGCCTTGTAGAAGCTGGGGTTCCCCAAGGGTGTGCGCGGAGGAGGGGGAGGAGTTGAGCTGCAGTTCCCATCACCCCTGAGGAGTGTACTGAGCCCATCTGAGTCCCTTGGCCGAAGTCTCTACTGCCCATCTGTGCCCAAAGCCCCTCCACAAGTTGCTGGCACTGCTCTCCTTCCCCGTCAGCCTTGGGCTGGAACTGGGGTTCTGCTGTAGCACCCTGCCATAGGGCAGGGCCAGTTGCTTCAGGCCTCATCTGTGCCTTGGGGGAACAGCGCCATCCAGCTCATAGGTGCTCCGAGGACTGCAGTATGTGCCAAACCCACTCCCTGAGGCCCTATGTGGGAGTCTCTCCACCAAAGGGCACTAACTACCAGTTGCCAAAGGGGCACCCGCTCTGCCTCTGCCTCCGTCTTGACATAACACTGGATTCCCACCAGGCTGAGTGAAGGAACAACAGACACATTCTGCCTCCCCTTCGCTGATCACCGACCAGGGCCCCTTGCTCCTGAAATTGGATCTGGCCTCACAATCTTCTTTAACCCAGAGCTCAGAGCAGGTAGACCACTGAGCACTGGGGTGCAGGGGGAGCCTGGCCTATCCTCTTCAGTTATACCCAGCAATCTCCCCCTCCCCTAACCTGAGTTCCTCTAACTGCATGTCTGCCAACAACACCCTAAGGGGGCCCCTGCCTGAGTGTCTGACCAAGACGCTGAGACATACAAACACTCAAAACCACACATGCCACACACACACACACACACACACACACACACACACCAGACCCCAGAGGCCCTGTCAGGAAGTCTTGGCCCAGCTTTCTAAGCCCCAATCAGCTCCCCAGGTTTCTTGCTTCCAAGGCCGCCTTCTCACTGCAACTCTGATAGTGCTCCCCCACCAAGCATGAGGCAGTCTCTGGGTCCTCCCCCCCAGTCTGTCACTCCCAATGATAAGACTGCAGGCGCTGCTTATTGTGGAAGCTTTGCCTGGAAGATGTACTATGAAGAGCCTCAATAAAGCAAACTGGGCACTACTTAATAAATTCTTACTACACAAAAAAATTAAATTAAAATTTAAAAAAAACAGAAAAAAGAAGAAAAAAAGAAGAAAAAAAAAAAGAAATTCTTACACATAGCTCTACAAATTATTGTCCAAAGTGGTCAGGCTCTATCAGCCCCTTTTTACAGGGAGGAAGTTAAGGCACAACGAGGTCACCTATTCCACCTGAGGTCACACAGCTGGGTTTGGGGCCCCAGCAGCCTGGCAACCAAAATCTGGCTCTTCACCACATGCTCCACTGCCTCTCCCAGAAATACACAGATAAAGCACAGTGTGGCCTTGAAGGCACTCCTGGTGTGACTGGGCAGGCGGGCAGGTGGGACGGTGGGATATTCAGGGTATTCTGAGGCCTCTAAGAAGCGGGATGGAGGGTGTCTCTGAGGAGACCTGAAGAGTGCACAGAAGTCTGTAGGCCAGACCAGGAAGGTAAGGACTCGTCAGGTTAAGTTGGGAGCAAAGGGCCACGGGCACACAGTAGCACCACCAGATGAGAGTGAGAGGAGGGCTATGGCAGGTTACATAATGGACCCCAGGCCATACTCAGAGCAAGGTGTGACATGGTCAGATCAGACTGCAGTTTTAAACAGCCGGATCCAGCTGCCTGGTGGAGAGCTCAGAGCAGAAGCAGAGAGAAAATCGGTAGGTGCTGGCCAGCCCCACAGAGTGAGACGGTGACAGGCACACCGGGGTGGATGTGAGATGAAGGGGGACACGGAGGCAGGACCCAGGGGCTCAGGGCTTGTTTGAGGAGAGGGACAGGGCAGGAAGGGAGGACATGCAGCTGGATGCCAGGGAAGCACTGTCCCAATGACGTGTGTCCGTTAGTGCGCTCACTTCCCAAGGCTCTAAGGACGGACTGCTCATGGATCACCACGTTTCACCTACCCTGAGATGTGCCAGTATACCACTAAGAGACAAATGGTGCTAACTGGAAGACACGGCCTGACCCCAGAGACATTACAATGTGACTGAAAGGGACACACCTCACTCCTCAGTCCTCATACCCCGAGTGCTCACAGTCAGGCAAAGGTACACGGTCTCCCTCACACCCGACAGAACCTCTGGGACCAGGTACTGCCCCCAACCATCCCCTTCCCTCAACCATGTCTGAACAGATCCCAAGGCATGCATACAGCTTCTTTCCTCCCACCGGGCCTGGGGTAGCAGCTGCCACACCTGAATGCCACATCTCCCAGCCCAGCCTGCACACAGCTCCACCAGCAACCTTTCCAAGCTCCATTCAAAAACAGCTTTGGGGCCCTAGTAAAAAAGCCTCAGCACGCCTGAGCTCCTGGGAGGTCCTTCTGCCTGGGCTGCCCTTCCTCCGGTTTGCCCCACCCACCTCATCCATCTTCTGCACTGAGCCACTACGCCCTGTCACCCTGTTCATGCTCACACAGCACTGGGGCTGACAAGCACCACATACGCAATTGGATGGGGCAGCCGAAAGAGTGAAGAGGCGGGGCATGGAACCCAGAATCTTCTACTGTAACATCATCAGCTTCTGTGTCTCTAAGGGGGGGGGGGGCAATCGCCCTCCCGTGGGATTGTGCGACAATCTGCCCAGCACACGGTCAAGTGCTGGCCAGCTGGGGGTCCTGATCCGTGCAATGGGAATCATCACAGTCATCGCCTCTCTGGACTCCTGATAAACCAGATGTGCTCCTGAGTGCTTGAGGGCTTTCCTGAATGCTAAAGTGACATCCGAAGGGAGCTGCAGAAGATCCAGGACCAACAGACTGCAGCAGTCTCCCCGTGGATAAACAGCAGGGCCCTAACACTGGCTGCTTCTGTGTCAGGGACAGACATGACCTCGGGCTCACCCGGCCTGCCTCCTGGAGCCAATGCCAGCTCCGCCGGCACCTGCCCTCTCACACCTAACCTCAGCTTTTGAGAAACAGAGTACGGGGGAGGGGTGGCGTGGCTTCAGGGAAGGTCTCGGGCCCAGTGAGGCTCCAGGCAGTGCTCACAGGACCCTGTGGTAGTGCAGGATGCTGCCTCTCCCTGCTCCCCATCCTTCCAGAACCAGCTCTGAGCAGAGCTATGGAGGAGGCTGCCTGCTCTGCCCTTCCCAGAGGGGGCCCCCAGAGAAGCTGCCCTGCCACACCTGCCCCTGTGAAAACCAGCACTCCACGCTTTCACTGTGTGACAGACTCAGTGGAGACATGCACACAAATACTCAAATAACACTGTTTTATTAATCAATTCTGGGAGCCAGTTCCATGACAATGAAACAGATACGATCACGGAATATTATGCTGCAGTGAAAGCAATGAATTCTACTCATATGTAACAAAGACAGAGAGCCAGGACATGCTGAGGGAAATGAGCTGCCTTTAAAATGACAGACTTGTGTGCCATGCACGGTGTTCTAGGATGTATCTCTACACACAATGATGTACTCCAGACTCAGGACAGTGGTTCCCTCCACAGTGACAGAAGAAACTGCACTAGTGACAGAGGCCAAAGTGGCCTTAGCTGTAACTCACTTACATTTTAAAAGAAAAATGTATTTATTCCTTGTGTAGTGACAGATCAGTGAAAAGAAAAGGAAAGACAACACAACACTGTAGGCAGAGGATAGGGCAAAGGAAGGCCCAAGAGCACAGGCCACGCCGATGTGCAGGCTGAGGAGGTCACAAAGCTTCTGGGGGGCTGTGAGTTGCCAGAGTCGGTTCTGCAGAGGGGACATTCTAGATCTGCAGGGACTGCACAAAGGGACATCAGCTTTCAACCAGAGATGGTATAGTGTGGAAGGTGACCCTAGACCTGGTTTGCCAGAATACATATTTACACCTGTTGTCCAGTGTAACTTTTAATAGTGCCTCGTCCACTCTAAAAGTGTCCTGGTATGGCGGATAAGAAATATAGTCACCCTAGCTATGGGGACAGGGAAGGAATCACAGCTAGGCCTCCTGACACACCGTCCACCACCGCCTCCCGTGCTTACTGCAGGCTCCACACTGTGCCACCACTGTAAGGGCACTGTCCCCCAAGTCCCAGAGCTGCACTGGCGTAGAGCATTTTACAGATTCAGAAACGGAGACTCAGAAATGAGATTCCTGCCCAAAGTGACACAGCCCACACAGAGTTTAAGACACCAGCACGGGCAGGACTTGGGAGAGGCCCTGGGATCCTCAGACTGAGAGGCAGCCTGAAGGCCACAACGACCAGATGAATAAAAAGAAATGGATGTAAAAGAGAAAGACCCCGGAGCTTGTGTCCACAGGAGGAGGCACAGAAAATTCCACTGGCCTTTGCCAGCACCCATCTGCAGTCCATGTCCACACCCCCCCCCCCAAGAGAGAGCAGCCACAGAAGGGACTGGCACAGGGCACCCAGGCGAGAGACAGCACCTCCGAGATGGCACCTCCAAGTTGCCGAGGCAGTCCAGGAGTGGCGTCTCTATGCTGGTGTCGGTCAACACTACCAGACAGGTGAGCGGCTCAGAGGAGCAATGGGCAGGGAGATGCCAGTGTGACAGAGGAAGGGGTCAGGTAGAAGATGGCCTGGGAGAAGAGCACCAGCCGAGATTCCGCAGTGCTGGGAGGGATGGAGCTACAGGGCTCATCCTGCCAATGAAAGGCCCTCGGAAAGAAACAGCTGAAGGCTGCACGGGGCTCTTAGTAACAAAGCACCCTTTCACATTTGTCTTCTTATCCAACTCTTAGCCAATCTGTAATTCAGCGAGTGGGGCCAGCTTTCCTCCTTCCTCACTCACCTAACTCACATACACACCTCTTCAATTCCGTCTCCCTGCAAAGGGATGGGCTTCAGGTCACCAGCCTACCAGGCAGCTTGACAAAGTGCACTGGTGACTCCACCTCATCCTTAGCGGATCACCGGGGGCTCTACAGGCCTCGGCCGGCCTGGAGACTGCAATGGATTGGTTTCTCGGGACTGCTATCGTCCTCCTCCCTACAAGACCAGGGATGTGATGGCTTTGGGACTGGGTCCCCAAAAGCACAAACACCTTCATCTAATTAGGAATGACACAAGTTTGCAAACTGGGCCAGTCCTCCCATCTCACTGACATGACAGTGTGACTCTCCATAAAGCAGGGATGCGGGGGGGCCCCCCCGCGACCAGCAGGGGAGAGACCACTGAGCCTCTGGACTCTCTGAAGCTGTCTGGCCATGTCAACGAGGCCCACACCATCGGCACACGGCAGTCTCAAGATGCGCTGGGTTTAGGTTTCATTCTTTCCTTTTTTGAGGGAGTGGAAACAAATATAGCATTAGCCACGCTGAAACCCACAGCAACTTTTATGGCCCAGTGATGAGGTTAGCAACAGTGATTCCTTGATCTGGGAGGTAAAGTAGCCAGAAGATGGAGCTGCTCCTTTCCAGTGGGGAGGGTACGCTGCATAAGCAGAGAAGGAGCGCTTGTCTCTAACATCAGAAAACCTTGGACGCGGGAGCCCAAACCCATCTGGACTGCACACTGCCAACTGCTGCAGCCAGCAGAGAACAGACACGAGCGTTCATTCAGCAGCGATCTATTTATGGGGAAAATAAAAATGTATTGCGCACGTGGTGAAGAGGAAGTCAGGGAGCAGACAGAGCTTGTGGGACAGACATGCGTGTCGGGAAAGGCAGACAACAGACAGGCGAACAGGACGATGTGAGTGTACCAAAAGCTATGAAAAAATAACCATGCAGCATGTTACAGGAAGGCTTCCTCTGACCCTTGGGGCCAGGAGAGGTGGGCACCTCAGCCCCAGAGGCCACAGAGAACCAGGATGGCACAGGATCTGGAAGAGAGTTCTGGCCCCGCCCCACCTTCAGACAGCTGGCTCCCTGCACGCCCGAGGGGCTCCCAGCACAGCCCCTCTGAACCAAGAGAACCATGCCGGCAGCCCGCCGCAAAGGCAGTGATGCCATCTTGGACAAAGAGCCTGTGGCCTGAAGCCAGGTTCCCCACTGGCCAGGAATAGGGACTCTACCCAGGGCCGTGCTGGAGCCAGCTCACACTAACCCACGAGAGCCCGGGGTGAAACTTTCAGGAATCTTGGGGGCCAGCTGTTAAACACAGCCACTGTGAAAAATGCAATGATAGAGGCTCACAAGAAGTTCTATTGAAAACAAAGGCGATGAAATACTCACAACTCATCACTTCCTACTTATTTTGCCATGTTACTATTCTCTAGGTTTTTGAGTTTATTCATGACTATTAAATCCACAGGGAGAAAATGGTGTGCTACTGAGGCATCTCCTCCCAACTCCACGTGTGGTGACGTCACGTTGGTGGCTGGAAACCAGCCACAGTGAAAGTATTTACACCATGGAAATTGGCAAACACTACAAATCAGGGCTCCATTCACTCCAGGGCCATATCCAGTCCAATGTCTGTTTTTGTAAATAAAGGGTTTTCTTCATTTTGTATTATTTCTTATCAAGATGAAACTCAAATAACATAAAATTAGCTATGTAAATAAAGTTTTATTGGAACGCAGTTATAACCATCCATTTCCATATTGTCTATGGCTGCTTCTGTGCTATAAATAAGGGCAGAGTTGTGACAGACTCTATGGCTCAAAATATTTACCATCTGACCCTTTACAGAAATAGTTTCCCCAACCCCTGGGGTTTAGATTTAAGAAAGTGAGGGAGAAACTGTTAATAATGCAGATTAAATTTAAAATTGTGTCACGCCTGTAGCCGTTACATTAGGAATAGCACAAATGAACAAGGAAATATCCTTTCAGTATTTGAACACTATTATCTAATTCAGCGTTATCATAAACAAAACTACCAACCGATATTCATGTCAGAACTACACTCATAAGCTGACTAAAGATACAAAAGTTCCGCAAAAATCAAGGAAAGCAATCTGTGAAACTGGTACGCAGAACTGACAATAAAGAGGGCTGTACATTTTATTATTTGTGAACTGTATACTACCCATCCTGTATATCAGTAAAACGTATAAACCTACATATGTATATGTATGCATACTTTTTTCTTCCAGAAAAGCCAGTTGCCAAACATTTACTGGCATACCACAGAGTAAATGAGAGTATATTACTTCAAAGAACCTGAAATAAAGTTTGAATGAAACGAAAATCCATTTGCATAATTACTGTATTTCAACATTACATGCAAACGGAAACGAGGGAAGAACCTGTATTCATTAGATATAGCAACTCTTGCCAATTATTGAATGTTTACTAAAAATTGGCTATAAGTTTCATCACCTGCACATGCAAACAGACTTTCTCTATAGTGATTGCCAGAGTCAAGCGAAAAAAATCCAACCTAATACAAGTTAGGTTCATGGACAAAGCACTCCCTCTTATAAAAATTAATGACATTATTTAGAAAGTCAATACGAGTTAATTATTTACACATTTCCTAACATTTATACTTCATTTTTCTTATCATCACACTGAAGAAATGTCATGCTCGAGTTTTTTTCCCCCAGTCCCACCTGGACTGTTCCCCCAGAGCACTGTGTGGACACCATCATTTCCTACGTGTGCCATGACATGACAGCACCCGGAGGCAGTGTGACACAGCAGGGAGGGGATGGGACTCTTCACACTGGGCGGCCAGGAGAGACCTGAGCAGTCTGATGGTCACAGACCTGGGGAGAGGACCTGGACAGTCATGAATGAGGGACAGGGAAGTACACATTGAGGAGAGAAGGAAAGAAGGGTCCAAGTCACAGAGCACCTGTAGATCATGATAATAAGGAGTGGGATGTCTATTCTGAGCGCACAGGATCTTAACTGGCAGAGTGATGAGATCTGATTCTGGTTTGGAAGGAGCAAGAAGGAAGTTTCCCAACAGGGAGATGGCTAGGCATACACCAGAGATAGAGAAAAGACATTTTGGCAGTAGAGCCAAGGGGACTTACAGATGGACCGGACATAGTAAGGTGGCAAAAAGCAGGAAGCACGGATGACACTGGGAGTTTAAGAGAACCACAGGCACGGCTCCACTGACTGCGATGAATGAAAGCCATGAGTCCACGCACGTCCTCTTTGTCCTGGTGGGCTGGACCCCAGTCCTCTGAGAGCATGAAGAACAGGACTGGTGGTCCTGACTAGAGCAAAGCATTGCACGCCGCTGCTCTGAACCTCCCAGATATGCATGAGAAAGAACTCTATCCTCTCTGCTGGTTGCAGTACACACCAGCCCTGCGCCCACTCCACATCTGATTGCTCTCTATAGTTCTCGAGTGCTCTTCAGGCTAAAGCGATCTACTTTTATTTTCATTTTTTTACTGTTTAATTAAAAAGACAATGGAGCATAGGAAAAACAAAAACAAAAAGTGTTCCTACTTCCTCAACACAAGTGGTTCTCATTTATGCAAAGATCTAGTTTTTGTGCCTTTCCTAGTTGTGCTTGGCTGACAAAAATAATCCTTTTCTTCATCATGGCCAGACTTGTCCATTTTTCCAGAGCTTTCAGGACTGTTCTTCACAGCTCTATGCTACTTGACTCCGTGGATGCACCGTGTTTCCTAAGCTTCTCCCATGCCGTTGAATTAATGACATCAACAATCATTATTACGTGAATATATCTATTAACATTGTCATTAAAATTCATCGTGTACCTGTTAATAGATTCCTAGGAGTAAAAGGACTAGATTAAAGGACACCAGTGTGGCTATGCCTCTCCCTACATAAAAACTTTCCTAAAGGGTGAAGTATGAAGTTGCTCCTGGATCCTGCCAGCAGGGCGGTGTGGGATGCGGCAGGCAGGGTGGGAGACAGACTTGGAGATGTAAAATAGCAACAGGGTAGCTTTAACTCAAGTCTTGATTTTCTGCCAATGCCATTCTTCCCACATGTTTGAGTACAAGGTATATTTTCTCATTATTAATCACATCAACATTTCTCTGTCCAGTGATGTCTCTGAGATCTTGGGACTGTTAGTTGTGAATACCCTCTCCATACAGAAAGGACGTTGCTTCCTAAAGGTGATTTCACTCACAAATTCATATTTTGATCACCCCCATCTGCAAATGCACTACAAAGGAAAAGTCCAGACAGGTTTTAATCCTGACTGGGAGTTCTAACCGAAGCACCTCTTCCAAAGAAGTGCGCCTTTCGTTCTACAAGTCTGAGATTTTATTCTACAACCTATTTCTTCCTGTTTCCCACCCCCAGGGAGCTTTCAGAAATGTGTAAAATTATGCAATGTTGTCTGGTAACTGCTCATTGCTCACACTAAAGGGAAGACTATCTTTGAGAAAGAACAGCATCTGTGAAATCCAAAGTTAAATATCTACAAACTCATCCAGGGGAATAACGGCTCCTGCCCCCATTCCCAGAAAGGTGGGGAGGGGCTTGTGCATGCTCAGTGCCCACGACGTGCCCTTTAGTAGGGTCGGGCTTGTTTGGTTCTCACCTTATAGACAATGGCAAATTTGAGATTGATAACAAATATTTGATGTGATTTGTCCAAACCAAATATTTGATGTGATTTGTCCAAACTAACCATTTGTCTGGTTAGTTCCCAGACACTAACAATCTCAGAGACAGAGCAGTAGAGATTTGAACCCAGGTTTCACTCCAAAACCCTTGCATGTTAAATACTTTTCTTTCTTTTTTTCTGTCTGTCCATCTGTCCATCTCTCTTTTTTTACTTAGGAGGGAGGCTCAAAGGATTTCTATCTGATTGTTAACTGCATTCATCAACCCAGACTTAAATGAGAAGAAGGGTTTCCTCTCTATAAAACAAGACCTCATGAATGGAGCAGATATGGCTCAGAGGCTCTAGAGACACTGGAAAAACCAGAGCTGTCTGGCTGGGGAGGGGCTGAGACGAATGGGTGGCAAGGAAGGGACAGGAGTCCCATGCTGCATCCCTCTGCTTGCCCAGGTGCAACCTCCTTCCCTATTTCCCATGTGGAAAAAGACAACATAGCCCCAAGCCCTTACCCAAAGTACAAGTAATCTGAGTCCCCAGAAGTGTGCTGTCCAATTCAGGTGTAAAATTAAACAGAAATTTAGAAGTCAGGGGCGCCTGGGTGGCACAGCGGTTAAGCGTCTGCCTTCGGCTCAGGGCGTGATCCCGGAGTTCTGGGATCGAGCCCCACATCAGGCTCTTCCACTATGAGCCTGCTTCTTCCTCTCCCACTCCCCCTGCTTGTGTTCCCTCTCTCGCTGGCTGTCTCTCTCTGTTGAATAAATAAATAAAATCTTCAAAAAAAAAAAAAGAAAAGAAAAGAAATTTAGAAGTCAGTTCTTTGGTCTTACCAGTCACAAGTTAGGTACTCGCCACCCATGCGTGGCTCAGAGCTACCACACTGAACAGCACACACAGAGACCATCTCCATCACCAAGCAGTTCTCTGGAAGGAAGGAAAGACCTCTGCAGGAATTCTCACATACCCCTCTTTTCTCTGCAGGCTCGCAGTGTTGTCTCATGATGAAAGCAAACGCTGTGAGGTCAGCTATGCACTGGCCAGATGACTAGCTACTTCACCCAGCTAAGCCTTCCACTCCTCTATGAAATGGGATAATACCTAGCAGAGAGCGAGGACGCCTTAAGAGCTGCTGCTTTGGTCCTCCTATTTCTTCTATTAAGGCCCAAAGATTTAAAAAATGACCTTTATGAACTCCATCTGCAGGTCCATGGTCACTGTTAGGATTATTCTCCCCTTTCTGCATGGCCTCCAGCAGGGACAACCTCCCTCCCTCTTTTGTTCACCTATCACAGAGATAGTACCCATTTCCCTCATGGTCATCTCGATGACTCAACAGAGGCTGGCCACTGTACCAGGCACCAAAACGCTCAGCCTCTCAGAACACCACCACCAGGTAATGGGTCCAATAGCCATGAGCCACAAATAAAGAGACTGAGCCTCAGAAACAGGAAGTGATTTGCCCCAAGTCCAGGCAGACAGAAGCAAGAGAAGGACCTGAAGCTGCTGCTCTCACAGCACAGCTGGTGCTCAGGGTTCAGAACCCCCTGCAAGGGAAAGTCATCCTGGCGCAGGCCTCACCCATGAGAAGGAGGAAGCCAGTGCTCTCCTGCAGGACTGGGCCTGAAGGGGCTGGACAAGTACAGCAACACCGAGAGCACCCTCCTACTTCCCTGGGTCCTGTCACTCGCACACACAGGGGACAGGCCAGTGCCTGAGTGCTAACTATGCCACTATGGTTCCAACAGAACCCACATGCCACAGGAAGACCCCAAAAGGCTGAGATCTGGAGAGGGCCAAGTGTCCTAACAGGAACAGAAGTCCTTCAGGGAATCAGCCACCCCAACCCTGATACTCATGAGCTCAGCAGCTGCCCTGCCCAAGCCCCACCAAACCTGAACTCGCACCCTCAACCCAACTCAACCCTCCCCAGTTAGGCACTGCTTGTACTTGTCTATAGTTTGAAATCAGAGATGGACCCACATCAGTTCATAAACTGGTCACTGACCCTAACAGAATGAACAGGCTTACTATGCACCAGCAGAAGAACCAAGGTGGGGGAGGGTGCAATACAGGCCATGTCAGACAGGTTAAAGGTGCTGTGGGAAAGATCAGACCAGGACAGCAGAACAGCCAGAAGACGGTGCTCTTGAGATAGCTGGCACTGGTGTTGCTGAGGGAGGCACCCTGGGCCCAGAGACCAGAGAGGTAGGGAGGAAGTGAGGGGGGAGGGAAAAAGAGGCAGGGTGGACCATCCAGGTGTGGTACACTAGCCGGCCAGGAGCTGACTGATGTGCCGTTAAGTGCGGCTGGAGCAGCGGGGAGAGAGGACTGGAGCATAATGTGCTTGGCTGATTCTGTCTAGACTCTCTTGATTGCAAGTAACAGAAAAGCCAGCTCAAAAAGGCCTCATCCAGAATAGAAGCCACTGGCTCACTTAACTGAAAAGTTCAGGCAGGGCTTGCCTTGGGCCAGTCAGGCCATGATGACTTAATCCTCCCTCAACTCTCACTCCTGGGCAGGCTGTCCCCAAGCAGAGACCCTAGCAGCAACCTGCGCATATCCTCTCCCATTCACGTCTCCCCCCAGCCACCCCAGCAAAGTGCTAAAACTTTCACAGGCTCTGATTGGGTCATAGGCCCATCCTCAAACCAACCACTGGCCAGGAAGATGCAGCCCCGTGATTGGTTAGTTCCCAGACACTAACCATCCAACAGGCGTGGACCAGAGAGTAAGGACAGGAACTGGCCGCTAGAGGGGCTGCCCACTATACCGCCTGTGAACTGAAAGTGGCCATGTATGTCAATACCCAGGGCACTTCAGGATTGGGGCCATATCCCATCCTCAAGAGCCTTCCGAAGCAGCGTATGTGCATCCTCCTGAGAAAATGAAGGCTGAAAACCTGACCTCCTCCAAGGCTGCAAGGTGAATAGCAGAATCAAGATTCCAGTATAGTCCCGTCTAATGACAAAGCCCAAGTTTTCCACCCACAGAAATACTATCTTCTCCACTATATGCTACCTAAAGAACAGACTTTATCCAGTCAGACACACAGCCCCAACACAGGGGAGGAAACGTCTGTTTTGGGGCATTCACTCTTCAGCTGGTATGGAGAGGAGAGGAGGAGGCAGACCAGCTGCTAAGCAGCTGCACTAGACCTCCCAGGAGATCCCATTTTGCAGGAAGGGGGGCTGCCATGGGAGGCGGACCCCAGGACAGCTCTGAGGTCGCCTGCGGAGTGATGGTACTGCCAACCACTACAGTGCAGCATACCAAGGGCAGGAGGAAAAAAGGTGCCTCCACTCTAGAATGGGCTGCCTGCACATCCAGGACAACAGTCAGCTAGAGAGAAAGGGTTCAGGTGCTGCTGGAAGCCATGGCTCTAAGAGTACCTGGGAAAAACCTTAAAGGCAGACAGGGCCTTGGCAGTACTAGGCAAAGCCCAAACACTCGGGGATAAGGAGGCACCACTGGCAGAGAGTTTGGAGAGAATGGAATGGCCAACACAGCAAGGTGCAAGGGGAACAAGGGACGATGGGCACCGGTCAGTATTTGGCCTCAGGCTTTGTTCACTCTTGCAGAGGTGCAAGGAACTGAAGACAGCATGATGACCCAGGAAGACAGCCTGGAGTGACAAACACAAACACATTCTTATCCCCAGGGTCAGCTCACCTCACAAAGCAGATGAAGCCACTTCCTATTTCCCAATGTGGGGAGCCCACCCCCTTGGAGAAAACCATGTTCACCGTAATCCTAACAGGAGTGTCATCCCCAGGGCGACAAGCAGGTGCCCACTCCCCTCTAAGTGGAGCTGACAGGCAGGCTCACCAGAAACCCCAAAATAGCCCCACTCCCACCCCAGACCAGTGTCCTCACCATTTCTGTCCTGCCACATGGGAGAACGACAGCATGCTGGGGGCACCTATTGTTTTTGTTTGTTTGTTTGTTTTAAAGATTTTATTTATTTATTTGACAGAGAGAGAGACAGCCAGCGAGAGAGGATACGCAAGCAGGGGGAGTGGGAGAGGAAGAAGCAGGCTCCCAGCGGAGGAGGGAGCCCAATGTGGGGCTCAATCCCAGGACCCTGGGATCACGCCCTGAGCCGAAGGTAGACACTTAACAACTGAGCCACCCAGGCGCCCCCCTACTGTTTTTGTCTGAACTGCAGACCCTGCTTCTACATGCTCCTCCCTGACTTCCTGTGGACACTGCCACTTTCTTACAAGGCCTCCTTCACCCCCAAGCCAAGCCAGAGTGATTCTCCACGAGTTTTCAAACTGGAAGCAAGAGTGAATCCCCTCTTCTTCAATGGCCTACCTGTCAAGAGGTCAAACTCAAGCTGCTGCATTTCCCACCACAAGACAGAGAGATAGACATACATACGCTCACAAACACCACTCTGACTCAGTGATGGGGTGAGGGAGGTTACAAGCAAAGGCAGTACAAGCTCACATAACACCTGGGAGGGTGAGGTTTCTGCCCTTTGGTGAGAAGTTAAGTTCCTGCATTCAGTGGCAGCACTGCCTTGTCACCAACCTTCAAACTGAGAATTGTAAATGCTTGAGAAGCTCCTCTAAAATAGAAGTGAAAATGAAATACCCACTCACAAACCTTTCCTCCCATGATCATGCCTAAAACCTAACATGTGGCCACTTCTGTCGCTGCTAGGCTACCAGCATCCAGTAAAGGGGGAGCAGACATCAACAACTTCAGTTACTTGCTGAGAGCCCCCCCCCACCCCGCCCAAACAGTGGGAAGGAAAAATGGAGAAGGCTATGAAAGATCATTTGACTCCTCTACCCGTCTCAGTTAACCTAAGGGGAAGAAGCCAGTCCGGAAGTGCAGGTACCAGTTTCCGGTTACCCAGGTTAACCAAGGGCAGGAGGAAATGGGCAGGACGATCAGATCTGAACAGACCATCCAGTGCCCATCCATGCCTCTGAGCCAAGAGGACAGAAGTCTGGAGAACTCAGCTCTCGCCTGGTCACAGGTGCCGCTTCATGGCTACAGGAGGCCTGTATGAGTCTGGGCCTCCTGGATTATACCACCTCCCCCTGCCTGGGCTGGGTACAGCACCAGAAGAGATGATGGGGACCAGGCAACAAGAAGGCTCTCCTAGACTTCCAAAGTGCTCCTCAGCCCAGATGGGGTCAGAAGATGCAGCCCAGCACTGGCACTAATACAAGGTAACAGCAAAGTACCCAAGTGTGACTACAGGCAAATCAGAGTCTGCAGGTTCAACCAGGAGTGGGTACTCAGAACCTCAGGCTGTGACCTCATAACATCCAAACCACTCCATTGCTTACTCCAGACCTTACAGTTCAGTTACACCCATTTTTGTGTCTAGACCCAAGTCTCCCAGGCCAGCACCATGCCCAACTATTTGATGGTATTATCACAGCAAAGAGATGATTAAACTGGCATGCATTCAGCGGACATTGTCAGCTTGTTCCCCACCTCATTACCCCCTCTCACCAACAGGACCCTGATGTTTCCTGGAGGCATCCCCTCTATTCTGGGCCTGTCTGGAAGGAACTAACACCATGCCCAGATTTGGAGGTGAACCAAGCAACACTAATTCCATCAAAGCCCAGAGAAGGCACCAGGAAACATCTGCTGAAACTTCTAGGAAAGCATCGCCTTCTCTTCCTTCCCTTGCATGATGGTCAAAGAAGGTGAATCCCCAACTAGGGGAGCTGGGAGGAAGACACCCCACTGTGTGAAGGGAACAATACAAAAGAGATGGAGCAAAGCCAGGTCCTCACCTGAGAAAAGACTCACCTCTGAGCCTTTGAGTGGCACAAGCCAATCAGCCCTTTTGCATTTAAGTTCCTGTCATGAGCACAGTATGACTCTCCCTCTGGGGTTGGCTGGCCAAAAGAATTAGTAAAAGTAGAAGACAAGGGCTCTGCTGCCATCTAACTGAACATTTGAAGGAAATAATGTGAAACAATTGGTGAAAAGGGCAAACTGTGCCTATTTTATATCCTACACATCAGTGTCGCTCCTCCACAGACAGCACTAAAAAGCCAGCTTGCCAACTGCTTGCCTGGCACAACTGCAAGATGCACAGTGTAAATAAAGTTGGAAAGTGTCCACCTGAAGTGGTTTTCAGAAGGGCTGGCCTTAAGAAGAGGAGGGCAGTTAGCTATCTTGGGAATCACCTGGGGAAAGAGAACACAGCCACAGCCCCATACCCCAACCTGAGCTGGACGAGGGACTTGATGGCAAGAGGCATCAAGACAGCTAATGGAACTGGGGCGAGGGGGCAAGAAGAACCCAGCCCCCATGTGTGCAAGCAGAGCTGACGCCAGCTTGGTGGATCCGGTGGCTACCCAGAGCCAAGTGTGACCAGAGGTGTGGGTAGGGGATGGAGCCGAAGGTACAAGTATGGGCAGGGTAGTGGGGCTACCAGTGCCTGGAAGAGGGCTGCCAGGCCACCTGCTGAGCTCTCCGTGTGAGCGGTGGTCACATACACATGAGTCTTCCGTGAGAGGACCACAGAAATCACCCCCCACCACCACCACAGAGTCAAGGCTGGCTACAGCCAGCCACCTATGAAATCACTCTGCACACTGTGAATGGGTGACCGGGATCTCCACAGCAGTCATGAGTGGACCCACCACAGGCTATGGCCTGGAAGAAGCATCACCCACTTTCTGGCCCTGATGAAACCCAGGGGAGTGGGGTGTCCAGGAAGGGTCTTGTTTGTCATGGGACCAAGAGAGTCCCAAGGAAACATTTTAACAGTATCTCCAGGGTCTATAGACAGGCAGGGATCTAAGATAAAGAGTCATCTTTTCTCCGTCAGGGGTGAAAAATGCCAGCCAAGAGACAAAAAGGAAAAAAATGCCTCACACCTTTTCCTCTGCCAGTTCAAGAGAAAGCACAAACCATTTCAGGTACAACTTTCCTCCCAGCCTGGCATAAAAACATAACACAGACCAATCCAGCATGAGGATCCAGACTCGGGCAGGAGAGTGGCATGCCCACCTTGTACCTACTATGCTATCTCAGGTGACATGGGAGGCGGCAGCAGGTGGGTAGGCCTGGTGGGGGCTGGGGAGAGGAGGATTCCCAATTCCAGTGTGATCCCTTCTAGCTATTTGTCTACTAAGCCTCAGTTTATGCACCAGTACCTCCCACCCTATGTTGCTGTACAGATTAAATGTTTTGAATTCATGAGAAGTGCTGAAAAGTACCCGCCCCTAGTACCTGCTCAGTAAGTGCTGACAGCCAGCTCCCAAGATCAGCCCTTTTCACAGGAAGATCAACAAGCTTCTGAGCACCGGCTTGCTATGGAAGTCCTAGAAACATGGGGATTAACTCATGCTCCACTACCAAGGAGCTTGCAATCCCGAGGAAAATGTAATCAACAAGACCCGTTATCAGCAGGAATGTAGGGTTTTAAAGTTATGTAGAGTGCCTGAGGGCAACTGTCTGGGAAATCAGGATAGGCTTCTGGAAAAGGAGAGCAGTAGGGATGACAGAAGGCCACAAATGTGAGTTGCAGAGGGTCCCATCCTAGGTGTCACACACAAACAAAGGTTAGCTTGCAGATGTAAGTAGATGCTGTTTTGATGATAAGACACAACTTCATTTCAAAGCATGACTACATTAGGAGGAGCTTCTTTCCTTGAATTTTCTCAAAAAACAGCTACTGAAAGCACACCTGTCACTGTGTGGAAGTTCCTGTGTATTTCCGACCACAGGAATGGATCCTGACAGGCAAAAAGGTTAGGAGCCACTAGGCTAGAAGATTTCAAAGGGAGAAAGGTTGTGGGAACTGTGAAGGAAATGAACACAAAACTTAACATTTAAAAACACTTTGTATTTATGAGGTTAAACCTCAGAAGACACAGTGGAGTCCAAATTCCCTGCTGGGCACTGCTTATGTGGGAGGCAGGAGACTGTCATTAAACCCGCCACTTTTGAGCCTACCAGCACCGGGTATAGGCCCATAGCGTCGTCTGCAACACCGGAGAGGTCGTTAATCTCTACTCTTCCCTAAAATGAAGATGAAGCATCTACCTCTAGGACTAGTTGAGAGAGCAAACCAGGATGCAAAGTGTTTCATGCCATAGAAGGGGCTCTTCAGGCTGTGGCTGTCCATTCTACAGCCTCCAGTGGATAGAGATAGGAAACTTCATAGCAGGCCCAGGAGCATCCAAAGCCTTTCAGCTCCACCTGCCTGGCAGTGGCACATCACCTGATGTGACCCTTCTCCTTTTTTAGTGGGGTCCCCACACAATCACAGAACCTCCAGGAATTCTTGGGCAGGAGTCTGGGGGTCCAGATGGAAGGCCCAGGCATGTCTGCACACCCACTTGGCACAGTGGTTCTGCACTATCTCGAGCCAGCTCTGACAATAATCAAGAGCTCCCCCAAATGCAGCAGGACCTACCTCCCAGGACCTCCTGCCTCCCCCTTCTAGGTTTGCCTCGGAAAGCCACACACAGCAAACCTAACCCCAGGGTACATCAGTTCTTCAAATACTTGAAAGCAGACCCCAGGCCCTTCACAGAGCCTGACACTTGCCCCCTTCCCATCCCACTGCTGAGAAGGCAAACTATTCAAGGATTTGCCAGCCATCCCTCCAAATCCTGTTTCCCTCAGGTCAGAGACGAACCAAGAAGGGACTTCCTGCATCTAATGCTAAAACTTTTCATTCTGAAAACTCAAGTTATGAAGTGTTCTAGAAGTCATTTCATGATCTCCAGAATCCTAAACTACGTCTGAATAAGACACATGAAGAACTGTTCCATTTGGACCTAAGAGCTGTAGCCCTGTAAGACCACCCCGGCCTCCACCAAACCTCACCCAACCCCAGACTGCCTATGTGCACATTCTCTTCCTGTTCCAGGTCCCTCGAGGGCAGGGGCTGGGCATCTCCAGGTCTTAACCCCTCAAGCCAACACCATAAGCAATTGCTAGAATTGTTTATTCAACTGCTGAGCCACCTTTTTCAGTTTTACCATATTTCTCCATAGAAATATGGAGATCAGTTGCTGACTGAGATGTTAGTGTATGGCCTCCCTAGATCTGGAATTCAGAGACCACTTTTAAACAGCGCATGCAAAATACTGGTATGTCTTCCTTATGCAGGAAATACCCTCCAGTTCATGGAATCCCCATGTCAATACTTGCTCAGTTCTACATGTGTGCCCTGAGAGTGAACAGGAGGAGTTTCAGATGGGGGCTCCAAGTGTGGGCACTAGAAAGGCGGCAGTCACTCACCAAACCATAAACTCAGTCACCCATTCCAACAACCAGCTGAGGGGTCCCAAAGGGACCAGAGAGACTCAGAACAGCACAAGGGGGGAAAAAAAGGCACGACTTCTACTGACAGAGACAAAGCCCCCAGCTTCCAGAAGGTGATTTAGAGTGGGGGCTGGGCAGAGACCTTCCCACAGAACTGCAGTCACCTAGGAACTGGACTGAGTTCTGGTTCTGGTTAAAGTGGTGGAGCTCTGAGAAGACACTTACACAGGCACCAAAACTGAGGCACCTCTCCTTCACCTAACCCCAAGGCTGGCACCCTTGAGGTGCACGTCCTACCACATGCAGCGACATCTTGAGCCCAGGCGACCACGAAGCCTTTCCATATCTGTATCAAGACAAAGGCCCCTTCTCACAAGCTGATCTTGGACAGTCCTCCAGGCCTCTGTGACTTCCATCCAGGACAACATACTCTGATTACAACTAAAGCCACTTCTGAAGACCACTGGGAGACCTCTGCGAAGACAGAATGTAAAATCCACCTTCTTCTGGGGGACAGAATGAGTCAGAACAAGGACTTACACCTGCTCTCTTCAGACATCCTGGCTACACAGAGAGGAACGTCACTGCACTTGGGCAACCAGAGTGATCAGAGAACATCCACGTGTTTAGATTTTATATCCTCTAATATGTTGTAGAGAATCAGAACCTACAGCCTTCCCTTTTATAATTTTTAACAATCCTCCTTTTGGCAGGATCAACAGCATTTCAAGTTAACATCATAAGTGCTATAATCTTGAAGCAAATAACAAAATTGGCATACAAGACTTATGAAAAGTTCCATTATCAGTTGGCAGTTGCCACACCATGGTACGGTCTGGCCCAGGATTCAGTCCCCACCAGAAACCTTAAGATGTTTCCAGGACAGGCTAATATCATCAACCTGTTAGATCTATCACAGGTAAATCTAAACCAATTTGTAATCTCATATAAACTTACATGGGACAGAAGAGGCTCCCCACATCTTTTTTTACCAGCTCAAGAGCACTGCCCTCTCAGGCCTCTTCTGAAGCCATCTCTCCACCTTTGAGGGCAGGGTGTGGTGGCATTAAGAGTTAGAAACACTGTCAGTTAAACTTTGGGTAAGTCCCTAACTTTAGGGCAGTCACCTCAAATGAAGTCAGCAGAAACAAAAGCATCTTGTCCTCTCCTGGCCACAGGAGGCACCCGCTAAACGGCACCGACTGTCATCATGCTGTTGGCTTCTGCACCTGCAGGAAGGGGAGACGGGCTGCTCACTCCCTCCCTTACAGGGCTGCTGGGGGGAAGGAGGAGACCCCACTGAAGTGCTGCAAAGTCATATAAAGTATATATCTCTGTGTTGAGTTCTGTTAGAATTGTTATTTTAGGAAGTTCACAGAATGCACCTTACATTAAAAGAAAAAACTTTTAAAACAGTTCACGTTAGAACCCGAACCCTGGATCCGGAAGGAGCTTTATGGGTGCATATACCAGTCCCCGGTCCCACTTTGGACCCTGCAGCCCAGAGAAGTTAGGTAACATCTTAATCTTCAAATTCCCAGGTGGGAAAATTATCATTACTTGTGTGCCTTTCTGTAGAGGCCCTATGGTCTCTGACCACCTCCCACTGGCGCTCGACGTTTGCATAAGTGTGAGAAAGAAAGTAGTTTCTGAAGTTTCCTGCTGGAGAGCCTGACCACTAGGAAGCCTTTACACAGACATCTTTGGCAAGTTCAAGTCCCTTTCCCCCCGATGCCTTCTCTGGCCTCTCTCTGGTCTGATTACAGAGATGTCCACCTGCTTTGAGCAAGGCCTGCCTTGTGCCACTATTCAACTTGTTATGGGGATGCAGAACTCACTCCACCATCTGTCAGACCTATTCTCAGATGCCGGACTAACATCCGTGTTCTTCACGGTTCTAGACAGTTCTGAATTAGAATACTCCAAGACTGAACTTCAGCGCATATAAAAGTCACACGAGCTTCACAGGCCCAAGAAGGATTCTAGGGTTCAGTCAGTTTAACCAGCACTTAGCACTCTAAAGCACCTAATGCTTCTGCTCTAGAGAAAGAAGAAACAAACATGCTCACGAAGCCCAAAGTGGTCAGGAAGACAAAGCCCGAACTTCCATGAAACAATGAGTGTCCAATACAGACGAGAACCTAATCACCTGCTGAGGAGACTGTGCGTGGGTAGACTCCAATTTCTGGGCAGAAGGAAGACACGGCCCTCGACTCTATCCACCAATGTTAAGCTGGGACAAACACGCACACTGCACTTCAGAGATTTTCAACATCCTGGCTGACATACGCCACAAGGAAGGTAAGGCTTAGATTGTTCTGAAAAAACTGTTAGCTGCTTTTTGAAAAAGAGTGTAGAGGATTTACTTTATTACTGAGCTGGCAGAAATTATTAACTCAGAGCCTGCTGTACAGAAATTCAAATACTCCAGAGGCTAGAATTGAGAACAGAGACAACTTTCCTCTCAAGAACTCCTTTGTCAAGGAGATGGTCAGTTACTTTGTTACTTCACTAACTTCTCAGATACTTGTGGATATTAGGTCAGCTGCCTGACATTGATTTTTCAAGCAAAAGCTAAGTTTGTTAACCATAATTGCATGCCCATAAAGGTAAGCATTGCATGACACAATTCTCTTGTCGCTTCTCTCAGAAGAGGTTTAATTTTAGTGTTGGCTCTTCAACACTGTCCCCATTTTTTTTTTCCATGAGCATCTTAAATATGTGTCAACTAACTATCCCAAAGTGGAGTTCATAATTGGGCAAGGTAGAGAAAAGCAGCTGGGCGCCAGCAACGCCTTCATGGAGCTACCTCACTCTCACCTGAGCCCAGGTCAACCCAGGGAAACTGCTGAATTATGGTCGCACCATCTCTGCTGATAACCTACTCTGCCATGGCTCCAGTTTCCATATGCGGTTTGCGCCAAGCCACACTCCTGTCAAAAGGTTCTAACAATGCTCACGGATGGTCACTGGCAATGGCAGCATTTAAAGGAGGCACTTTCTTCATTGCTCATATTCAGAGACAGTTTCCCAAGTCCACAGTTTCCCATCCACCACACTTATATTAGAACTCTACGCACACCCATTAGTGATGGAGCCCCCCCCCCCAAACAAACCATATGAAATGTGAATCCCAGGCCATGGAAACAATCACTGGCTTCTATGAATGTAACATTTCTGCAAGCACGTAAATACAAAAACCTGAGATTTGTTTCCTTCTCCCTCTTCTGGCTAACCACCCCCCCTTCCTCTTTTCCCTCCTCTCCCCCTAGGAACCCTTTAGATTACAGCCTTACACTACACTGGAACCCCTGAGGTCACTGCTCCGCCTAATCTACAACATCGTGACCGCCTGTCAAAGCGCCTCCTGATCCCAAAGCTCTCCTAGGTGGCATTAAGGATCAGTGCTACTATCTCAGCAACCTCTGATTCTTCTGAAGGCAAACAAGCAAGTGGAATTCGGGAAATTATACTCTGGACAAAAGATGCAAAAGTCACCAAGGTTATGTTTCTCATGTCACTTGTTTTATCCTCTAATATTTCAATCTTGCGAACCGCAGTGGCAACAGTAACTGCAAAAAATTCTGGAAGGCTTTATATAGCTTGGGCCTACTCCACCCCCAAAGTCATAACAAAAAGTATACAACATTTGTTTAAAACAATTACCTCCAAGTTAATCTTAATGGGGCCTGAAGACGAGGGATAAGAGAATTATTTATGATACAAAAATCAGAGTCTTACATTACAAAGACCGTAACTCCTCAATCTCTACCAAAATTGTACAAGCCAATGTGAATTACTCCAAAAATACCAAGCTTAAAGCATAATGCTAAGAGTCATTAGTCAAACTCACATAAGGGAAAACAAAAACCCTACAGTGAGAGAAACCTGAGTTACCTGGCCCAAGACAATTTTTTTCTTTGATCTCCAGCATATTAAAAAGTGGTCTCAATAGCCATTTCCTGGTCTCCCAGCAAATGCAGGGGCTCACTTCATACCTGGATGCCACAACATCTTCCTATTGCTCAACCTGCTCCTACCACAGGGGAAAATGACCCCTACTGCCAACAATCCCTTGGAGAAAATATGAGAACACTATGAGTCTTCCCCTACACACACGAAGGGGGGCAGAGGAGATCCCTCTGCAAACAGTAGCCTCGGTGGAGGGCCATCTGAGAAAGCAACACCCTGGGGTTAATCCTGACTGTCTAGGTGACAAACCACCAAGCTAGGACCCTCAGGCAGAAGAAGGGATAGCCAAAGGAGGATTCTTGAAGGAACAGGAGACAAAATAATCACCTCTAATTCACACCAAAAAGCGGGGCTCTGGCTTGATCAGAGACGCAATGGGCATTTAGGCCCAGAAAGGTAACAGGAAGAATCCCACCCTCCCCAAGATCATCTACCGTCAGCAGCGATTCCAGGAGGGAGCCGGCAAAGACATATCCACACGCAGAACCAAGGGGGGACTCTCCACACGCCCTGGCCACCCGGCTAAGAGCAAAGTAAGCTGGGGGGTTCCCTCTGAAGCCAGGAAGGTGCTTCCAGCCGGGAGAAGAGGGAAGGAGGACTTCCCTGATCAGCCAAAAGGCCGAGACACCGGCGGTACAGGCTCCCGAGTCATACCCCGGACACCAGTTGCTCCGCAGCCTTTCTCCCTCCCCTCCCCCCACGCCGGGAGGACTTCCCGGGGGTCGCGAGTCCCCAGGGAAGGGCAGGCAGGTGAACACAGTGAGAAGCAGGAAGGGTCGTAAAGCTGGAGCGAGAAAGAAGGGAAAGCTCTGGCTTCAGCTCCCGTCCGCTCCCTCCGCCCAGGCCGCACGGAAGCCTCGGCCTCACGTACCGAGCGCCGCCAGACTGCCCGACCTGCCCGCGTCTCGGGCTCTTGGGGCGAGAGACCGGGATGGCAGCGGCCCTCGGGGGTAGGTGGGCGTCGGGCGGGTTCCCTGGAGCCCGGCGGGCGAGGGGCATTGGGGAGGGGGAGGGTCCCGGGCCCACGCGGCCTCCGTCCCGGCCCGCGCAGCGGGTACTTACGTTGCTCTGGGGGTCGATGGCCTGCAGCAGCCGGTCCCTGATCTGCTGCGGAGACGCCGGAGCCGCTGTCATTGCCTGGGCGAGGCGGGGGGGAGCGGCCGGGCCAGCGGGCGGGCGGGCGGGCTGAGGCGGGGGACGGGGGTCACTCACTCGCCGGCCTCCGGGAGCGGAGCCTCATGTTCCCCGCGGCGCCGGGGGAGGAGGGGGCGCGCGGGGTGGCGGAGAGGGGAGCCGGGGCTCGGGCCCGGGGCGCCACCGCCACCAGAGGAGGAGGAGGAGCCACCGGAGCCGCCGCCGCTGCTGCCGCCGCCTCGAGAACCAAACTCCAGTGAGCTGCCCCCGCGCGGAGCACTCTGGGTAACCCGCGCCGCACGCAGCGTCGGCGCCACGCTGAGGAGGTTGGGAGATGGGGCGGGCGGAGACGCCGGCCCTGGGCGGGGCCGCGCGCGAGCCCCGCCCCGCATCCCCACGCATGCGCGCGCAGGCGCACTGGTCCACCGCCACGCCACGCCCACCGCCCGGCGGAGGGAGCCGTTGGGAGGCGGTTGGGCGGGGCAACGGCTGCCGCCGGGAGGCTCCGCCCCTGGCTGGGCCGTGGGGAACTGAGGTTTCCGACGGAAACGCGCGATGCGCGCCGAGTCCTTGAACCTGGGCGCTCCAGGCGGCCGCTTGAGGGGAGGGGGCGGCGGAAGGACTCCCCACTGGGAAGAAAAGGCTTCCCCGTACCGACAGAGGTGGCGGGAGACGCGGGCGGGAGAAGCTGCCAAGTTTTCCGAGCCGGGGGTCCTCAGCCCCTTGATCGCCGTTCCTGGGGGCGAGGGAGGAAAGTCCACGTTATGATAATGTGCGCGGAAGGGTCAGCTCAGGGGCGCCGGGGGCCGCCCCACCCTTCCAGAGGGAGGGGGTGTAGGGCGGGGGTCTGCAGCGCTTCGCGTGCTGGGATCACGAAAACATGAGACCGCAAAACGCCTCAGGGGAGCCGTACCGCCAGCTAGGAAAGCCCCAAAGCCAGCCCCGTGAGCCTACCGACCCCAGGGTTGCAAACCTGTGTCAACGCCAGGGTTTCTCATCTTGAGCACCAATGACATTTGGGGCCGTATCACTGTTGCAGGGGCCGTCTTGCGCATTTTAGGATATTCAGCGTCCTGGGTCTCTACCCACTAAACGCCAGTAGCACTCTCCCCTCCAGTCAGGTCAACCAAAAATGTCCAGTCATTGCCAGATGTCCCCTGTTGAGAACCACTGGTTTAAAAGACCCATCCTGCTTTGCGTGGAGGTGCTGGAAAACTGAAACCCTCATTCTCTGAACAAAACCTTTCACAAAGGAGGAAATTTGAGGCCCAAGGTCACCCAGAATTCTAGGTCAAACCCAGAATTGTTAAATGTCAAGTCTAAGGAGTCCCCTTCCCACCCCCACCTTATTGCCTTCTTCCTCTGCTCGCTCTTGCTCGCTCTCTCTCTCTGGAAGCCCTGTTAGAAATACTGTTATAAGAAGGGGTGAGAAGGCAGGCTGAGTTGATTATTAGCTGCAGCCTCCGGAGAAATAACTTTTTTTGTTGTTACAGGAAGACCTAGATTTAAAACAGGAGGGAGGCAGCTGATGAGAACCACACGCGTGCCTTGGATCTGTGCTACACCTGTTAGTCTTACATTTGTCATGCTTCTGGGAAGCATTTTTATTTGCAAAAACGGCTGTTTCTGCACGTGGTTGTAGCTGCTTCCTTCTGGACATGCGAAAAGTTTTACATCACACTTGCAGAAGAAAATAAACACAGGCAAAATACTTCCCTTCAGTTTACTCACTCTCTCTCCTAGAATGAGGTGCTTTGTGTACATGGTCCAGGTTGGAAACCAGCCCGTTTAGAGATACTCTTTATCTCACTTTAGATAAGCAAAATAAACAAGCTCTCCCCCAAGCATATTCTGGTTCTGCCTTTCTAACTCAGATGTTCAAGATATTTTTTTAATAAAGGATCACACAGAAGCAATTTGTTTTGCACGGGTCAGGTCATTTAAGAAAGATGTGGAAAGCCCTCAACTTACCTGCTCTTTTTAAACTAAGAAGCAACATTAAGATGACTGAGTTCTGCATGGCCAACTGTATACACACACCCGGACATAGGTATGTAGTTCAGCTCCATAGATGTGGCACAAAGTGGGGCTCCATAAATATTTAATGAATGAATGCAATATTAAATATACTGTATACACATTAGGATGCACACAGACACAGATAAGATATATAGTTTTATTCCACATTTAACATATATGTAGTAAAAATTAAATCAGATCACAATTCAATGGGAATCTTGAAAATGTTAGCTTCTCTTAGGTCCAGGATAGATACTGACTGCAGTTCACCTAGCAAGACCTTCTGCTTCAAGGAAGAGATACTTGAAATGACTCCTATCAGTCATACAAAGATGGGGCTCAAGGTAAATCCTCTTGTTGTAATGGTTCTTGCCCAGCAACGTGCCCTTTAAATTCATTAGATTCAGAGAACATCCACCCCCCTGTCCTGAAAAGACAAGATATTTTGTGCTTGTGATGCTCCTGAAAAGGCTGCCTTACCTCCTAGTGAAGTGGCCCCCCAAAAGGTAAGAGGCTCTGAGTCCATGACTTGGCTCTTGCCATGGGAAGCAGCAAGAAGGTAGTTTTAGGAACCTGGGTGCACAGCTTCCTCAGCCAGGCTTGCCAGTGAGGGTGTGGGCTCATTCTTCCTCAATGAACTGCAGTGGCTGAAGCCGGATAGGCAAGGGCATCAGAGAAGGAAGCTGTGAGCAGGCCAGCTCCCACAACTGCTTAGGACCAGTCTTCAACAGCGACACCACATGGTGGCAAGGAACAACAGCAGGGACCCGCCAGGCAGACTCATGCATTCAGAAAGTGAAAGGCAGCTGTGACCCCTTAGACACCTACACCCCTCGGAGTTGGGCAATTCAAAGGCGAGAAAGTGACTGGACTTACCCCAATAAAGTATGTGAGGGCTTCGATGATTAATAGGAAAAATGAACGCAAGCAAACCACCACCCCACTTTGACCAATTTATTTGTTCTGAATTTAACATCTGGTGGGAATTTTTTAAAAACACTCTCGTATATTAATTCATCCAACCCTATCAGTTATCTCAGAAGTACCCAGAGATGGGTTTCAGAGTTCCGCTTGGCTTTGCAGCAAGTCCTATTTATTCTAAAAGTGAGAAAATTTTCAATTAGTTTTGAATAGCCCTGAAATGTCACTGCTTTTAGGAAGGGCTCCAAAGACAACTCAAAATAATTTTACTGTGTCTTCAAGTAGGGGGATACAAAGGCACATTAAGAGGCACAAAGCCTGCTTCTGAGGATCTAGTTTTGAAGTTTCCAAGCACTGGAAACAGGTTGGGGGCCCAGTAAGACACTGCTGTTAACTGCATTGTCCGAGCAGTGCAGGTGCACCAAGGAGGGCAAAGCCACTCTGGAGCCAGGAGTACCAAGAAAGATGTCTGACAGCATTTCCATGTGTTCATACCCTTTGCCCCAGTATTTCCCAACTTCTAGAAATTTATCCAAAGAAAGCAATCAGATGCAGACAAACACGTACATACAGGGAAGTTGATGGCAGCATCATTTATAAGGGCAAACGATTGGAAGCAACCCAAATGTTCAGTAAAAGGAGAGTATGTAAAGAAATTAGGGGTCGATTCGTGCAAACGGGAAGGTTATGGACGGGAAGGGACCACGGGATTTTATAATTCCACCGGGTAGTCGTCTTGTCTTACGGGTGTATGCAACATGTACAAATTCACGAAGCTGGACATTATGCTTCAAAAATACATAAATAAAAGGATCTAGATATAGACAGATAATCTTAACCACTGAAATCAGTATCGAACAACACAGAATGCTCCCAATTTCATATTAAATGTTAAAATGCAGTATATGAACCATATACATTATGACCTTAGTTTTGGTTTTATAAAAATATGGACGCTTAATGTACCTGATGCACAGAAAAAGTACTGGAAGGAAAGAAGCCAAAATGTTTACAGGTCTGACAGACAGAAAAACAGGTGATTTTTCTTCTGACACTTGTCCCTGAAGTTCCACATTTTCTAGAATGAACACACGGTGCCGCCTCCCCCTCTCCTCCGGTGCTGGGGTTATTCTGACCTCTAGTAGCCTCTAGTTGTCATCTTCTGACTTGGATACCGCTAATCTGAAGCGTGCCCATAATCTCCAAAATCCTGAACAGGGATTTACTATCAGGCCTAATGATGGATATCCATCTAAGTCCTAACAGTCTGTTTGGCCTACTGCCCCAGTTTTGTCTTAGCAATAAAGAGAATACCATTTATTGAGTACCTACTACGCTGAGGGCTTTACCTGAGGACCCAGATGAACCCCTCTGGGCAGTCAGGCCCTTGTGTCAGCCTCTCCTCTTGACTGGGGGTGCGGGGGGAGTGGTGCTACAATTTGCTTTAGAGAATCCAGTGGAACCATGCTCTGCATGGTCTAGGTTGAAGCTTTAAGGTGGCCTAGCAGTTATCACCCAAGCCAGCAAATCCACTGCTATCAACCTCACCAAGAAAACCGAAAACCTACACTCAGAGACTTATACAGGTCAATGTGTCCACAGCAGGATGATTCATAGGCACAAGGTACAAACACCAGATGTCCATCAACTGGTGAACACATCAATGAAACGTACATCCACAGGCTGGACTATTATTCAACCATAAGAAGGAATGAGAAGAAGTGAAAAAGAGGGAGCAGCAGCCTGGCAGCATCCACCTTTGCAGACCTGGGGGCAGGGAGCTGCCATGTCAGAATCTAGTGACTGTGCTGGAAGGCCTCTCAGCAAGAGATAGGGGCCCCAGGCCTCTGTGAAGGAGAACAAGGTCCCCAGTGACAGAGAACACTGAGCCCCATATGCCTCACCCCAGCAGGCTGGGATGCCCTGGGAAAGGTGCCAGGCACACAAGCTGAGAAGCCCTTGGGGCTCAGAGCCGGCCCCCACTGTGCCCCATCCAATTCCTGCCCATAGAACTGTGACTCAGTAAGAGAGGTTTTAAGCCACTTAGTACTGGGATCATTTGTTACTCAGTGCTAGCTAACAGAGAGAGAGACAGTTGCTAATGTAATCCTCAAGTGACACACGAGGAAGACCCTGAGGTCAGACAGTGAGGAGACACACACGGCCCCTTTGCCCCCCAGTGGTACAGCAGGGATTCCAGGCTAGATCTTTCTGATTCTGGACCATGCTCTCCAGCCCTCATGGCTCCTTAATTCCTGGGCCCCTCCCACCTGGCCTTTGTCTTTGGCCATGTGTCCCCCGTGTTTCTGTCCTCTCCTGAACCCATGCCCCGTCCCAATCTTCTCGCCTGCTGACAGTTCTCTCCTCCAATCTGCAGCACACACATGTCCAGGCAGCTTACTTTCTTTAAAGCTGTAATCATCTCCTTTATTAAGCTGACCTTCAGCTAAGTACGGGGTAATGAATAAACATACAGAAAAACAACGCCGCACACATCTCTTCACAGATACACGTACACACAAAGAAAATACAGGATCACTCTGTCTCTCTTTTGATTCCACTTTTCCCACTGTGGACCACGCTTTTTTTTTCCTGATAGCTACAAGAACACTCCTATCGATCTCTTTCATTTACACTTAATTCTTCAGAAGACAGAACAGGTAATATGATGGGGAACCTATACAAGCAATTTTGTCTGTTTTTGGTTTGTAGTCAGAAAATGATTCTTCTTGCCTTTTCTTTTTTAAAAAAGACCTCCAAAAACTTGCTAAAGTAGTGTTTTTGAAATGTTCAAATAATCTCATCCCTCACTCAGGTGATCTGAATCACTGTTAGATTAGAGGCTATTATTTTGCTGAAGGCAGTTTTCTGTTCTCTCAGTAACTCTTATGAAGCAAAGACACAAAATCAGGAACTGTTCTAATTCTCTAGTGAATGACTTTGATAAACATTCTTATTTACGTGTCTACAGAAATGAGATAATCCTTTCTTCTTCAGTAAAGGAACTGCAGGATAAAGTAACCATCTCTTGCAGCACGGTTTGGATCTTCTTGTTCCCCGCTCCAAAAACTCAGAGACCTCCCATTTCATCTCACTTAAGCCCTTGGCCTTGTGAGACCCCCTTGTCACACACCACATGTCGCACACATACACACTGCCCACGTTCCTGGCCAACCTTATGCCTCACCACCCCTAGGAGTGGGCTTCCTCCCCTCCTGTCACACTGCTGACCTCACTAGGCAACCAGGTGACTTGGTCCTTGTTCCTCAGAGGAGGCATCTGGCTAAAGTCATGTGACTGGATTTTGGACAGGATGACTCCAGCCCAGCGCTCAGGGTTCCCAGAGTGGCAGAGAAAACACATGAGCCAAGTCAAGTCAGGTACAAGCCATTTCCCCAAGGAGCAGAACAGGGCCAAGGGACTGATGTCAAAAAGCCACCAGGAGCTGACAGAAGCAGACAGGAGCCACAGTAAAAGGTCCCCAACTGGCCCATGGAAATGTCTCAGAAACAAAGGCTGTGTTGGGCCTCAATGCAGAAAGCGACATGATGAGAGGTAATATGATTCAGAAAGTATTTCCTACAAACACTACAGGCTACACAGAGAGAAGAAGGAGTGTTAAGTCCTGGCAACACTGGGTCCCAAGCCATCAGGGTCACAGATAGAGAAACTGACACACAAATAGGAGTGATGACCTGTCCCCAACATTGCTGGCAAGTGAGGGACAAGGCGGAGACTCAGTGCAGGCCCACGACCCCCTCCCCACCGTTCCCAAACCCACAGCTCAAACAACCCAAAGAATTTAACTTTGCATCGGACCCATGTGGTTGGCAAAGCTTGTCCGAGGCCATTCAGTCTCTGCTGGCCCAGCTCTGTGTGAACGTGAGGCTGTTTTGCTGCAGCAATATCACTCTTTGATGAGCGAGAGCTGGCCCAGATGCCTTGGGACGTCATGGCATATACAGCACGTGCTGCCGGAAAGCAAGGGAAGTTCTGAATTTGGAACTGGCTCTGGTACCCCAGGCTTCTGGACAGGTCTCCCAGGTGTGCTGGGCACGAGCCATGTGCTTTCCTAATCCACGCCAGCAAACGGATGGCAGAGCCCAAATAAAAGTGTTCGGGTGGGAGTGTGGCAGCATCGAAGGAGAGAAGGGTCAGGGGACCAGGGTTTCATGCCAGTTCTGCTGATGACCCTGGGGACTTTGGGCAAGTCACTTCCCTGGACTGGCCTCAATTTCCTCATTGGGAAACACAGGATGACAGCGATACTTTGGTCACCCCTTGTTGTGCCAAAGCATAAAGGTTATGCGTGTAAAGCCAGGGCACAATGACTTTGACTTCTGTTCATGTAGTAAGAGATAAAGGGCAGTTCAATAAAGAACCCCAGGGGCACCTGGGTGGCTCAGTCCGTTAGGTGTCTGCCTTCGCCTCGGGTCATTATCCCGGGATCCTGGGATCCTGGGATCGAGGCCCATGTCGGGCTCTCTGCTCAGCGGGGAGTCTGTTTCTCCCTCTCCCTCTGCCTGCTGCTCCCCCTGCTTGTGCTCTCTCTGTCAGATAAATAAATAAAATCTTAAAAACAAAACAAAACAAAAAAACCCACAGGGCGCCTGGGTGGCTCAGTCGTTAAGCGTCTGCCTTCGGCTGAGGGCGTGATCCCAGAGTCCTGGGATCCAGGCCCACATCAGGCTCCTCCGCTGGGAGCCTGCTTCTTCCTCTCCCACTCCCCCTGCTTGTGTTCCCTCTCTCGCTGGCTGTCTCTCTCTCTGTCAAATAAATAAATAAAATCTTTAAAAAAAAAAAAAAGAAGCAAAGGGAAATTCTTTAAAAAAAAAAAAAAAAACCCACTCCCGCCTCTGGCGATGCACATACCGCACACACCACAGACACCAGCTCCACTACACACAGGTCTCACGCACGTCACGCACAGCACGGGTAACACACAACACACTGCACATGGGCACATTCCACACCACCCTCACCGCATGCAGAATCTCACACCACACACAGCACAAGCACACACACCGCAGCTCCTAGAACACATCACATGCGTGCGCCACACACATCACACAGGCCACAAACTCAGACGACACATGCCATACACATACCCCATATGTCACACGTACTTGTGCATACACACCTCCACCTCTTACACACACACACACACACACACACACACACACGTGCACAGGACCAAGCCGTTTATCAAAATTCCTCCTGGCCTTTCCTGAACCTGCGGTGTGCTCTCCACCGGGTTGCTCAGTCGGCTAAGCGTCTGCCTTCGGCTCAGGTCATGATCCCAGGGTCCCAGGATCGAGTCCTGCATCTGGCTCCCTGCTCAGCAGGAAGTCTGCTTCTCCTTCTCCCTCTGCTCCTCTCCCCTGCTCATGCTCTTGTGCATGCTCTCTCTCTCTCTAGCAAATAAATAAATAAAATCTTAAAAGAAAAAAAGAAAAAACGAAAGCTAAAGATGGAAAAAGAAGTCACACAGCAAGCACGGCCTGGTCAGTGTATGCAGCCTCTGGCTGTTTTCACACTACAACAGCAGAGTTGCATGGCTGAGGAAGAGGCTGTGTGGTCCACAAAGCCAAAAGTATTTCCTCACTGGCCCTGTGTTAAGCCACGTCACCTCCCCCCCACCAAAGATGTCCCGGTTATAATCCCTGGAACCTGTAAATAAATGATGATACATGGCAAGAGTGAATTAAGGTTGCAGATAGAAGTAAGCATGCTAGTCAGCTGACCTTAAGACAGGGAGATGATTCTGGACGATCCCAGTGGGTGGGCCCAATGTAATCACAAGGGTCCTTAAACGGGGAAGAAGGAAGCAGAAGCAGAATCAGATGGCATCATGACAAACACCTGCATAGCCACTACCCGCTTGGAAGGTAGAGGGAGGGGCCACGAACCAGGAATGCGGACAGCTTCTAGAAGCGGCAAAAAGCAAGGAAACAGATTCTCTAGAGCCTCCAGAAGAAACCAGCTCTGCCAACACCTTGATTTTAGCCCTGTGAGACCCATTTTGGAACTCTGACCTCCAGAACTGTAAGATAATCAATCTGTGTTATTTTAAGCCATGAAGCTTGTGGCCATTGGTCACAGCAGCCACAGGGCAACTAACTCATGCAGGCTCCTGACGAGGAAAGCTTACCACTCTCTCTCTTTAGAGGCAGTGCTGCCCAATTAGAGGTTTCTGCCATGAAACGCACTTGAAATGTACTCGTGACTCAGGGGTTGGGGTTTTAATTTTAGTTAACTGACAGGGACACAGAAAAAGCCACGTGTGGGGCTATGGCTACTGAACACAGTGTTTTACTCAAAGTGTGGTCCGGGGACCAGCAGCATGGGCATCACCTGGGAGCTAGTTGAAACGCAGAACCGCAGCCTGTGCCCCTCTCCCACCTGCTGTGTCTAATCTACACTTAGCCAAGCCCTCTAGGGGATTCATGGGGACACCAAGGTCTGAGACGCTATCACCCCACTTCCACACAAATACTACAGAACATCAGGAAGCAAAATCCCTCTGTACCAGGTGTCAGGGTCAGCTTTCCTAGACCATAGGGAGTTCTCTGAAGTATTTAATACCTCGAAGCATACTATTAGCCAAGGACATGAACTGACAGCTACTGAATTTCTACTACAGGGCAGACCTTTGACCATCTGTTATGGACTGAATTGTGTCCCATAAAAATTCCTATGTTAAAGCTTTAACCCCCCCAAAGTGACCACACATGCAGATAAGGCCTTTAGAGAGGTAACTGAGGTTAACCGAAGTCACAAGGGTGGGCCCCTGATCCAATATGGCTGGTGTCCTCGTAAGAAGAAAGATGCGCATGTGCACAGCAAGCAGGCAGCCATTTGCAAGCCAAGGAGAAAGTCCTCACCAGGAACCAACACTGCTGGCACCTTGATCTTGGACTGCCAGCCCCCAGGACTATGAGAAAATAAACGTCTGTTGTTTAAGCTGCCCAGCCTGTGGCATTTTGTTATGGCGGCCTGAGCAAACTAAAACACTATCTCATTTAAGCTTCACAAAACCCCATCAAGGAGGTCTTTTAATAAAAGGAATGACAGCAATGAAAATACTACCACTTACTGAGTGCCGGCCGCGTATGAGGTAGGCTATAGGTACGTGTCAAGGCTCTCTTCCTCACTGTCCCCGTAACACAGATGAGGACATGGAGGTGCAAAGATGCCAGTTCGCTGCCCCACATCACACTCTGTAAGGGACAGAGGTGTTTGCAATCTGGCCCAGACCGCCATCTTGCTTTCTACCATAACCATCTTCTCCACGTTTTTCTGATTCACAGAGTAAACTCTAATTAACTGCACCAACGCTTTATTTCCCTTAAAATAACTTCTACAACTTCCCTAGCATACTCCAGTACCCTGTGGCCCACATTATCACTAATGGCCACAACAATAATGCGAACCAACCACAGGTGAACATGATCCACTCTTAAGGTATCTTTAAAACAAAAAACAAAAAAACTGTCCAGTCCAGGGGTTGGCAAACCTTTCCAAAGAGTCAGACAGTAAATATGTTTAGTTTTACGGGCCAGATGGTCTCTGTCGCAAGGACTCAACTGTGTTCTTGCAGCTTGAAAGCGGCCACTGATGGTACGTAAATGAAGGGGCATGGCAGAGTTCCAATAAAGCTTTATTTATGGACAAAGAAACCGGAATTTCCTTCCATTTTCTTCTGGATCCTTTTTCAACCATTTAAAAATGGGAAAACCATTCCACCTTGTAGGCCATGAAAACAGGTGGCGAGCCAGATGTGGGCAGCAGTCTGTTGACCCCTGGTCTGATCTAAAACCACCTACTGGTCAAAAGGAAAACCACAGAGCCATACGCTGAACTAGTTCTTGCTGTTTTCTAATTGAAAAATGTGGATTTCGAATTTCTAACTTGCTCTTGACCCCTCTGCCCAATTTCCCATGCAGGAATGCTCACTATTACCAAACTCTCATTTCCAGCAACTCTCAGAGAAGGGCTCAAAGCAGATCAAGTACTCTTCTCTGTGCAATAATGGAAATCAAGGGAATGATGAAAACAAACCCCCAAGTTGAATTTACATCTTCCTTTTAAAAAGACCGGGCCTTTTGCTTTATACACAAACAGCGTCCGTGTTTCATCAACACGGGAAAACATCGGGAGGTTTGTCAAATATTTCATAAACACAAATGCAGTTAAGAAGGAGATAATGAAACAGTTGAAATGAAAAGAAAATGCCTCGCTAATGACAGCCTCGCTGGCTTTTCAAATCTAACCACTTCAGAGGAGAGCCGATCTCATTAACACATTGTGCTGCTGGTGTAGAGGAACTCCCGCTCGGGAGAATCACAGGGAGCCCAGAAGAGATCTCTCCCCTAACTACCAAGAGAAATAAAATTACGTTTTGGTCTATTAAGCACATGCTTGAAAAGGCTGGCTTGATTTTCAGCAAATTCGAATGTGTTTATTAAAATTTAGACCACAAGGTGTGCCAATGACTCCATTTGAGTGGCTCTGGGGGGAAAGAGCACCTCGAGATTCTCTATCATCCCTAGCTCACGGGTCAGCAAATGCATCCCATAAATGGGCCAGAAAGACCATATTTTCAGCTCCATGGGCCAGATAGTCTCCATCACACACTGCCATTGTAGCAGGCTTAAAGCAGCCTTAGACAATACATATTGGAAGGTGCGTGGCTGGGTGCCAATAAAACTTTATTTATAAAAACAGGTGGCAGGCCAGGCTCTTCCTGGGAACCATAGTTTCCAACTTCTGCTCTAGAATAGCTGGAACTGAAGTGCAAAGAGAAACCCACCAGAGGAGGGACATGTTCCACCTCTTGAAATGCCAAGGTGGAGGAAGCGAAAGGGGGTTTCCAACATGAACCCCAAAGGGCAGGTGCTGCAAACTGTGGCCTTGTTTTCATTCTCAACGTGCAGCTTCTCACCTTGGCCGTGACTCCATGTAACATGCTCTGCGGCAAGCAGTAGTGGGCATTTAGTACTTAGATGGTAGTGGAGATCCCTAACCATCAGGACCAAGGTGGAATGCCACCTGGCGTGATGTCAACTGCAGTCACTTGCACAGCGAAACTGTTACCTAATTCTCGTCCTTATTAACAGGTTAAGCAAATTGAAGTAGGCTAATACCACTCTCGATCAAAGCTGATGGGGATCCAGAACCCAGTTCTTGTACGTATGAACATACATATGTATGAACAAATGAACAAAGATGCAAGTCATCCAAGGTGCGTTTTTCTTTGGAATTCTTAGCCCAAAGCTGTCCAGATAGATATCTTTTTGAAAGTGATCCCAAGGGGCGCCTGGGTGGCTCAGTTGGTTACGCACCTGACTTAGGCTCAGGTCGTGATCTTGGGCCCTGAGATCAAGCCCCACGTCGGGCTCCATGCTCAGTGGGGAGTCTGCTTCTCTCTCTGCCTCTCCCTCTGCCCCTCACCACACTCATGCGTGCATGCTCTCTCCCTCAAATAAATAAATAAATAAATAAATAAATAAATAAATAAATTCTTTAAAAAAAAAAGTGACCCCAAAAATTCACTAGGGATGACATACTGAGATGTTCATCACAGTGTTATTTATAATAGACAAAAACTGGAGACAAGTCTCCATCAGCTGGGGATGAGTTCAAGTAATTATGGCACATCATTATAATGACTTATCTGCAGTTATGAAAAACAGTGATTGTAGGGAAAAAAATAGAAATTTATGCTCAGATGAGAAAAGCAGGCTAGAAGGCACACAGATACAATTTACGTCACGAAAATGTGTGCACCACCCCCAATGCACATGAATAGAGGAAGAGCCAGAAGGATGTACCTTGAGTGATGCTCTCTGAGGGAAGAGGATTATTGGTGGTTTTACCCCTTAGAGCAAAGCTACATTTTATAATTCTTCTATAATGAACAAGCATTGATAGTAAGACACTTGACAACAAAACGAACAAAAGCCACTGAAGCTACAATGGTGGTATATACCAACGTGGCCTTCCTAGCTAATGCACCAGTACTAGCAAAGCGAGCCAACCAAGGTCACGACAATGGGGGTCGCAGTGGCATTTATAACAGTAGGCAAAGTACAAGTTCAAAGCACGTACGAGAGGACCAGCAAGAGGGCCAAGATTAAAGAGAGATTTACTGACAATTAATGAAAACCTGGCACCATGAAGATAGGCAGCCCGCAAGATATGAAGGAAATTATGCCGAAATCCACAGTAGAACCTAAGCCGCCTTAACCACGATCAAACTATGTCATATCCAGGCATCCCTCATTTTACTGCACTCCGCAGACATCGTGTTTGCTACACACCGAAGGTTTGCAGCAACCAATCTCTTGGCTCCATTTTTCCAACAGCGTCTGATCGCTTCCTGTCTGTGTGTCACACTTTGGTAATTCTCACAATATTTCAAACTTTTTCATGCTGACTGTATTTACTTTGGTGATCTGTGATCAGTGATTATGACTCTCTGAAACCTCAGATGATGACTAGCATTTTTTGGCGATAAGGTATTTTTTTAATTAAGGCACGCACGCTGGTGTTTTAGACGTGATGCTACGGCACACTTCCACAATGCAGTGTAAACGTAACTTTCATATTCGCCGGGAAGCCAAAACACTCGTTTCACTTGCTTTATTGCAATATTCGCTTTATTGGGTCTGGTCTGGACCTGAACCCACAGTATCTCCAAGGTATGCCTGTATACTGATAGGTATAAGGAAAATGTTGGAAAGGAAACAGGAAGGCGGGAAAAGGTTTTTCATGCTGGAAAACTATTTCTAATATTTTTAAACGACGCCGTCTCTCTTTCACGGCGTGTGTGCAGACTACACGCACAAACACAGGCGAGAGAACAGAAGATGCTGGCAGTGAGGACACCAGGTTTTGAGCGCTTCCTGGGTGCCAGGCACTCAGTCAAGCACTCAGCCCACATTTGAGCGTGCTGAGCCTTTCAACAACCTCAGGCAGGTGGGACTTGCAGACCCATTTTGGAGCTTGGAAACTGAGGCAGGGAGTGGGGAAGCAAGTGGCCAAGGTCCCACTGGTAAGAAGCAGAGAAGGGACTTGAACCCACGTCTAACTGGCCCAGAGCACTGAGCCCTTAAATGCTGGGGAACACTAGGCACCCAAAACTCAAACTCTGATAACCTGTGATGTTAACGAGGGTTCTTGAAAAGCTTCCTAAAGATGCAACTTTTAAAATGGACAGCCGCCTCTGAAGCTACACTGCTTGTGAAAGCTTAACAATGAGATAACAGTTCTCTGGAAAAAAAACACAACTATTGAAACAAAATCTCAATGACAGCATTCTCTTCTCAGCGCATGATTCATCCCCGTAACCTACGAGTGCCTTGCCTCATTGAAACCTCAGCACCAGTCTGAATAAGGCAGTGAGGTTTCCTCGCACCATTGACACAGCTTGAGGAGTGACCAGCCAAGATCTCTGCGCGTCTGTTCTTGCCGACAAGGACACAGGCCTGTGCGAAGCTCCATTCAGCAGCTACGTTCCCAGCTACTAACAAACCATAGGCCCGGGTTTGACAAGGGAATAAATTACAGAAGCAGTGAAGGAGAATGACGTCAGCTAAGCAGCAGTAAAAGTGGATTTGCCCCTCATCTAGCAAAACCCCACTGTTCTGACTGGCTCTTTCAATACTTCCCAAAGCAACCAAGTCAAAAGACCTTTTGCCCAATTCTGGCCTGGTTATTATTAAGGAAAATCCAAAATGGGAAATCTAACATTGCTTCTCTTCTGACTTTTTGACAGCCTCCAAAATGAATCCTCCATGTTCCCCACAGTGTAATTCAAAACAACTCTAGTTGGAAGTCAGATAATTTCTTGGTTAAAAAAATGTATAAACAAAAGATCCTTTTTAGAAATGAGCTTTATTTTCAGTACTTCTTAGTTCTGAAAAGTCTGCATATTTAGTTTTTCCTCCCACCGGGTTTACCAGCAAATCAGGAATTCAAAACCCACAACAAACAAGTCAAAACACCTGTAGGATCTAGGTGTTGACCACTGGCATTGCATTTTGGCGATAAAGGACCTGCCTTTCCAAGGAGGTTCTGTGCAAAATGCTGTTATTTTGAGGCTCACTGCTTTTCAACCTTGGAATCGCTCACTTGAAAAGAAGACTCAAATTCCAAACTTTCACAACTAGAGTCCCAGTATCCCCACGTAAGTCACTCTCATTCTTGAAACTCTACATTTAATGGCCCCAAGGGTTACTTTCACAGAGGGCTGCAAGGCAGGGCAAAATTTCTCATAACACCCATATCTGCCCCTGCCAACTGTTCTGTACCTCTCTTCCATGGGAAGCAGTAATGCTTCACCCTTCAAGTCCTGGGGATGACCTCAGAGGCACTCAGTGGCCAAGCAGAGCCCATCGAGACAGGAAAGGAATTTGGACACAGGCCCAGAAACAATGAACTCGCTTGTTATTCCTCAACACAGTCCAATAAAGAGGCTGCATTAATCTTAAAAGCCAACCTTTCTGTTTCAGATCCCCAGATAAAAATTATTTTGAAAAATCTGTATAATTTGAACCAAAAAGAATGGTTATTAAAAATAAACCAAGAAATATCCAGAAATGAGTTTCTAGTAGAAGCTTGCTAGAAGAGGAATTCCAATCTAAAAAAACAATCTAGACGACGTTCTTTTACCTGGGGAATGCAATGTTATCACATTCCCTTCCATACACCCTCCTAAAACTCCTTAAGTAGACAGTATTTCAACGCAGAGACCAAAGTGAAAATATCTTTGAAAAGAAAACAATGACGTGGCTGGGAAGCCGTGTGCAGCTTGGTGAACATTTTTTCCACCCACCACGAACTTGGGCTTTCTGGGAAGGTCGCTGGTTTTCCGGTCAAAACCATTCTTGAAGTCGTCACAAACGGAGAAAGGGAGACTCGGCATCTGGGAAGGTGTTTCCTGGTTCCTGGTTCCCAGGAAGGTGAGTATCTGGGGCTCAGGAGCCAAACAGCCTGGAAAATTCAGAGGGCAGAGATGTCCGTGAGGACAGGAAGGATGTAAAGCTATAGCTCGGAAAACACTTTCAGAAAATATTTTATGTTACTATTATTAAGATGATTTTATATTACTTACGATTTTATAAGTAACTCTTCTGATACACAACATGAATATACTTAACGCTACCAAACGGTACATTTTATTTTATTTATTTTATTTAAGTAGGCTCCACACCCAGCATGGAGCCCAATGTGGGGCTTGAACTCACGTCCCTGAGATCAAGACCTGAGCTAACAGCAAGAGTCGGATGCTTAACTGACTGAGCCACCCAGGCGCCCCCCAACCGGTACATTTTAAAAAGAAAAAAGCTATTTAAGAAAGTATCTACTTCATCAGAATCTGTAACATTTTATTTTAGTCCATTCTTTATTACTTCACGTCAATGATGACTTTCGTAAATTGAAAAAAAAGATGATTTTTTTTGAGTAAACAGATGATTACAGTTAACTCTGTTCATTGAAGGAAATCTGAATAGGAAAGGCCTGGAAAGTGTATTAAAAAAACCCATGAAGTTGAGAATGGGTACGTAAGTTATGACAGAGGTCTACAGGGGAAAACCATAGAGCTGTTAAAAAGATATATATACATGGGAACTCTGTTATTGCAACATTTCTATAAATCTAAACTCTTTTCAAGATAAAAAGGTTTTGTGAAAAAAGAACAAGAGATGGGGCAGGATCACCACGTGCAAAAGAATGAAGCTGGATCCCTATCTCACACCATATGCAAAAATTACCTCAAAGTAGATCATAGACCTAACTATTAAAATTAAAACTACAAAACTCTTAAAAGAAAACTTAAGCCTAAATCTTCATGACCTTGGGTTGGGCAATGATTTTTAGCTACAACACAAAAAGCACAAGCGACAAAAGGAGAAATAGATAGACTGGACTTCATCAAAATTAAGGGTTTTTTTTGTGCTTCAAAGGACTATCATCGAGAAAGTGAAAAGACAACCCAGAGAATGGGAGAAGATACTTACAAAGCATGTTACCTGAAAAGGGACTGGTTTCTAGACTATAAAAAGAACTCTTATAACTCAGTTATAACCCAATTTAAAAATGGACAAAGGACCTAAATAGACATTTTTCCAAAGAAGGTATACAAATGACCAATAAGCACATGAAGAGAGGCTCAATGTCATTAACCACTAGGGAAATGCTCATCAACCTTCGTGTCCACTAGGATGGCTCTAATCAAAAAGACTGACAATAACAAGCGTTGGCAAGGATGTGGGGGAAATTGGAACCATCACACACTACTGGTGGGAAGGCAAATTGCTGCAGCTACTTTTAAAAAATGGTCTGGCAGAACCTCAAAAAAGATAAATATAGAGTTACCATATGACCCAGCAATTTCACTCCTGGGTATATACCAGACAGAACCGAAAACTTAAGTCTGCCTACCCACAAACTTGAACACCAGCGTTTGTATCAGCGATGTTCATAAACAGCCAAAAAAATGGAAACATTGCAGATATCATCGACTGATGAGCAGATAAACAAGCTGCGGCACAGACATACAATGGACTATTCTTCAGGCACAGAGAGGAATGCAGTGCTGACACACACCACAACACGCTGGAACCTTTAAGACATCACACTGCGTGGAAGAAGCCGGACACAAAAAGGGCCATGTATTGTTACGACTCCGTGTAGGGGAAATATCCGAACTAGCAAATCCATAACGACAGAAAGCAGATAGGTGGTTACCAGAGGCTGGAGGGAAGAAGAGGCAGTCACTGCTTAATGGGGATGAGGTTTCCCTTTGGGGTGACGAAAACGTTCTAGAATTGCATTATGGTGGTTTCACAACCCTGTGAATATACTACAAAATACTGACTTGTGAAGACTGACTTCTACTTTTCACTTATTAACCTTGCTCCATGATTTGACACCCACATTTTCTCCGTATTGTCCCACGCAGTACTTTATTTTGAAGATTTTAACTTATATAATAGTTAAAAGAACAGTTCAGTGAACACCCGCATATATACCGCCTCCATTCTACAATTCACACTTTGCTTTACGTGGGCGCCTGGGTGGCTCAGTCAGTTGAGGCTCCGACTCTTGATTTCGGCTCAGGTCACGATCTCGGGGGTCGTGGGATGGAGCCCCACATCCGGCTCCAGGTTCAGCAGGGACTCTGCTTGGGATTCGCTCTCTCCCTCTCTGCCCCTCCCCCATGCGCTCTCTCTCTCTGTCAAATTAAAAAACAACAAAGAACTTTGCTTGGGGCGCCTGGGTGGCTCAGTCCGTTAAGTGTCTGCCTTCAGCTCAGGTCAGGATCCCAGGGTCCTGGGATCCAGCCCCACGTCTGGCTCCCTGCTCAGTGGGGAGTCTGCTTCTCCCTCTGCTCCTCCTCCTGCTCATGCTCTCACTCACTCTCTCTCAAATAAATAAATGATAAATAAAAAAATAACTGCCTTACAGCGTACCTAATTCAATTATCTGTCTACCTTATTCTTGGTATGTTTCATAGTTAAATTGCAGATACCAATACTCGGTCCCTAAACACCCAGGCACATTTCTCTCTGTATTTCAAGTTTTTCATGACTTCTTAAAATTTCCCAAGTAGCTCAGTTCAAGCAATATAAAAGTGGGTGTGGGGAGGACCCCCTCAGGCCCTGTTAATCTCCTCAGTGATCCGAGCATGGTCACCTCTGTGGACAGCCTGAAGTAGATCCTTCCAATTCCCTGGCCAGAAGTGTTTTCTCCACAGACTTCGGGCATTTATTCAGTGTTTACTGCATGTAAATCGCAGCGGAGGCCAGAGTGTGCATGTAAGTGACACCCCGCCTTCTTTGCTTTCGAAACGCTCCCCTGTGCAGACAGAACGTGCAGCACATCATCAGTGATGAAGCCGCGATGGCGGCTCGTCTGGGCGTCCTTCTGAGCTACCTGACTCTTCCCCTGTTCTTGGACATTTAGATGATTTCCAGCTTTTTCATACCCTGGGAAAGCCGGCCACTGCCTCCCTGAACAGAGTCCTTTCTGAAAAGGATCTTCCCTCACTCGTGGCATCTACTGAATAGGGGGCCCAGGTCAGGGGTTGGCAAAAAAGCCACAGTAAGTAGTCTGGGCTTTGCAGGCCAGGCAGTTTCTGTCACATGGTGTCAACCCCTCCGCTGCAAATGCAGTCACAGAAATGGGTGTGGCTGCCTGACAATAAAACTTCATGCATGAAAACAGGAAGCAGATAGATATGGCCCATGGGCCGTGGTTTGCTGATTCGACCTCAGTGATTATGCTGCAATCAGGATAGCTCCAATCTCACTGGACCTGGGTCACACCTAGCTAGGTCAAGCAGGCTCTGCTCCCAGGAAGCAAAATCAGGACACCAGGCTACAGACAAAGATAGTCTTGAGCTGAGCTAGGAGGTCACAGAGCCTAAGGTGACCATCTTGGTCACGGGCCAGCAGATGAGCAGTAAAGGGAGCTAGTTGGGCAAGAAGATGAATGAAGCCAATAGACAGAAAAGAATAACGAACACACAGAGTTCTGCCCTGCCTCGGACCTGTGCATGTGCTCCCATGCCTCTCTTCAGCTCTGCAAATAGCAAGGCTTCCTCTCGTTCTTTAGGTTTTGATTTAAATAGCACTTCTCTGTGAGCCTCTTCCCGACCATCACCTAAACTGAAGGCCTCCCATTCGCCTCATGAGTCACTTTTCCCTATTTGTTTCTCGGTCCCTGTCCCATCTGCTATACTGTGCATTCGCTGATGGCAAGGACGATGGCTATCTTGGTGTCAGCTATAAGCCCAAGGCGCAGCCCACGCTGGATAGTTGTAAATAAATAGATGAAGGAAGGAAGGACGGGTGGGAACCTGGAAAGACCAACGCTGTTCTACTTCCCATGAATCCTAGTTATATTCCCCATCCTCTTCTGCAAATTCCCTGATCTCTTCACCAGCCCTCTCTGCACCTGCGCAGGTCTCATCCGAGCTCCCAAAAAGGGCTTCTCTGGACATACATCACGGTGCTCATTCTGGGCTCTAAAACACTGTCCGGTGGCATGGTGAAACTCCTAAGTCCTGGAATCATCCCCTCAAACAGCCACTGGGCTGGCACAAGGACCACCCAGCAACCCCAAATTCAGCATCTCAATTACTCAGGAGAGCCGACTTTTCATTCTCTTCCTCTTCAGTGGGAAGAATGGGACCAGCCCAGCACGATTAGCCCAGATGCTAACACGCCAGATTCTCCTACGGTTATTCCCCTGAGCCTGTTTACTCTTGAGTCTCACAATTCATGAGAATCGTTAAGGCCCCGATGCTGGAAGGAAAACCAAGCTGATTAGATTTTCTTAAGCCTAACGAGGAAATGAAAAACGGGCATGAAAACAGAGAAAAGTCTGAAATACACTTCTGAGGGCTACCAGCGGGACAGGAGCAGGACCCAGCAGCACACTGGCCATTAAGCCACACTTTCCACCTTGGCAGACACCAAGTATAGGCTAAACACAGCACAGCTGGCAAGAGGTCAACAGGGCCATGGGCTTGAGGGAAGGCATCTCTTGGCAGCCTCTGCTGAGGCACCAGAACAGCCAGGACTTGGAGAACACCATGTTCCAATCAAAGCTCCAGCCTAGACCACAGTGACACAGTTTAACCTCTGTAGACCCTGCTTCCCTCTCTAGCTGGGGAGAGTTCTTATTTTCTAAGCAGAAAGCGGGACGTGAAAGCGCAGAGAGAGAAGACAGAGAATGGGCATCCAGTGGGTCTTTCTGGAGAATGACACCGAGGACAGGACAATGAAGGGGACGGGCAGGTCAGACTTACACGATCATGCAGAACATCATGAAGACATTCCACAGGGCGATGAAGATCCGGAAGTATCTGAGGCTCAGTAAGAACTCCCGAATGTTGTCACCTGGAAAGTCAGAACGCGTTTTTACAAGCACTGCCGACATTTCTGTTGTCGTGGCTGCAGTATGCTTCTGCAGCTTCCATCCGCCCCGTTCTGGGGGCAGCACGGCACTTCCTGCGGGTCGCCTCTGCTCCCCAGCCCTTGGCACTCTGACAGAGCTTGCCACTGAGCAACCCCTGAGAGACCCCAGCCTCTGACTGGCTCAGGGAGGGGCACGTGACCCAAGTCTGCCCAGTGAGAGTCAGTCCTGGGACTTTTGTTCCAACTACTGGGGAGGAGGCACTTGCTTCTGTCAGCCTTTCTGGGTTGGAAGGCGTAAGCCCAGTCCTTTAGGGCAGGCGTTGGCAAACTATGGCCCATGGGCCAAAGCCAGCCCCTACCACCTGTTTCTGTGTGGCCCACGAGCTAAAAATGTTTTTAAAGACTTTTTAATGGTTAAAAAGAAAATCAACAGAGTATCTTGTGAGACACAGAAATTGCATGAAATTCACATTTCAGTGTCTACAAATAAAGTTTTATCAAAATACACCCATGCCCGCTCATTTATATACAGGTATACCTTGGAGATATTGTGGGTTCGGTTCCAGAACACCGCAAGAAAGCAAGTCAAATGAATGTTTTGATCTCCCAGTGCCTATAAAAGTTATGTTTACACTATACTATGGTCTATTAAGTGTGCAGTAGCATTACAACTAAAAAATGTCAGTACGTGAATTACAAAAATACCACTAACAAACACTAAGCATCATCTGAGCCTTCAGCAAGTCGTAATCACTGATCGCAGATCACCAGAACAAATATGACAATAATGAAAAAGTTTGGAAAACTGCAAGAATTACCAAAATGTGACATAGAGACACGAGGTCAGCAAACCTGTTGGAAAAATGGTGCCAAGAGACCTGCCTGCACAGGGTTGACACAAACCTTCAGTTTGTAAAAATACAGTATCTGCAAAGCACGATAAAGAAGCACAATGAAACAAGGTATGCCTGTATCTCCCATGGCTGCTTTCAAAGAACAGAGCTGACATGCTGCACCAGACAAGGAATGACCCACAAAGCCAAAAATGTTTATGATCTGACCGTTACAGAACCCTGGGCCAAGCCCTGCTCTGGGGTCATCTTTTGTCAACACAAGCTGGCTTGATAATAAAACCAACCCAGAAGGAACGAGAGCTGGTGGGGTCACACACAGGAGGGCTGGTTTGAGCCCTGAGGCCGGGGGTGCCTGAAAACAGTCCCACCCTTGGAGGTTTCTGTTTGCTCTAAAGACTTTGGGCTGGGTTTTCAGTGTTGGCACCTGAAAAAGCATACTAATTCAGGCAAGTAAAAGAGGAGTTCTGCTTTGATGGTGACTTAACTCTAGTCCCCTGCCACAGAACAGAACCTGTTCCAAGAGGAAGCAACTTGGTACATTAAGACTCCAGAGGCGTGGGTTCCAGACCCTTCCTCCAGGGTTTTAAGCCACTCACCTCTTTAATCCTCCAGAGTGAAATGAATGGGTCCATGTGGGGTAATCTACAAGGGTGCTACCTAAAGTGTCATCTATAGACCAGGGCTGTCCCATAAGTACAGAATACCAGGCGGGAACTCAGAAATTCACACAGCCACCTGGCACCACTGCACCATCCAAGCACACGATAAGCACACACAGTCTTGCTGAACACAGTTTAGACGAGTCTGGTATCATCCAACCCACGGGCATAGCCACATGCAGCCCAGCCCAGATTGCAAATGTCAAACAGGGGTCCAGCCCCAGGATGCCTGAGAGGCGCTGCCTGACAAGGTCCTTCTCTGGGCCCACCATCACAAAAACAGGCTCTCCTACCTTTAACAGATGCTAAGTGATGGCCACTTGTTCCAGGCCACAGCCAAGTGCAGGGAATACAGGGAGGACCAAGGCAGGTATCCCTGCCCTAAGAAGCTCACACGCAGGACAAATACTAAACAAGTAATCACACACCTGATTATTCACCATGGCCAGTGCCATGGGAGCATACAATGGGGGCATGCCAACCTCGCCCTTGTCGGGGAGTGGGGGGTCAGAAAGCTTCGAGGAAGTGCATAAGCTCTGACCTTAAACACGGGCAGGAGTTTACTGCCCTTCCACCCAGGTGACCTTGCTCAGTCCCCGGCCTACATATGTCCCGGTTTCCTCCTATGTAAATGGGAGTGCCGAGCGACTAGGAAGACCTAGCGCAGTGCCTGGCACACAGACGGCTCTCAACAAATGCAGCCACTATGGTATCGAGGGTGAGCCAGGCACAGGGAGGGGGGCATTCTCTGCAGTAGCAGCAGTAAGCACAGACTGCTGGCTGGAAGGAGATGTGCAGAGAGCCCCTGATCAGAGGGAAGTCACTGTTGTGACTGTCCTTGTCACCGACACTCTCACCGCCACCAAGCTCTTCTACCCTCCCACCCCCTACCCCAGCCCCGAATTTAGATATCTAGACCAGAGCCCCAGGAGTTGGTATAGTACCTTCCACAACGCGGGTAAGCGATATATACAGCTGAATGAACATATGAACGAAAGAACGAATGGATGGATGCTCTAGTGACTGAAGGGACAACCTCTGGGGTCAGAAAAATCGAGGTGCAATCAGGATGCTGTCACTGATTTCACACGTGGCCACACACAAGTCAAGCCACAGCCCTGAGCCTCAGTTTCCTTGTCTGTAAAATGGGAAAATGCCTTTTACCTTTTAGGGCTGGAGGTGGAGTGACACACCCACAAGAAGCAGCTAACAAAACAGACACCACCAGGTAGGCCCCCAATAAAAGGGAGAGGTCTGGTCGTCATTCAAGTCACTGTTCTCGGGGTTCCTATCGTTCCCATGCAACACTCCATCATGGCACCCACCGCCCTGGCTGCAGTGCCACCTGCTCAGGGGTCCTTCCCTCCACACACTGCAGCTGGAGCAGCAACCCCATCCCTGTCGTCACCTCTCCTCACTTCCGTCACCATTTGTTCCTTGTTTAGGAACTGCTTGTCCCACCCGAGTAGTACAACCCATAAGGCAGGAATTTCATGTGTCTTGTTCTCTGCCATATCGCCAGCATCCAGGACAGTGGCCACCATGTGGCAGATGCTCGATAAATGCTTGGTGAATGATGCATGGACACAGGAGTCACGTGCAGGTCCATTAGGTTTCAAATAGTTACATGAATAAATTCCAGGGCCCCGAGGACAGGTGAGATGATATAAAGAGGGGGTTGGGGCTGGGATGAGGTAGAGACCACAGGCCCTGCCTCAATGGGATCCTTTCTTTTCATTTTCATCCAATACGTGCCAAGAGGTTGCTTGAACCCTGAGCTGTAGGATGTTCAGATTTTTCTTGATAAACCAGACATCTGAATTTTTATGTGACATCTGATTTATTTGAAAGCTAATGTTGGCATCTAATTACGTCTTCAGCACTCTGAAAGCAATGGCTACTTGTTTATTCATTCATTCATTCATGCTGGAGGATGGGCACCACAAGGACAGAGGAATGGGCCAAAACAAGCAAGAGCAAGTATGAGGGACAAGTATTAGCCAAATGATAGTATTCATAAAGGAAAATCATGACTGTAGGAAGTTATATGAGTGGTGACATATGCAGGGAGGTTTGACAGGACAAAGAAGAGGGTGACGGAGGTGAGCAGAAAGAACAGCACATCTTGGCAGGCCCATCTCTCCCTCTCGCAATCACACACACACACACACACACACACACACACACACTACTGAAAAGAAAACTAAGGTAGGGCTTGGTGAGAAAAAATTGTCCTCTCTGAAATGGACCAATTTCAGAGTCCAGAAAGGAGGCCTTACCTGTGCTGGGCTCCCTCGACTCCTCCCCAAAGCCCTGTGTGTCCTTCTTTTTCCTACAAAGAGGAACAGATGATGTCCACTTTTGGTGGGACATAAAGACCACTCGATCCCCTGGCCCTGACCTCCAGCTCAGAGGGCCTCGGACACTCACTTTCGGCTCTAGCCCTGCAGCTGGGTTGCTGTGTGACCTCGGGTGTTTCAATGCCCCTTTCTGGGCCATCATCTACCTGCCAATCACAGGCCTGCAGCCACCAAGGTGGAGAGGTTGGTCCGTGGGTACAGAATAGGGCTAAGAAGTTTGGGGGGGAGTTGGGGGCTCTCCGGGATGCGAGAAGAGAGATCCTCGGGAAACGGAGAGCTTCTATTTCCAGCCACCGTGGAGCGAAGGGTCACACGAGGATGGACCAGGCTGGAGGCGTGGCCAGAGGGAGGGCTGGGGCTTAAGGGCGTGGCCTACGGCGCGGGGCGGGCCCACGCTCGAGAGGCGGGGCTACGGGTCCCCTGGGTGGAGCCGCGATCCAAAGCGGCCTACTCACAGCTTAAAGTTGAGCACCGCCCCTGCGTTCATCAGCAGCGTCCTGCGAAGGGAGAATGAGGTTACCTGGGCCGCCCCTCGTACCTCTAACCCTTCTTACCCCAGCCTCTGGCCCCCCCTAATTACCCAAACAGCAGGATGTCCCCGATCATCGTTACGGCCGAAGCGTCCGTCAGAACCGGAAACGGAAATCCCGGAGGGGGAGGAGAGAAGAGCACGAGAGGACCAATCCCGAAGCTGCGCTGGCGAGGGCTGGTCCAATCGAAGGCCAAGGCAGGCAGGGTCCCGCCCTCTGCAGGCCAGGCCTCTTTAGGAAAGAACTAGCGCCCCTTCTCGCTAGGGAGGCCCGAGGGTAGCGAAGAGGGGCGGGGCGAGGGTGTGACGTCACCCGGGAGTGGAGTCATCCGGGGCGAGACTGGGTTACGCATTGGAGGCGTGCCGCGCAGGCGTGAGGGCCCTGCGAGCTGGAGAATTAGCGCCGTAGCTCTGCCTTCTGGGCTGGGGTCTCGCACGCGGCTCTCGGAGAAACCCGGCCTCCTGACCACTGAGCTGCGCAGGGGAATGGATCCTGATGCATTGGGCTCTCCCGGGCATGGACTCCCGCGGGGAGGATGTTCCTCCTGGGCCAAATGGAAGGCAGGGTTCCCCACTAGCCTGGAGCTACGGGGGGCGGAGGTCCGACCGAGCTGTCCCTTCGGAGAACAGGGATCCCGGGACGGAATGGAAGTCATGACTTACAGAGCCCCATAGAGGACTAGGGTCATGATAGCTCCGAAGAGGACCGGGATCTTGACCCTCTAGGGCACGGGACGATGGGGTTCACAACTGGTCGAGACCCCACAGAGGATGCAGATCCCGATCCAAGGGCTCGAGAGGACATGGATCCCATTTGAGTCCCACCGGGACAGGGTCTTGACTGATTCGTTCCTTCTGGGTGAGCTCCGTACGGGAAGGACCCCCAGTAGACAGCTACCCTGTCCCAACTCACACCACAGGGCCTTCTACACCTTGCCTCGCTGGGCTGAAGGGGTTCGTGATCGCCCGAGGGACGGAGTATGGGACACCCTGCTGGGCTTTATGGGACAGGACGGCCCCACGACCCGCCCCGGGGCCAGCGGTCGTCCCTCCTCTCCCGCAGGGGCCGGGTTGGGGGCGGTGCCTGGTGGGCGGGGGCGGGTCCTGCGGCGGGGGCGCAGTCGCCCGGCCGCGGGCTGCGGGAAGTACTGGGCCGGGGGCTGGGGTGGGACCCAGCGGGCGCCATGGAGCTGCTCTCGGCGCTAAGCCTAGGCGAGCTGGCGCTCAGCTTCTCGCGGGTGCCGCTATTCCCGGTCTTCGACCTCAGCTACTTCATCGTCTCCATTCTCTACCTCAAGTATGAGCCAGGTGAGCCAGAGCCAGCAGCCCACGGGGGCTGGCATTGCGGGGCGGGGGGCGGGGGTAAACCTGCGGGTCGCGAGGCGGGGGAAGCCCTGGATCATGGCGGGGCACAGCCCCAGGGACTGTTTGGGGGAGCAGCAGGTGCCGGGATCGTGCGGTTCTTCCACATGGAGTGGGCGGGGGAGGGGGAGAGACAAGAGGGAGGGCAAGGAGAGAAACCCCCAGGATGGTGGGGCTGGGGGAGGGGGAGTAGATGCGGGCTGGATGGCAGGAGAGGAATGCGACTGTATGGAGGAGGGGGAGCAGGTGCTGGGGAGGGGGCTGGGAGAGAAGGTCAGGGGTCCCGGCAGGGTCGCATGAACTTGAGCAAGCGGCATAGGTCGTGGTGAGGGCGCAGGCGGGGGTCGGTGTTGTGGGTCAGTCCAGATGTCCTGGCCGCCCGCAGCCGTGACCTCCCTCCTTGCCCTTGGCGCGCGGAGCCCGAGCGGCTGTTGAGTGTCTATATAAGGGCCGGCAGTGCTGGGGGCAGTAATCCGGTTCAGAGAAAGTGACACCGGTGCCCCCGCTCCTCTGCGGCTCTCGGGCAATCTCCCCTCCTCGGGCCGAGCGAAGCTGGGTTCTCCCGCGCCCGGCGGGAATTCTTCCAGCCGTGGCGCGGATCCTTTCCACTTACTGAGCAGAATCCGCCCTAGGGCAGGGTGATTTGGGGTTAGCTAACCCCACCAGCTCCAGACCCCCGCGGAGAATCGCGGAAGGGAAGAAAGACTCTGCTTCTTGGGGGTTTTTTAGAGCATTTTTTTAGATGATGGTAAATAGCTTCCTTAGAATACGTTCTATTTTTAGGTAAGGCTCACTGATGTTTCTTGTTCATCTTCTAGCCTTTTAACTATTATAGCACACTTGCAAACGAAAGGGACTAGAGCATTTAGTGTTAGAAAAGGGATCGATCATCCCGAAACTTTGTGACCCTTTCTCCCACTTATGTAAATTACCTCTATATTCTCCTCTCAGGACTGAAATTGCTTTTTTTTTCAGATTATAAAAATAGGTGCTTCTGTGTATTTAAAAATCAGGCTGAGAAACATAAAGAGAAAAGAGATCATTACAGTTGACGTATTGCCGACCCTTCCAGACCTCTCTTCTATGCATTTGTAACCCTGTAGTTAGAGATGGTAAAGCACGATTTTATGCAAATAGGATCATATTCTGTGTGCCAAGTGTCTTTGTTCCATTTTATTTTTGCCCGTTCACAAGCCAGAGCCTATTCTTTAAAAGCTATTCTGCAGTTCAGTTACTTTGCAAAGCAAAATAAGCTTTGTATTGCCTTATCGTGAACACAGGACTGCATTTCCTGTCCAGGACAAATTTTTGGTGGCTCAGGCCGGTCCCCTGGGCAAATACAGAACCTAGCATACCTTAAGAAATCTAAAACTGTGGAGGGCTGGAGCCTCATAGGGATGTAGGACACAAGTGTCTGAAGGAAAGAGGTCTTCAGCCTGGCTGGGAGCATGCTGGAGGGGTCTAGAAATTTCTGCCAGAGTAAATAAGTCATCTGAACTAGAGGTACTGGAGCCTGAAGGTTCCTGAAGGTGGGGAAGATTCAGTGGTGCATAACCCTAGCTGCTTATTAGGGGATCCTAGGGGCCCTTAAACCCCCATCTCATCTCCACTCCAGACAAATTGAATCAGTATATCCGGGATAGGGCCCTGCATGCTCATGTTTCAAACTCCCCTCCCCAGTGATTGCTGCATGCTGCCAAGATTGAGAAACCCCTGCCCAGTTCAAACCCCCTCTGTTTGTAACTGGGGAAATAGGAAATAGTGGCTAAGCTAATTTACATACACAGCGAGCCCGTGGTCCTGTGGCTGGTAGATGACAGCCTTGGGATTCAAACTCAGATCTGCTGGACCCCAAGACTCACTCCAATTGCTCTGGGGTACTTGCTTCCCTTTAGAAAAGGGAGGAGTTGGACTTAGCTATTGCCCATCCCCCCACCCCCAGCGGAGCCTCTACAAAGGTTTCTTCTCAGAATCTATGTGCTGACTGCAGAACCAGCTACAGAATTTGCAGGGCCCCTCACTCAGGAAGTCAGAATTTCAAGATGGGGACAACAGAGCACTAAACTGAACGTGGAACCCTTCTGATCATAGGGTCCTGGGCAACGGCACAGGTAGCACACCTGTGGAGCTGAGAGCCAAGCTGGCTTTTAGGAAAAAAAATCTCTGAATTAGGAGTCAGCTCTGTCTCCACCACTAAACACCGGGCTGGTTACCTTACCTCCGTGAGCTTCAGCTCACTCATCTATGAAATAGGCTCATCGGAACATGATCCTGAACTCTCCTGCCTGGCTCTTGTGAAGATGTATTGAGAACTTTGTCAGTAGTAGGGTCTAAGGCGCTTGGGAAAGGTGGTTACAATTATTTGTAAGGCCGTGGGTGGATGTGTTTCCTGGGACGCAGGCATTTTCTGGGTCAGGCTTTCATGAGAATCCTGAATGAGGACAGAGCTTGGAGTGCAGTACTCAGGTGAACAGCATCTGAGAGGTGGGAGCTGGTTAGGAAATGCAGAATGCCAGGCCCTCCCCTTCCCAGACCTGCTGAATCAGAATCTGCATAACGTGTAAGAAGGGATGAACTAAAAGAGGCAGGAGCTCCTTATTAGAACCTGGAGCTCCTTAATAGGGCAGGGAGGAGAAGGTCTGGCTCACCTCCAGGACCGCTAGCTCTATGCAAGAAGAGAAGCTCTATGCTAGACGTCGGCTACATGATTGGATGAATGAATGACAGTCCTGGATATCCCAAGAATCTTCCAGACCAGTGGTTCTGGAATAATATGCCTCCACATTAAACTCACCGGGGGAGCTTTTCAGAATCCTCTCGTTCCTGCAGCATCCCTCCATTTAAATCAGAATCGCTGTGCGCAGTACCAGCGTAAGTATTTTTTTTTAAAGTTCCCCAGATGAGAATCAATTCTGTGCACCAGTGTTGCCCAGCCTCTGCACAAGTCACAGTGAGGGCCGGAGCGTTATCTGGGGTGAGGGCCATCACAGGCGTTTTGGGATATTTCGCAGCCTCCCTGGCTCAACCCACTAGATGCTGGTAGCACTCCCCAGTTGTGACAACCAGAAATATCCCCAGATGTAGTTGCTACCAGTTGAGAACCAGTGATCTAGACTGAGTCTCAAACTCCAGCGCTTTCAAGAGCCAGGCAGGTGATGTATGGGAAGCAGTAAGCCAGCCAGGTGGGGACTGTCCCCAGGTGAGATCCAGCCATGCACATCTTTGCCTGGTTGGGGCAAGAACCACCAGAAATGATTTTTCAAGGGAAGCTGGAAATGTGATATGCAGTTCCCTATGTGTATATATTGGCTGTTCAAGCATTTTTTTAACAAAGTCGTTAAAATAAAATAAAAACATTTTTAAAATAAAAATAATTAACATTTTTTTTCTTTTTAAGAAATTGATAGGCCATTTTCTAGAGCAGTCTTAGATCCACAGCAAAATTAAGCTGCAAGTATAGTTTTTGTGTACTCTCTGACCTCCCCACCATCAGCATTCTGCACGGAGGGGTACATTTGTTATAATCCACAAGCCCACATCATTATTATTATATTAGCACTATCACATATCAACCAAAGTCTACAGTTTACATTAGGATTACTTTGTGTTGTACAGTTTGTGGATTTCACCTAATGTATAACATGTATTCACCATTACAGTATCATAGAGGTAGTGTCACTAACCTAAAAATACCCCGCGCTCCACGCGAGCATCCTGCCCCCTCCCCCAAGCCCTTGGCAACCCCCGATCTTTTTACCATCTCCATGGTTTTTGCCTTTTGCAGAATATCACAGAATTGGAATCATACAGTGTGTAGCCTTTTCGGACTGGCCTCTTTCACTTAGCAATATGCATTTAAGTTTCTTCCATGTCTTCTCGTGGCTTGAGAGCTCATTTCTTTTCATCGCTGAGTAATATCCCATGGTACATATGCACCATAGTTAGTCATTCACCTAATGAAAGGCATCCTGGTTGCGGTTTGAACATCTTCTAAAATGCTGTGAGGCTCACGAGACAGCTCCTTGAGCCCTGTTTTGAGACCTCTGGCATGAACCGTAAGCTTTTCTCCTCCAACCTTGCGAGGCAGGGGCTGCCATCTCTCACAGGGGAAGAAACCAAGGCAGACACCTGAGCTTGAAGGCTCAGGAGAAGACTTGCCTTCAAGTCCCTGAGAAGCTCTATAAATACACCTCCCATGTTTAGACCTCAGACTAAATAGCGCGGAGCCATGGCAGTGCTGAAAGTGCCCCAGGGAACATTCTAGGGCTTCCCTGCCTTCCATAGACAGGACTCTGACCCCCAGAGAGGGAATGTTGTGATGCCCATCCCAGGCCAGAACTAGGGATGCGATCAGGGCTTCCTTCTCCCTCCTCAGGCAGAGCAGATTTTTATAAATCCACCAGCTAAAATTTCCACCCACAGGTACTTTCCATTTCAGTTCAGTTCCAGGAATAACTCGTGCATAATTGCTAAGCACTAAGCAATTTCTTTTTGTCCTCACTGGCGCCCTTTGAAATGAATAATAGCACTGGGGTGACCACCTCACCCAGGTTCCATTAAGACAAGCACCAAAACCCCCACGTTCCAGGAACCCCTCGGTCCCAGACAAACCGGGATGGGTGGTCCCTCTAGACAGCACCCCCGTTATACACAAATACACCTGTTGGAGCCCGGAGAGAGGAGTGACTGGCCAAAGCTCACCCGGCAAGAGGGGAGTGCTTTGGTGGCAAACCTGGGATTGCAACCCACATTCTCCTGGTTCCTGATGCTGCCCCAAAACCCAGCAAGAGAAGCCAGGAAGGACTATGGCAAAGAAAGAGCCAGAGGGAAGGTTCTTGGCATCACCTTGCTGTGGATCTTCAGGGCAGGCCCATCCCCCATCAGCCTCCATCTTCTCCTCTGTGGCAATGGGAAAACTGATCTGGCTCTTCTGGGGTTGCTGAGATAAGTAAGTTTGATAAAGCTAAGAATCATCTTGATAATCACTCACACCACGTTGAATCATCAGTACAGCTTGGGGAAGGGGTGCCCTCATCCTCTTCTTTCGAAAGCAGAGGAAGCTGAGGCTGGTGGGGAGCAGTCATTTGCCCAAAGCCACACCAGAGTAAGCGGCAGAGCCAAACCTGGGTCTGTGACTTTTCTACCAGGACTCACCCATGGTACAAACATGGGAGCCTGCTTTACTCCCACAACCCGCCCTACCCCCCGGCCAGCTCCCTAGCCTCAGTCCCTGGGATGGTCCCAGAGGGCACAAGAATGACCCTGGAAAGAATTCAACCCCTAAGGATTATTTTTAGATGCAGAGGTATCCGTTTCTGCAAAACATGGGTGCCTCACCTGACCCAGCCCTTGCAGGACCCACCAGCTGCTCTGAAGGATTAACTCTCAGCTGGCAGCATTTTAAATAGATACCCTGGAGAAAAGAAGAGAACATTCTGCTTCAACCTGTAGGACCTTTGTAAATGCTGAGACTTAGGACAACCTCGAGGGCAGGGAGAAGATGCACTGTGGGGGAGATGGAGGAGGGAAATTTCAGTTCCAGCCTTTGAAGGAGCTGGGCAAAGAAAGGATTGGGGTTTGCACTTCACAGAAGGAGCAGGACACAGAGGAACAATGGTGGGTCCGAGGTCACATAGTTAGTTGGGGGTGGCGAAGAGAAAGGGGAGTGCGTTTACGATTTTCTCTCAAACAACTTTTATTAAGCATGTTTCCTGATTATAAACTGTAGTTTGTGCAAGAGAATGGAGAGAGAACTTGTGATCTATTCCTATGTTGGAATACCTGACAGCAGAGAAAAATGAATATTGCTCTTGAAAATACTGTGTTCAGTGAAAGAGCTAGAGGCAAAAGGCTATGTTATATTATTCCACTTATATGAAATATGTAAGTTCAGAACATTTTCCTCCCCCCAAAAAGAAACCACGAGCAGTCACTGCCCATCCCTCTCTCCCCCAGCCCCCGGTAAGCACCAGTCTGCTTTCCATTTCTGTGGATTTGCCTGTTCTGGACATTTCATGTAGATGACATCACACACTATGTGACCTTTTGGGTCTGGCTTCTTTCACTTAGCGTGTTTTCAAGATTTGCCCATGTTTGTGGCGTGTGTTAGGACTTTAAGTCCTCTTTAAGGCAAAATGATACTCCATCGTCTGGATCTCCCACATCTTGTTTAACCGTTCATCTCTTGGTGGACACTTGGGTTGTTTCCACCCTCTGGCAATTGTGAATAGTGCTGCTGTGAACACTGTTTTTTAAGAGTCTTCCGGAACCTTTTGCTGGGTTCTCTCAGTAGGATATAGCATGGTTCCCCACTGTCCACCTCCTGTTCCTGGACCTCTGATCATGGCCATCAGAGAGGGGGCAGGTAGTGAGGGTCCGATGAGGGGGCCTGTGGAGCCCGGTGTGATGAAGCAGCTGAGCACCTCATGTCCCTCCTGCTTGTAAGCTTTCCGGGGGACTCTTGTTTTTGCTAGTTTTGATGATTAAGTATTTCATACACACAGAATAAATGTCATAGACACCTCTCTCCCTTCCACAGAGACTGAACGGATGTGAACATAGATTTGCTTCAGATGTTCTTTTTTTTTTAAGGATTTTATTTATTTATTTATTTATTTATTTATTTATTTGAAAGAGAGAGAGTGCGAATGGAGGGAGGGGCAGGGGGAGAGAATCTCAAGCAGACTCCGAGTTGATCGTGGAGCCTGACGCAAGGCTCCATCCCACGACCCTGAGATCATGACCTGAGCCAAAACCAAGAGTCAGACGCTTCACCAACTGCACCACCCAGGTGTCCGTCTTCGGATGGTTTTTTAATAGATAAATAGATTGAGAGACGCAGCCAGCCTCGTCCCTTCTCCCTCCCTCCCTCTCTAGATGTGACCACCACCCTAAAATCCTTCTGTATTGTTTCATGCCTGTATTTACACCTTCTCTGCTATATATGTGTCTATGAACTACATGGAGTGTGTTGTGTTTTAAATATATGCATAAGATATACATATAGGTATCATTTTGCAGCCTAACCTTTTTACTCAGTAATAACCGAATGGGATTTATCCGTGTTGATTTCTCTAGAGTGGTGCTTCTCAACCAGAGGGGATTTTGTCCCCAGGGATATTTGGCAATATCCGGACACAGTTCTGGCTGTCCCAAGCAGGGTGGGGGCATGCCCCTGCTATCTAGTGGGGGGAGGCCAGGCGGGCTGCTGCGCGTTGCCAGGGCACAAGACAGCCCCGTAGGAACGCACTGCCAGATGCAGTTGAGGAGCCTGGGTGTAGACCTAGTTCACTTCTAAATAGCAGCTCTGTGTGTGACTCTCCAGCCTGCCCCTGAGAGATGGTAGACTTTACCTTTCTACCGTAACAGTGTGGCAGTGAAATCCTCCTCCCCACATCTCCTTTGCTAGTTTCTTTTGGGTCAGGAGTGAGGATCGGAATTGCTAAGACACGGGCAATGCACAGTCTCAGATTTGCTCAGATTTATTGCCATATGGCCTCCAAGGTGGTGATGCCTGTAGATCCTCCCAACCGTGTGCTGGAGGAAAATTTGGGCTTTTTTCCCTCTGGAGGAGGGGCAGATATTCCCACCACCCCCATCCCCACTTCTCCGTGAGGTTGACCAAGCGAAGAAGCCCCTTCTATAGAGGGAGTAGGCTTCATGTTTCTTGGAATGAAAGACCCTACAATGACCCTGCTCCAAATAAGGTCACATTGTGAGGTTCTGGTGGACATGAATTCTAGGCTGGGGGACACGGGCCCCCATATACCTCCCTACAAGTGGGGATATTGATCCTTATATTATTCAAGGATGGAATGAAGGCATATAGTTGCCTGGGACAAAATAGTAACTCCATAAATAAATGGAGCAAGGGAGGTGTTGTTATCGTACGACCCAAAGTGCCTGACACAACCTCAATGCCTAGGAGGTGTTCCGTCCACATTTACTAGAATGTAAGCTCCGTGAGGGTGGGAGTTCATTCACTCACAACTATTTATTGGGCGGCTACTATGTGTCAGGCATAGTGCCATGCACTGGGGGTGCAGCAGCGGGCAAGACTGATGAGGTCCCCATACTCACCAAAGGATTAAGATCAAATCAATTTGGGGGCGCCTGGGTGGCATAGCGGTTAAGCATCTGCCTTTGGCTCAGGGCGTGATCCCGGCGTTATGGGATCGAGCCCCACATCAGGCTCCTCCGCTATGAGCCTGCTTCTTCCTCTTCCACTCCCCCTGCTTGTGTTCCCGCTCTCGCTGGCTGTCTCTATCTCTGTCAAATAAATAAATAAAATCTTAAAAAAAAAAAAAGATCAAATCAATTTGTCGTGTATCAACAGTATGTATAGGTATTTAGGTGAATAGCTTCATCCGTGGCACATGTCATGGAGAGGCCAAGCGTTCAGAATTGACAGCTTAGAGACAAAAGGAATCCAGTTTCTAGAAACAAAATGACATTTTCTTTTTTTTTTTTTAAGACTTATGTATTTATTTGAGAGAGAGAGCACAGAGGGAGAGGGAGAAGCAGCTCCCCCCCTGAGCAGAGAGCCTGATACGGGTCTGGATCCCAGGACCCCAAGATCATGACCCAAGCTGAAGGCAGACACCCAACCGAATGAGCCACCCAGATGCCCCCAAAGTGACATTTTCAAACAACAAAAAACCGGGCGCCTGGGTGGCTCAGTCAGTTAAGTATCCGACTCTTAATTTCGGCTCAGGTCATGATCTCAGGATCATGAGATCGAGCCCTGCATTGGGCTCCAGTGAGTGTGTCTGCTTGCGATTCTCTCTCCCTTGCCCTCTGCCCCTCCCCCCCACTCAAGCTCACTCTCTTTCTCTCTCTCTCAAATCAATTATTTATTTTTTTAAATATTTTTTATTATATTATATTAGTCACCATACAGTACACCCCTGGTTTTTGATGTAAAGTTCGATGATTCATTAGTTGCGTATGACACCAAGTGCACCATGCAATACATGCCCTCCTTACTACCCATCACCAGCCTATCCCATTCCCCCACCCCCCCCCCGAAGCCCTCAGTTTGTTTCTCAGAGTCCATAGTCTCTCATGCTTCATTCCCCCTTCTGTTTACCCCCCCTTTCTTTATCCCTTTCTTCTACCGATCTTCCTAGTTCTTATGTTCCATAGATGAGAGAAACCATATGATAATTGTCTTTCTCTGCTTGACTTATTTCACTTAGCATTATCTACTCCAGTGCCGTCTATGTTGCAGCAAATGTTGAGAAATCGTTCTTTTTGATAGCTGAATAATATTCCGTTGTATATATGGACCACAACTTCTTAATCCAGTCATCTGTTGAAGGGCATCTCGGCTCCTTCCACGATTTAGCTATTGTGGACAGAGCTGCTATGAACATTGGGGTGCATATGGCCCTTCTCTTCACTACGTCTGTATCTTTGGGGTAAATACCCAGTAGTGCAATGGCTGGATCATAGGGTAGCTCAATTTTTAACTTTTTAAGGGACCTCCACACTGTTTTCCAGAGTGGCTGTACCAACTTGCAGTCCCACCAACAATGTAGGAGGGATCCCCTTTCTCCACATCCTCTCCAACAATTGTTGTTTCTTGCCTTGTCAATTTTTGCCATTCTAACTGGAGTAAGGTGCTATCTCCGTGTGGTTTTGTCAAATCAATTATTTATTGCGAGAGAGAGAGAGAGAGATCACAAGCAGGGAGGAAAGGTAGAGGGAGAAGCAGACCCCCTGCTCAGCGGGAAGCCCTTCGCAGGGCTCGATCCCTGGACCCTGGGATCATGACCTGAGCCAAAGGCAGACGCTCAACCGACTGGGCCACCCAGGGGCCCTTCAATAAATAAATCTTAAAAAAAAAAAAAAAACACAAAACCTGAATAGATCATTTCTGTTGATTAGTTTTTGGGTTTTGTTTTTTTTTTAAGATTTTATTTATTTGACAGAGAGAGAGAGAGCATGCGCACAAGCAGGGGGAGCAGCAGAGGAAGAGAGAGAAGCAGGCTCTCCACTGACCGGGGAGCCCAACACAGGGCTCTCAGTCTCAGGACCCTGGGATCATGACCTGAGTCAAAGGCAGGCACTTAACCAACGGAGCCACCCAGGCGCCCCTTGATTAGTCTTTGATTAGTAGATCACAAGTAACCTTGTCATCTCACATCCACATTGAGGGCAGTTGTCATTGAATTCAAGTGAATTGTTTAAGGAGAGTTATTGGTACCAGCTCTGGCCCTGAGAGCTAAGTAGCTGTGCCTTACAACTTAATCCTAAAAGCATTATCTGGAAAGTGAAACTAATGGGGGAGGGAAGGAATGTAGATGAAGAAACACTTGTCACACCAGGAGACACCCAGGTTGCAACTCTGGGGTGTGGCCATAGGGGATTATGACCATATTAACATAAAGATGGGGGCGTCTGGCTGGTTCAGTCAGTAGAGTGTGTGACTCTTGATCTCTGGGTTGTGAGTTCAAGCCCTACATTGGGCACAGAGATTACTTAAACGTAAATAAAATAAATAATTTAACATACAGATAGGACCTGTTTATAAAAATTCTGAAGACTTCAAGTGGGTAATACAAAGTGTAAGACTTTGACTAACAGACATTAATCCTGTACCCCTAGTGTTTTTTGTAAACTTATTTTTTGAGAACTCTTCCCCTCTATTTAGTGTGGGATTTAAACATTTTTTAAAAAGTTTAAAACTCCTAAGAAGTTGCAAAAGTAGTGTGAAGAGTTCTCAAATCCCCTTCATCCAGCTTCCCCCAATGACAGCGTCTTACATAATGGTGGGTCATTGCTAAAACCAGGAAACTGACATCAGTACAATCCCATTAACACCAACTACTGACTTTATTCAGCAGTATTTACAGTTTCTTAAATACAGTTCTGTATTTTTTTAAAGATTTTATTTTTAAGTGATCTGTACACCCAACGTAGGGGCTCCACCTCAGAGCCCCAAGGTCAAGAGTCGCGTGCTTGCCAACTGAGGGAGTCAGGCGCCCCTGTACCATTCTGTATTTGATCATGTGTGTAGATTCTAATAACCACCATCACAATTGGGGTACAGAATGGTTCTGCCACCCAAAGAAACTCCCTAGTGATGCTCCTTTATAGTTATATCCTCTGCCAGGCCCTAACCCCTGGTGACCACTGGTCTGCTCTCTGTCACTCATCACTATGGTTTTGTTACTTAGAGAAACTCATAGAAATGGTATCATATAATATGGAACCTTCTCTTTATTTTGAGGTTTATTTATTTATTAGAGAGAGCACGAGCGGGGGCTGGGGGGCGGCAGAGAGAGAGGAAAGAGAGTCTTAAGCAGACTCCAAGCTGAGTGTGGACCCCAATGTGGGGCTGGATCACCTGACCCTGAGATCATGATCTGGGCCAAAATCAAAGAGTTGGACATGTAACCGACTGAGCCACCCAGGTGCCCCAGTATATAACCTTCTGAGATTGGCTGTTTTCACTCAGAAGAGTGCCCTTGACATCCATGTAAGTTACTGCACGTATCCCGGGTTGGTTCTTTGTTGCTGCGTAGTATTCCATGATATAGGTGTACCACAGTTTGTTCATCCCTTTGCCCACTGAAGCCATTCTACAAATTACTTACTTACAAATAAAGCTGCTATGAACAGTCGTGTTCATGGCTGTGAACACCGGATTCCCTTTCTCAATCCAAATCTTGTCCTGAGGGGCACCTGACTGGTTCAGTCAGTGGAGCACGTGACCCTTGATCTCGGGATCATGAGTTTGACCCCCACATTAGGCGTAGAGATTACTTTAAAACGAAACAAAGTCTTGTCCTGAGCATGGAGATGGAGCAGTAAATGCAAGAATCGCCCAGGAGCATTAAAAAAATCCTTAACCCCAGCAACACCCCAGACTCGCCAGTTGAGATGCTCTGGGGTGGGGCTCAGGTGTCTGGTTTGTAAAGTCCCCAGGTAATGCTGATGTACAGCCAAATTAGAGGCCAATGCACTGAGCAATTTTCTTGATGAACGGGATTTATTTCTGTTCACTAAGCAAGACCGTTCCTTTTTGTATTTTGTTGCCTTGGGTTTATAGGAAGAATCAATTTACTATCATTTATGAGTGTGTATCCTCAGTTACAGAAACTGCAATAAGTTACATTCTTCTGTTGTCCCTTTTATTTTATAACAGCTTTATTGAGCCATAATTCATATACCACCCAATTTACCCATTTAAAGCATCCCATTCATTGGTTTTTAGTATATTCACAGAATTGTGCAACCATCAACTCCAAAAGAAATCTGTATCCTTCAGCTGTCACCCTCCCATCTCCCCCATTCCCTCCAGCCCTAAGCAACCTCTAATCTACTTTTTCTTGGTGTTAAAAATTAAATAAAATACCAAGACCCATAATAGGATACAGTCCACAGGGTTGTGGGAGCCCAGAGGCAGGAGTGACTGACCCAGCAGAGCAAGGAGCCTTCCTAGAGAGGTGGCATTTGTGCTTGGCCATTTCTGCTTTTGTGTCTTTGCTCCTTCTATGCCACTAGTTTGTAACAAAAGACAAGTGTTGGGGAGGATGCGGAGAAGTTGGAACCCTTGTGAACTGCTGGTAGGAATCCAAAATGGTACAGCTGCCATGGAAAACAATATGGCAGTTCCTCAAAAAAATTAAACATAGAATTACCATTTGACCCATCAATTCCACTTCTGGGTATATATCCCCAAAAGAGTTGAAAGCAGGAACTCAAATAGCTACTGGTACACTTACGTTCTTAGCAGCATTATTCACAATAGCCAAAAGGTGGGAACAACTCCAGTGTCCATCGATGGATGAGTGAATAAACAAAATGTGGTATATATCCATATAATGGGAGATTATTCAACTTTAGAAAGGAAGGAATTCTGACACCTGCTACAACATGAGCAAACCTTGAGGACATGATGCTAAGTGAAAGAAGCCAGACACAAAAGGACAATACTGTGTGATTCCACTTACATGAGGTCCCTAGAAGAGTCGAATTCACAGAGACAGAAAGTAGATGGTGGGAACCAGGGGCTGAAGGAGGGAATGGGGAGTTGGTGTTTAACGGAGACAGAGTTTCAGCTGGGAACACTGAAAAAGTCCTGGAGATGGATGGCGGTGATGGGCATGACAGTGTGAATGTGCTTCATGCCACCAAGCTGTGCACTTAAAAATGGTTAAAGTAGCACATTTCATGTATATTTTACCGCAATAAAAAAAAAATGTAAAAAGAGGGAGAGACCAAGAGGACAGGAGTGAGGTTGTAGGGATCTTGGCATCAGCCCAAGGCAGAAGCAGCCGCATGAAAGTCTTCCCATCTGCACACTGCTCCCTCTCCACGCCTCCCTCTCTTGTAGGGATAAGGAGAGTGATCGCTTGGCCGTGATTATCAATAAGGATTTAGCGAGTCCTTCATATACATGTAAACCCAGTGTCTGAGGCCTGGAGGTGCTTGCTAAATGGGACCTGGCATTACCATCCTTGCCACCTCTCTGAGCACAGAAGAAAGAGCCCCGACCCTGCTCTGCCTTTTCTCTGTGTGACCTCAGGCATGTGCCCAGCCTCTCTGAGCCTGGGTTCTTCCTCTGAAATGGGCAAACTGCAGGGCAGCTGAATTAGGATGGGCTGACTAGAGGGCATGGGGACAAAGCATGCCCTTGGCACCCTGGTGACGGTGGGGGACACCTCTGTGCCCCCCAGGAGCCGTCGAGCTGTCCCGGCGCCATCCCATGGCGTCCTGGCTGTGTGCCATGCTGCACTGTTTCGGGAGTTACATCTTGGCTGATCTGCTCCTCGGGGAGCCCCTGATCGACTACTTCAGCAACAATTCCAGCATCCTGCTGGCCTCAGCCGTCTGGTAAGCACCATCAGGCTGGTGGGGCTTGGGAGAGCAGAGTTGGGGGTGGGGGTGACCCAGCCACTGGGGAGGTGGGAGGTAGGGAGTTGGAGGAAATAGGACCCATCCACACAATGTCCACAGTGGTCCTGAACGCACTGCTCTCCATTGCCCAGCTCTATCCTGACCCGGCAGGCGGAGGAGGGGGATCTGGACACAGCCTCACCTCCCAGGGACCCCTGATGGTCTGTCTTCCTCCCTGACACTCTGTGTTCTCTCCCCAAAGGTACTTGATTTTCTTCTGCCCCCTGGACCTCTTTTACAAGTGTGTCTGCTTCCTGCCTGTGAAACTTATATTCGTGGCCATGAAGGAGGTAGTGAGAGTCCGAAAGATCGCCGTGGGCATCCATCATGCCCATCACCACTACCACCACGGGTGGTTCGTCATGATTGCCACTGGCTGGGTCAAAGGTAAATAGGACCCTAGTAACAATGGGAAATCGCCTCGGTTGAGAACCCCTGCTCAGTGGTACGGGTCAGGCCCCCAGGTTGGCACAGGCATTGCTCCAGGCTAAGAGGACTTTTGTGGGAGTCCAGCCTCATTAGCCAACAGCTTTAGAGTAAGTGGAAAGATTCTTCCAGAATTTAACTGTCAAAGATAAATAGGACCACGCGACAATGACAGCTGTCTCTCAGGCAGGTGTTCTCAGCTGTGACACTACTGATGTTTGGTGCCAGGTCACCCTCTGGCGAGTGCTGTCCTGGGCATTGGAAAAAGCTGAGCAGCATCCCTGGCCTCCCCCCACCAGATGTCAGTAGCGCCCCCAGTGGGACAACCGGAAATGTCTCCAGGTGTTGCCAAACGCCTCCTGGAGAAGAAATCACACCCCTATAACTACAGGGGTTCTTAACCTTTGTGGACCATGGTCCTTTTTGAGTCCAGGAAGGCCTTTTACGTGTTTAAGTGCACAAGATAAAATATATAGGATGATAAAAGAGGCCCGTTATTTTAAAATAGCTATCAAAAAAAATTTTTTAATAAAAGTTACCCAAAAAATTTTAATATGATATAGTCATTTTATACGTCTTTACCAAAGCATTAAATAAGAGACCATTCACTTAGCAAATAGGTATTTCTCAAACTTTTGAAGTGTTGTCAAGCATAAATGATATTATGAAACTATCTGCAACAATGGGAATGTGAAAAGGGAAAAATCCATGAATTCTGTTGGTGATGGAGTCACAGCCTTGCAGGTCCTTCTCAGCTTACTGCCTCCCTTCACAGTGGAAGGAAGGGCTGTATTGCAGTGAGGGACATGAAAATGAAGGTGTAGTTCTGTTTCCTGTCTGGGTTTATGGACTCCAGGTTAAGACATTATGCCTTAGGGCAGGTTTGAGTTGAGGCCTTTGTGCATCTTATCTCATTTGATTCTTAAGACTCTGCTCTAGGAAAAATCTAACATCATCCCCTCTTTACTGAGGAGGGAAATGAAATGACTTGCTCATGGTCACACAGCTAAGGGGGTGCAGCTACGTTTGACTCCAGGTTCTCTGAATTCAACATCCAATTTCTTAACTACTTTTGAAGTCCTCTTTTTCCTTCTCTTCTAGCTATGTTAAGAGGCAGACCAAGAGAGACCTTAAAACAAAAAATGTTACTAAAAATTAAAGAGGGCACTTTACAATGATGGACCAATCCGCTAGGAAGGTATAACAATTATAAATATATATGCATCTAAAAACAGCCCCAAAATATATAAAGCAAAAACTGAGAAGTTAAAGGAGAAATAAACAATTCAACAATAATAGTTGTAGAGGTGGACCAAGGAGTAACAGGAGGACTGGGAAAGAAGGCTCAAGCAAGTGCTAACACCACTGGGTGCCTTATCCTTACTCCCTGAAACCAAAGTGGGTGCTGCCAAAATGCCAGGGCCCAGAACACGCTCCACTGAGCCACAGTGTACTTGGCACCACTGACACATGGGCTGGATCATGCTCTGTGGTGGAGACTATCTTATACACTGTAGGATTTTGAGCAGCGTTCCTGGTCTTAACCCACCAGTAGCAGCCCTGCCCCAGTTGCAACAACCAAAAATGTCTCCAGATATTGCCAAGTGCCTCCTTGGGGGCAAAATCACTCCAGATATGAACCCCTGGTCCAGTGGTGCATACCAGGCACCTCAGCACAGCCATTCCTAGAGTGGGTGTTCAAGCCTCTTTAGCCAGTACATTGGGGATAAATGGGAAGATTCTTCTAGAACTTCAACCATTATGTCCCATATGGGTCTCCTTAATTCACTCTCCAGGAAGCCTGTGCTATGGAATAAATTCCCCAGGGGTATAGCATGACTCCCAGAGGGCAGTGGCTTAAGAAGGATTGAAAGTTCAGAGCCCTGAGGAAGGAGAGCGCCTAGAATGGGAAGCCTTCTAGAAGCCTTATGCATAGCTCAGGGTCCTGGACTAGAGGCATCAGGGCAGACAAGCCAGATTTGTCAAAGACATACCTTGCAGGTGAGATATGACCTCAATTCCTTCATGCTGGTTTTGCTCCAAATATGCCACGTGACCCTGCTGAGCCTCACTCTCCCCGCTGTAACTGATGGTCATACACCCAGGCTCAGCGTCCCTCTGGAGAAGACTAGGGGCAGCAAAGCTGCTTCCTTGGGAACTCAGCTGAGCAGAATGGGGAGCTGGAGGCGGCAGGCTTATTCAGGAGCACCCTGTCTCCTAGGCTCTGGTGTCGCCCTCATGTCCAATGTTGAGCAGCTGCTCCGAGGAGTCTGGAAGCCAGAGACCAATGAGATCCTGCACATGTCCTTGTGAGTATCCCATTCCACCCCCCCCATATCTCTCCTGTATGTACAGGTGCCTCCTGGGCCTGACCCTGGGTTGGATGTTCCTGGTAACTTGGAAGCCGCAGCCACTAATTCTGTCTTCCAGAAGCTTCCAGAGGTCATGGAACATCCATGGAGCAGAAGGGGAACCATGGCTCTGCCTGGGGGGAGGGGCAGGCAGAGCTGCAGGGAGATGAGATACTTGATTTGGGTTTTGAAGTGTGAGTAGGAGTTTTCGGGCAAAGGAGGAGCCTCCGGACAGAGGCCAGCACCTCTGCCAGCTGTCAAGTCAGAAAAGAGCAGTGATTCCGCCCAGTTCTGCAGGGTCAGAGTGCAGAGTGTGGGTGGGGAGGAGTACAGAGCATTGGGGGCAACATCCAGGATCCAACCTAGGGCCCCGTGCTACATTTAGCTTATATGTATTTAAAAGACCTCATTGGTTTGGGCTAATCAAATTTTCTCCCAATCTACAATAAAGAAAGTGATGGCCATTAAAAAATGACAAGATTTTTAAAAAGGCTCACCCATACGCAAATGAAAATTCCCATTCCATACTTCAGAGAAGAGCGTTATCTCACTTCATCCCTCCTAGAGGTCTAGTCCCACCCTCAGTCCGCTGACAAGGAAACGGGGACCCAGAATGTTGTGTTGCCTGCTACTAAGTGGGCAAGTGTTTGCCCCTCTTGGATTCTATTTCGGCCTCATCAGCTGAGGGTGAGGGTTCCATGGAATCACACTCACAAACTCCCCGACCCTGGTACCTGGTGAGTGCTCTGGAAATATCAGGCAGGATTATCACCATGAAGGACAGCAATGAACAACAGACATCGGGAACAGAAGTCATGGGTCTCTCTTCCAGAACAAGTTAAAATATTGTGAACCTATCCCGTAAGAAAGAAAAGGAAAGTTACGATAAACCGTGTGTTGTAATCCCACCTTCTGGGGGACTATGCTGGTGTCCAGTGTCTTATTGGGGTTTGGTCACACAGACATAGCTGACCGCCTGCTTGCCTGACCTGTGTCCAGCCCCTCCAGAGGTCGAACTGATACCACGTGGCCCAAGACCCCACCTTAAATCACCTCGTTCCTAACTGGTATGACCCAAAGTCCCCAAGTGAGCAAAGACACTCCTATCAGGCAGAATATTTCCAGGGCTTTGAGGCTACCTCCCAGGAGCCAGGGGGGAAAGCCACACCTCTCTTTGGGCCAAGTTAACCCTGTACTGTGCAGGGAAAACCCACCTGATCTATGCCACACAGGCATCTTCCCACCACACACACGGGAGAAGCGGGGATGGGAGCTGGGGCCGGCAGTGGGCAGGCGAAGAACGGGGTCTGGGCCAGAGGGGAAAAGGCCTGAGCTGCGTGGCGCCTCGCGGTAACAGAAGCTGCCCCCTCCAGCCCCACAAAGGCCAGCCTGTATGGAGCCATACTCTTCACCCTGCAGCAGACCCGCTGGCTCCCGGTGTCCAAAGCTAGCCTCATCTTTATCTTCACCATGTTCATGGTCTCCTGTAAGGTAAGTCTGCTTGCCCTGCCCCACACCAACCCACAGCTTCCACGCTGGGAGCTCAGACTTGCAGTCTCATGTCCCAGAAAGGACAGCCCTAAGGCAGGGGGCTAGGGAAGGGGTCCCAGTAGGTCTGTGCATGGGAGGACGGTCTGATAAGAGGAGCGTCCAGCAGGTGGGGACAGGGTAAGGAGCATAAGGCCTTCTGGGCAGAGGGCCCAGCCTGGGGGTGGGGCAGGAGCACGGGGAGTCTGTTCAGACAATTGGGGCCTCGAGCCTTGGTGGTGGAGAGCTGAGGGACAGGACCCAGGAAGGCACATTCAGGACACCAGGGACTTAGGCTAGATCAGGAATGGTGCTGGTCTAATCCTAAGGCCTTGAGCTGGGGTTAGCTCACCCAGGAGGGGTCTTCAGGGACCACACTGTTCCTCCCCCATGGATCTGGGGAGCTCGCTGCTGGCTCCCTGGGAGGGGACCCATAGGCCACTGAAAAGGGGAAGGGAGTGAGCAGCCTCAAGCCAAGCACTGTTCTTCTCTGAGCCCAGGTGTTGGGGGGCCCCTGAGGTGAGGGGGGAGATCGGCTGTCCCCGTGTGCCCAATGCTGTCTGGGGTTTCAGCACCAGAAGTCCTGTATCCCAAGAAACCTGGGACAGGTAGTCACCCTCCTGGGGGTGCATAAAGCCAGAAGGATGGGTCTGGGCTACCTCTGGCCTTGACCTAGCTGACCTTCTCTCCCCTCTTCCCTCCCCCACTTTGCTTTCTGCCTCGGTCTCCCTCTGTCTCTCTCGCTATCTCCCTATCCCTCTGCCACCCCACCTCAGGTGTTCCTGACGGCCACTCACTCCCACAGCTCCCCTTTTGATGTTCTGGAGGGCTACATCTGCCCTGTGCTGTTTGGGACCGCCTGGGGGGGCAACCATCACCACGACAACCATGGTGGGTCCCATGGCGGCGGTGGGCCCGGCTCGCCACACTCAGCCCTGCCTGCTAAGTCCAAGGAGGAGCTGAGTGAGGGCTCCAGGAAGAAGAAGACCAAAAAGGCAGATTAGTGGATGGCCCAGAGGCCTTGAGGGGTGCCAGGGAGAGAACCCGGACTCAGGACCCTCAAAGTTGGTGTGGGGGCATCCTGGGCTCAGCTCTCCCCTCTCCGGGCCTCGACTTCCCAGTCTGCAAACTGGGGCCATGTTGGGGGCGGGTTAAATGAGATATGGGGGTGAGGGGCATTTGTAGGAATGGAGGGGTCCCCTCTCTCTTTCTACCAGGCCACTGTAGCGACACAGCTGTGTTTGGGAGGAGGCCCACAGCATCCTGGCAGTGGCCCCAGCCAGAAACCCTAGCAGTTATATTCTTGGTTCTACTATTTCCCCTCTAAAACTATATCTCGACTCCGAAAGAACTTCAGGTCAGGTTGAGACTCATGAAATTGACGGACGGTTCCTAAGTGTCTGCTTTGAGGCCGCAGCTGCAACTTCCGTCTCTTCGTGCCCACTCCTCCTGGACGGCACCGGGCAAGCTGCCTCCTCCGAGCCTTGCATTCCCCATCTGTGTAGTGGAGGCCCCCAGCCCTCCTCCGAGCGGAAGTGCTGGCGCGCGCCTGGATGTGAACCAGCCTCATCAACTCTTAAGCACCGTGCAGTCGGGAGGGGAGGCCTTGACGGATGTTCATCTTGCTTGAGAACAGCTTTGCATTTTAGATTATTTGTGTTTGTGGATCGGAGAACCCCTGCAAGTTACCTGGCACAGAGGAGGCCTTCAGTAGACACATCTGGGCCAGTCATGAGAGCTTGGGGGCGGGGGGGCTGGGGAAGGCTTCTTTTGATCTTTGGCTTCAGGCCACCCCTAAACCAAAGAAATGCAGCTGGCTGGGCAGGGGTGCCAAGATCCAGCTCTGTCTAGGGCTTCCGAACACTTGCTGTCAGGCCCTAGAAGCTTCGGGCCTCCCTCATGCTGGCGTCCTCCACCGCTCATTCAGTCTTTCAGAGGAGTCGGCTTGCTCTGTGCTGAGCCTTGTGCTGCTGCTGGGCGGGCCCGGAGCATGCTTCAGGGTGAGTGACGGGAATGGTAGTTGAACCCCCATCCCCCCACCCCCACCGGCCATCTTCATCTCAGCCTGTGTGACCAGGACGTCCGAGATAGGGTGGGTAGATGCAGTGTGGCCTGTCTCAGGTGGGGTTTGGGCCCAGGCGGGGCTGGCTTAGAGCTGTCCTCTGCACCGGGGTGATCAGAGCAGCAGGCTACAGCTGCATCAAGATCACCACAGGGTCGGCAGGGTCCCAGGTATTGCCCAGCTGTTGGTAAAGTGCCTTGATGTGGTGACACCTGGGAGCCGGGTGGGTCCTGAGGCTCCGAATTCATCCTCTTGCATGTTTGTCAAGGCTCGGCATGAAGGTTCAGCAAATAAATCTGTGGTGAAAGAAGCACATTGGCCTGGCTGATTGATTCCTGCTCTTTCGGCCTCAGGACGCAGTGGGGTTCTGTGTCCTTAGAGACACTCAGAGTTTCCCGGGAGATGAGGCTCATGGCGGCCCCCCTGGAGCCTGCTGGTAGAGTCTCGAGTTTGGAGATCATATATTTACTGTGCCACCGACAGGTCATGGGGCCTTCCCTTCTCCAAGCCTGTTTGCTTCTTGGGGAATAGGGGGTAATGATTATCACTGCCCTTTATAGACAGATGGGAGACTTAATGGGGCAATTGGGGGTTGCAGCTAAGAGTCTGTGCAGGACCCTGTTAAGAGAACAACCTGGCAATCACACATCAGATAAACAGATTGTATCCAGAATATATAAAGAAGTCCCAAAACTCAAACAGCCCAATTAAAACCAAGCAAAGGGTTTGAATGGACACTTGCCCATAGGGAATATACAGGTGGCATTAAAAAAAAAAAAAACACATGAAAAGATGCTCAGCATCCTTAGCCATCAGGGAAACGGGTGGGAAAGTACACACTACACTCTCTAGACTGGCCATACTGAGTGCTGGCGAGGATGTGGAGCAACGGGAACTTTCTTATTCCTTGGGCAGGAATATAAGATGGTGCAGCCGCTTTGGGAGACAGTGGCAATTTCTTAAAAATTTAAATGTTCATTGATCATATGACCCAGCTATTCAGGTACTTGCCCGAGACCAGTGAAAATGTGGGTCCAAAAGACACGTATAGCGATGTGCACGGGCGCTTTGTAATAGCCCCAAACTGGAAACAACAAATGTCCGTCAAAAGGTGAGGGGACGAAAAAAAAAAAAAAGGTGAGGGGACGATGGGGCACCTAGGTGGCTCAGTCGTTAAGCATCTGCCTTCGGCTCAGGGCGTGATCCCAGGGTCCTGGGATTGAGTCCCACATCAGGCTCCCTGCTCAGCAGGAAGCCTGCTTCTCCCTCTCCCACTCCCCCTGCTTGTGTTCCCTCTCTCGCTGTCTCTCTCTGTCAAATAAATAAATAAAATCTTAAAAAAAAAAAAAAAGTGAGGGGGTGAGTGAGTAACTGCTCCATCCAGTGAAATCGTGCTCAGCGATTCCATTAGCAAAAGGAACCAGCATGGGACAACATCAGCGAGCTTCAGATGCATTACAACGGGTGGGGGAAACCATATAAAGAAGGATACATACTCTATGAGCCCATTCTGGAAAAGGCAAATTAATTTATAGTAATAGGCCGATCAATAGATGCTTGGCGGGGTGGGTGGGAGGGATGGCGAAGAAGCACATAGAAACTGGGCGATGGAAGTCTTAACTATCCTGACTGTAGTGGTGGTTTCACAGGTCTACATGCACACCACGACTGATCAAATTACATATTTTAGGAGCACCTGGCTGGCTCAGCCGGTAGAACACACCACTGGTAATCTCAGGGTTGTGAGTTCAAGCCCCACGTTGGGCGTGGAGCCTACTTAAAAAAAAAAAGTGCAGTTTATTGTATGTCAATTATATATCAATAAAAATGTAAAAAAAAATTTTTTTTCACTTAAGAAAAAAATCCATTAAAAATTGGGCAAAAGATTTGAACAGACAGGGGCGCCTGGGTGGCTCAGTCAGTTGGGCGTGGCCTTCAGTTCAGGTCATGATCCCAACATCCTGGAATCGAGCCCTGGGATAGGGCTCCCTGCTCAGTGGGGAGCCTGCTTCTCCTCCTCCCTGCTTGTGCTCTGTCAATCTCTCTCTCTCAAATAGATAAAATGTCTTTTAGAAATAAAATAAAATAGGACACACACATGAGCAGAGCAAAGACCCTATGAGGGCCCAGGGAGAAGATGGTCATCTACAAGCAATGAAGAACCGCCAATACCTTTGGCTTGGACTCCTAGCTGCCAGAATTGTAAGAAAAGAAATTTCTGCAAAAAAGCCACTCAGCTGTCCTTATGGCCGCCATAGCAAGTTAATAGGATACTGTCTCGAATGTTTACAATAAGAATAGCTCACGAAGCCGGGTGCTGGTAAGGACACGGAGCAACCGCAGCGCTCACAGACGGCAGGTAGAAAACAGCTGGGGGGGGGGGGGTCTCTCTCTGCCGAATGACGCAGCAATCCCATTCCGCAGTGAGATACAGACTCGTGCTCACGCAAGAAATGTTCAAAGCAGCTGTTTGGGGGAATCACCAAAAAGTGGAGGCATCCCAAATGTCCAGCAGCTGGTGAGTGGCTGAAGCTCGCCCAAGGGTCCCATCACACGACGGACTAGTGCTCAGCGGTGAAAAGGACCGAGCGGCTGATTCGCACAGCCCCGCGCATGCGTCTCAGAGGCATTTGCCCCACGAGCGCCGCCGGACTCGGACTACATCCTGTGTGCTCTGATTAGAGGATATTTTCAGAAAAGCAAAATTATAGGGACAGAAAACAGATCTGTGGTTCCAGGGCCGGGCACTGGGAGGGGGAGAGACTGCCTCCCAAGGGGCCAGGAGAAGGGGGTGGGGGGATAGGACGGTTCTGTATCTTGATCGTGGTGGGCAGTCCACAGCTGAGTGTCTTTGTCAAAACTTCCAGAAATGTATGCTGAGAATTCCAGCTTCATCTAAAAAGGCGAGGAAAAGCAGAAGAGGCTGCGAAGCTTCTCGGACCTGTTCACATCCTGGCTTTTCGCCTGCCAGGTGCGTGGCGTTGGGGGAGTAACTCCCCTTCTCTGAGCCTCAGTTTCCTCTCAGGATGACTAGCGGGAGTGTCCGGAGTCAGATTCCTCGGAGCACTTCTGCTGGGGCTCATCTAGCACCTGGTGGGTGTGGGTGATAAGCCGGCTCTCCGCCCGGGGGCACCGATGGATGTTCTAGGATCTCATTTTATGAGAGAACAGATTGTACCAAAATAGCCTCCCCTATTTTGGGAAGGGGGTGGGGAGGCCACCGTCTGCCTGGGAGATGATTGGCAGGGCAGGCTGACCCTGCCGCCCCTGTAGGTGTAAGAACTCTGAAGACCAGGCTCTCAAGTCCAGCCTAATTATAGCTGCAGGAGTCATGCTCAGTAGCTTCCTCCGTCCTGGATTGAAAGAAATGTTCTTTTATCATCATCACTATCATTATCATTATTACTATAATTATGGTAAAATACACAACATAAAATTTTCTGTCTTAACCATTTTTTATGCATGGTTCAGTGGGATTAAGTACGATGCACTGATGTACAACCTTGTACAACCACCACCATCCCTCTCTAGAACTTTCTCATCTTCCCACACTGACATTCTCTCCCCATGGAACACAAACTCCACAGTCCCTCCCCCCAGCCCCCTGCCATTCTATATTCTGTCTCTATGGATTTGACTCTTCTCGGTGCCTCATGTAAGTGGGATCATATAGTGTTTGTCGTTTTGTGACTGGCTTTATTTCCACTCAGCACAATGTCTTCCAGGTTCATCTGTGTGTAGCCTGCGTCAGGATTTCCTTCCTTCATAAGGGTAAATATTATTCCATTGTATAGCTATGCCACGTTTTGCTTATCCCTTCATCAACAGACACTCGGGTTGTTTCTATCTTTTGGCTATTATGAAAAATGCTGCTGTGACCATGGGTGTGCAACTGTCTCTTGAAGACCCTGCTTTCAATTGAGAGGAAGGTTGCTGAAGCAGGAAAGGTGGGGAGGAAGCAGAGCCTCTGGGTCCGTATGAATATGATACACACATATCTGTATTCAGTTATATATATCTATCATCAGCCATGAGTTTGCATAGAAACTTCCAGTTCCAGGGACGCCTTGGTGCTCAGTCAGTTAAGGGTCTGCCTTTGGCTCAGGCCATGATCCCAGGATCCTGGGATCACGTTCCGTATTGGGCTCCTTGCTCAGCGGGGAATCTGCTTCTCCCTCTGCCTGCCACTTGCCCTGCTTGTGCACTCACATCCTCGCACTCTCTCTCTCTGACAAATAAATAAATAAAATCTGAAAGAAAGAAAGAAAGAAAGAAAGAAAGAAAGAAAGAAAGAAAGAAAGAAAGAAAGAAAAGGAAAGGAAACTTCCAATTCCAGCCCAACAGTGCAGGGTATATTACAGTCTTCTCCTGTAGGGAGAAATCTGCAGTCTTCTTTTAACCATTAAGTGATGCTCTCTGCACTCCCTACCAAAGAAAGGGAAGGAGGAATCAAAAAAATATATTTATCAAGCGAACAACTGTACCTTGGCTGTTTGTGCCTCTTAAAGATGTTAGCCACAGGAGTCACAGAGCTAGGGGTATGAGCAGAGCCTTGGGCTCAGGTAAACCCATCAACAATGTGACCTGGAGCAGGTGACTTTACCTCTTGAAATTCAACCATCGTCTCCACAGTGGGCCATTGTAAGGATCGACAAGAGTGGAGAGATCTCGTCCTGGGAGGATCTATTTCCCGATCTCACACGGTTGTTGGCAGAATTTTGTTTCTTGTGGCATGTTGGACGGGGAGCCTCAGGTTTTCACCAGCTGTAGGCAGGCAGCTGCCCTCAATTCCCCGCCACGGGGGCCTCTCCAACCCGGCAACTTCCTTTATCAAAGCCAGCAAGAAGTTTCTTCCTGTTCGAAAAACGGAAGTCATAGAGGTTTTTTGTTTTGTTTTGTTTTGTTTTGTTTTAATTATGGTGAAATTTACATAACGTAAAACTAACCATTTTGAAGTGAACAATTCAGTGGCATTTAGTGCGTCCACGATGTTGTATAACCATCACTTCTACTTGATTCCGAGACCTTTCCATCACCCCAAAAGTAACCCCGTGCCCATAGCAGTCACCCCCCATCCCCCACCGCCAGCCCCTGGCAACCACGAATCCGCTTTCTGTGTCTCTGGATTTTACGTGTTGCGGACATTTCATATACATGGAATCACACACTCTATGACCTTCAGCATCTGACTTCTTTCACTCAGCATCACGATTTTTAACTTCCTCCACATTTCACATGTGTCGGAGCTCCATTCCTTCCTATGGCTGAATAATGTTCCATTATATGCATCTATGACCTGTTGTTCATCCTTTTGTTCATTGTTGGAGATTTGGGTTATTTCCACTTTGGGGTCATTGCAGATAGCGCTGCTATAAACATTTGTTTGAACACCTCTTTTCAGTTCTTTGGGTTATAAAGCTCGGAGAAGAATTTCTGTGTCATAGGTTTCTACAACCTAATCTTGGAAGTAACATCCCATCACCTTCCCCTCCATCACACCCCGTGCCATTCACCCAGTTTCGACAAATGTAAACGCCCATGTAATCACCACCATCATCAAGATAGAGAACATTTCTATCATCTAAAAAGTTTCCTTGTGATTCTTTTGGATATATACTGAGATATGTACCAAGAAGTGGGAATTTCTGGATCATGTGGGATGATTGTATATTTAACTGTCTAAGGAGCCACATTCTAATTCCCTTTTTCATATTCTGTTCATTAAAAGCAAATCCCAAGTCCTCTACACTCAAGGATAGAGCTTATACAAAAGCATGAGTACCAGGAGTGGGGGATCCACAGGGACCACCCCGGAAGCCGCCCACTCTGCCGTAAGCAAATCCGGGCCACGACTGCACCTAGGAATTCCTATTAAGTGCTCACAACATGCCAAGCACAAAAGCAGATATTTTACAAGCGGTCTGTCTTTGAGGTGGGTTGTTCCTCCCATTTTATAGGAAAACGTTTAGGCTCCGTGGCAAAGTGACCTGCCAGCAGTCATACACAGCTCACAGTGGGGCGGATTTAGGACCCAGGTGTATCTCATTCCAAATCCTATGCTTTTCCCTTTACACTTCACCTCTCTGAGTCTCTTTAGGGAAGCCTAAGATACACGCGTGGGAGGAGTGTAGCAGTCTCCAACTCTCAGAAGATAAGGCAATCATCCAGTTACCGCAGACACAGGTGCTTATAAGCGCATTTACATTGCCCTTTCTGGTTGGTATCTGCCCAGAGGCGTCTGGGAAAAAGTCCCAGCTCAATTAGTGGAGGAAATGAGAGTTGAACTGAGCCCGTAACAGCCAGCCAAGAGGTCAAAGCGAAGGCGGCCAGGTAGGATGTTGGCAGGCCTGAGAATGAGTTCTGGTTTTGCTCCTAACTTCCCACGTGACCCTGGGCAAACCCCTCCTAGTTAAATGAAAATGTTGGATTAGGTCAAAGGTAGGTAAACTATGGCCTACAGGCCAAACCTGGCGAACTGCCTGTGCTTATAAATACGGTTTTATTGGCACACAGACACACTAATTTGTTTATATACCGTTGCTGGCATCTCTTAAGCTACAACAGCAGAGTTGAGTCATTACAGCAGAGACTACCTGGCCCGCGCAGTTGAAAATACTGACTATCCGATTCTTTGCAGGAAAAGTTCTCCAACCCCTGGACTAGATGGGTTTTTTTGGTTTGCTTTTTTTTTTTTTTTTTTTTGAGAGAGAGAGAGAGAGAGAGAGCGAGAGAGATCACAGAGGGAGAGGAAGAGGGAGACGCTGACTCTCCACTGAGCAGGGAGCCCGACGCGGGGCTCAATGCGGGACTTGATCCCAGTACCCTGGGATCAAGACCTGAGCCAAAGGGCAGATGCTTAACCCACTGAGCCACCCAGGCACCCCTGGACTAGATGATTTTTAAGATGGTTTCTAAATCTAAAAACCTGATAATTCATACAAGAAATGAACAGTACAATTAACTAGGTACAGCTGAGAGGGCTGTATCGAACTCTGTGTCACGCCACCAATAGACATCTGACCATCCCTCAAGAGTCCACGTTTTCTCGGTAAAAGCAGACCATCATCAGGTGTCTTAGTTCAAGCTGCTACAACAAATTACCATAGACTGGGGGCTTCACAGCAGACATCACTCAGAGTTCTGGAGGCTGGGAAGTTCAAGATCAAGGTGCTGACAGATCTGCTGTCTGGTGAGGGCTCTCTTCCTCATTCGTGGACACCCACCTTCTCCTTGTATCCTCACACAGGGGGACGCAGAGAGAGAGATCCTGTGTCTGCTTCTCTTTGTATGAGGGCATTAATCCCTCATGAGGGCTCTCCTCTCCCCATCTAATCTAACCTTAATCACCTCCCAAAGGCCCCGCCTCCAAATAGCATCACGCTGGGAATTAGGATTTCAACATATGTAGTTTGGGGGCCAGGGGTGTATACATATTGAGTCTATAACATCAAAGTAGGCACGAATTCATTCAACAAACGCTTGCCAACGCTCAGTGTGCCTGTCCCTGTGCTGTGCCCCAGGGCCACAGAGATGCAAAGGCCCGAGCTTGACTCTCAAGGAGTTCCCTGAGAGACAGAAGGAAGTGCCGTGGGGAGATTCAGAGGGGTCATGGAGAGTCAAGGAGGGCTTCCTGGAGGAGAGAGATTCATCTGGGGCCTTAAAATACACGGGGAGGATCAAAAGATGTTGGGAAAAGCATTCCAGACAGAGACCACAGCGTGGCTGGGATGTGCGAATGTATAGAAAACACTTATCTGAGGACTCTCTGGCTGGACCGGTCGAGAAGACATCTGCAGGCCCCTGCTCCACCAGGTATTGTAGAGTCCCTCCTGGCTGGCCAGTCCCTCCCTGTGATTGTGTCTAGAGCCTCACCTTTATCATCCCGTCTGTGGGTCACCTGAGAGCCCCCAAGAGTGTGTCTCTGCTGCCGAAAAATGATAGGAAATGGTCATTAAAGAGTTTTTGTGGGAATAAGGCAGACAGACTCGGACCAGGAGAAGCAGGGCATCCTATCAGGGCCTAGACCAGGAGCGGAAAGGTTTAACTTCTGTATCAGTCAGCTGTTGCTGCATAAGAAAACACCCCAAATTGTAGCTGCTTAAAACCACAAACATTTATTATCTCACATGGCTTCCGAACATCAGGAATCCCAGAGTGGCTCAGCTGGGCGGGTTCAGCTCAGTCTCTCTCAGAGAAGCAGTCACTACAAACCGGACTACAGACAGAGAATGGCCCTCCAGATCCCTCCCCCAGCTCTTCCAGGCCTCGGCTCTTCGTTGGCTGATGGACGCAGGTTGCAGTCCTCACCACAGCACCACTCACCAAGTGCCAGCTGCTTCTCCCAGGGGAGACACCCAAGGAGAACACAGGCATTCAAGAGAGCGCCCCAGATGGAGACCACAGTCTTTTATGACCTAATCCTCAAAGTGACATCCCGCCACTCCTGCCATATTCTACTGGTCACATGGACTAACGCTGGGGCAGTGTGGGAGAAGGCTACCATGGAAGTGTGCCTCAGGCAGGGGTGCCTCAGTGGCTCAGTCAGTTAAGCGTCTGCCTTTGGCCCAGGTCATGACCTCAGGGTCCTCGGATGGAGCTCAGCGTGGGGCTCCCTGCTCAGCGGGGAGTCTACTTCTCCCTCTCCCTTCACACCTCCCCTCCTTTGTTTTCCCTCTCTCTCTCTCTCTCAAATAAATAGATAAAATCTTAAAAAGAAAAAAAAGTGCCTCAGGGAGGGGGAGGTCACCAGGGGCTATCTTAGAGGCTGCCTGCCACACCCGTGAGTACTGTTTCTCCCCATGAATACCTCAGCCTGTTTCTCCATCTGTCCATCCATCCGAGCCACAAACCATTGCTTCTTATTATAACTGAGGCCTGCCTGACAAATAGCTTGGGGGTTGGGGGGATTCCTTTTCTAACCCATCAGTCTGACCACCTCCAACTTTGACTCAAACCCTTCCAGAATGTTCCAGAAAATTCTAATGAAAAAAACATTAGAAACAAATGCAAATTCCATTGACAGCAGGAGGATGAACAAATTGCTTTTCATGTGACAGAATACCATACAGCAATAAAAATGAGCAAACCAGAGCAGGGACAAATCTCAAAAACATATTGAATGTAAAAAGCAAGTTGCATCAGAATACTTGTGGCATTGTTCCCCTTTACATGAAAGCCAAAAACATACAAACCTAATGATATATTATTTCAGGATACGTATTTTTATGGTAAAATCATCACATAAGCTGAGAGACTGTGAGCACAAGCAATACCAAGGCTGCCCTTTGTCAGGAGAGGGAGACAGACAACAAGGAGGGGTGCAGGGAGCTTTCAAATACTGGAAATATTCTCTTTCTTAAGCTAGATCAAGGTTGCCTGATTTTGTACGACCCCAGAGCTAAGAATGGATTCACATCTTTTTTTAAATAGTTGTGGGGGGGGGCGGGAGAAAAGGAAGACTATTTCATGGTATGTGAAAATTATATGAAATTCAAATTTCAGTGTCCAGAAATAGTCTTACTGGCACACATTCATGCCCATTTGTTTAGGTATCGTCTACGGCTGCTTTCGAGTTACAGTGGCAGAGCTGAATAGCGGAACCAGAGCCTGTCTGAACTGAAAAGCTGAAAATATTTACTATTTGGCCCTTTATAGAAAAACTTCACGAGGTGGTGGATACATGGGTATCCATCTTATTATTTCTTATAGTTTTTAAAAATTTTTTAACTTAAATTCTATTTAGTTAACATATACTGTATTATTAGTTTCATATTTTCATAGTTTATATCTGAATTCATATTTCATTATATAAATTTCATATATTTCATTATATTTCATTATTCATAGTTTATATCTGAATTCATTATATCTAATATTGAACCTCACCAAACTATTTGCAATTCCTAGAATACAGCACGTTCCCTCACCCCCGGGGCATTTGCACGTGCCATCCTCTCTAGGGGAAGATCCTTCTTCACTTCTTCCAGCTTCCTCTTGTTCCATCAGTCCAATCTCTGCCTTCACTGTGCCATAGCCTTCTGCTCCTCTCTGTTTGTGCCTTCTTCTCTTCCCACTCTTATACAGACACTGGTCTTTGGGTTTAGGGCCCATCTGGTAATCCAAAAGAATCTCATCTTGAGATCCTTAACTCAATCACATCTGCAAAGACTTTTCCAGATAAGATCACACTTGCAGTTTCTAGGGATTAGGACCTGAGTATAACTTTCTGGGAGCCACCATGCAACCCCCAACACTTGGTTGCATTAAAAGCTATCCATCTGTCTTGCACTCTGAATGGATCTCCTACATTGATTGTAACATCATGCATTGGTCATTTGGAAAATATTAGATCTGGTGATACAGAGCTTGTCACGTTTCAATATCAGAATGTCAGTCATTAAAATCGCTGCCCATATTATCAGAAAAGCCTCTCTTTGAGTGTTAGAAAGCAGTCCCGCTCATAGCAGCAGATGCAGGTTTTCCAAAATTCTTATTTTCCCTTGAAAGCTTGAATTTTATCATTGGCGACAGAACTGAGTTGTTTTCCTTGGAGTGACAGGCTCATTTTGTTCATTTTTGAGTAAATGTCGCCAAACAGCCAAGTCTGAATCATGGTTGGTCAGACATTTCCAATGAAAATGATGTTCCCTGAAAACAGAGCCCAGCCTTCCTTCAAGGGCTTCTCCTGGAGATGACCACTGAAGTTAGCTCTCAGTAGAAGGGCTTTCTGGGTACCTCCCGTTTTGTCACACAAAATATCTGAAAGACATGCACTCGCCCATTATGGGGTAAATTGTGTCCTCCTAAAAGGGATGTTGAAGCCCCAATCTCCAGCACTTACGAATGCGACATTATTTAGAGATAGGTTATTGGCAGGTGTCATCGAGTTAAGGTGAGAACACCAGTTTGGGCCCTAACCCAATATGACTGGTGACTTTACAGGAAGAGAAAAAGTTGCACTGAGATATGAGGAGGAGACCGTGTGACAAGAGAGCTAAGGAACGCCGAGGACAGCCAGCACCAAAACCTGGAAGAGGCCTGGAAGGAGCCTCGTCTAGAACCTTCTGGGGGAGTGCGGCCCTGCTGACAACTTGACTGCAACTTCTGGCCTCCAGAACTGGGAGAGAAGCCACCTCTGTTGTTTTAAGCCGCCTCTTTCGTGGAACTGTGTTACAACAGCCCCAGGAATCCAATCCCCCAGGCCCGGTCTGGGCTCCACCATGAGAGACCTGGTATGCAGCAAGCTCCGTGTCTCGGTCTGCTCGGGCCACTACAACAAAATACCAGAGGCTGGGCAGCTTAAACAACAGACATTTATTCTCGCAGCATGGAAGCTGGAAGTCCAAGATCAAGGTGCTGGCAGATTTGGTGTCTTGTCAGGGCCTGATTCTTGGCTTGTAGACAGCCGCCTTCTTGCTGCGTCCTCACATGGCTTCTCCGCTCTGTCCTCCTCTTCGTATGAGGACTCAGAGCTTAACAGGGTGGGCCCATCCTCTTGACCCAATAATTTAAACCTAATCACCTCCCAAAAGCCCTATTTCCAAATGCCATCACTGTGATGGTTAATTTTAGGTGTCAACTTGACTGGGCTAAGGGATGCCCAGTCAGCTTCTCAAATATGATTTCCAGCTCTGTCTGGGATGGTATCTAATGCTAAGAGATTAGCATCTGAATTGATGAACTGAGTGAAACAGATGGCCATCCCCAGTGCCGGTGGGCATCCTCCAATCCATCAAGGGCTCTGATAGAACAAAAAAGAGGAAAGACAAATTCTCTCTCTCTGCTGGAGCTGAGACATACATCTCCTGCCCTTGGGCAGCAACGCTCCTGGTTCTCGAGCTTTCGGACTCAGATCTGGACTTACACCTTCAGGCCCCTGATTCTTAGGCCTCAGGGCTCAGACAGGAGAGACTGGATCAATAAATTACAGCCCATCCACTCAATAGAATGGTATCCAGCCATTAAAATGACTGAACTAGATCTCCAGGAGACCGCCATGAAAAGGCGTCCGTGTTACACTATTATGTGACAAAAGCAAGGTGCCAAAGGGAGCGTATGGTATGATTTCAGTTTGGTCAAAACAGAAAAAACTTTTTCCCTACATGTGTTTATGTGTGTATAATACAAGGACTGTTCATAGCGGTTATCTCTTGGAAGGATCTCTGGGTTTCCCTGAAGATGGCATGTCCCTTTCACTGGGAATTCTAGGTCCAGGTGGGATGTGGTGGGCAGTAGTGAAGGGGTTTTTTTGTTTTTTTTTTAAAGATTTTATTTATTAATTTGACAGAGAGAGACAGCCAGCGAGAGAAGGAACACAAGCAGGGGGAGTGGGAGAGGAAGAAGCAGGCTCCCAGCGGAGGAGCCCGATGTGGGGCTCGATCCCATAACGCCGGGATCACGCCCTGAGCTGAAGGCAGACACTTAACGACTGCGCCACCCAGGCACCCCAGTAGTGAAGGTTTTGTTCACTGATATGGTGGCCATAAATATATCCCAACGTGGAGCCATTGGGGCCCATATCCAACTTCACACTTTAACAACCATATGTGAGCAAAACCCACTGTTGTGGGTTGAATTGGGTCCCCCAAAGTTCACAGGATGGAGTCCTAACCCTCGGTACTGCAGAATGTGACCTTATTTGGAGAGAGGGCCTTTAAAGAGGTGATCAAGTTCAAGATGTCATTAGTGTTGGCTCTAACCCAATGTGATGGTTGTCCCTGTAAGAAAAGGGAATTAGGACATCCAGACTTGCATAGGGGCCGACGACACGGAGACACAGGGAGAAGACAGCCAGCTGCAAGCCCAGGAGAGAGGCCTGGAACAGATCCTCCCTCACAACCCTCAGAGAGAAGCAACACTCCCGCCACCTTGCTATCAGACTTCTGGTCTCCAGATCTGTGAGACGATCCATTTCTGTTGTTGAAGCCCCCCAGGGTGTGGTACTTTGTTATGGTAGTTTCAGCAAACGGATACACCCATTAGACAAAATGCCAAGAGGAACCTCTCCCTGAACCATGGACCTGGAACCAAGTTCCAAGTAGGTAAGTGAGTGAGGAGGCCGGTTCTGTCTGGACCCGCAGACGGGCACGTGCTATTGGACTGTCACATAAATGTCCCCACTGAACATCCTAGACTGTTTCCTGAAGGCATGCACTGTTTTCCAAGCCCTGTAAAAGCAACGACTTTTATTTGTGCATCTTTCAGATTTTTAAAAAGATTTTATTTATGTATTTGACAGAGAGAGAGCACAAGTAGGGGGAGCAGCGGGAGAGGGAGAAGCGGGCTCCCCGCTGAGCAGGGAGTCTGCTGCGGGGCTCGATCGCAGGACCCTAGGATCACGACCTGAGCGGAAGGCAGGCGCTCAACCAACTGAGCCACTCCAGTGCCACTCAGATTTTTTTTAAGTATAAAAAGAATACAGTCTGGTTGTCAAACATGCAAACTAAGAGAAATGCATAAAGAGAAAAAGAGAGAGAGAGAGACTTCTCTCCTCTCACCGACAACCCCCCATCCCAGAGGCAGCCACTATGACCAGTCTATTCCGCACGTGTAAACACTCAGGAAGTGACAGCTGTTCTCGGCATATGTCTCTTCTACCTGCAGGTGAGTGTCTCTTTAGTAACAAATTATGCGTTTGGTTCTTCTTAAGTGGTTGAATCTCAGAGTATTTGTCTGACTTTGAGCTTCTTAACCAAGATCTCATTGGCCCAGTTCCAGTCAAGGACAGGAGGAATTAGAGGTTCCACAGACTTCTTGGGACTGTAAGCAAAATTGTGCGTACATGTCTTGTTCTAGGAGAGGGTCCAGAGCTTTTATCAAGGATGTTGAAGTGTGGTTTGTAACCCCAAAAAACTGATGGAACCAGTGGGCAAAAATGAGGCCAATGGCCGGTTTCCACTGGGCAGTCATTCTGGACCCTTCTGTAATTCAAAGTACGGATGATACAGGATCTGGTTTCATACACCACTCCAGTTACTATGCAGTTACTACACACAGTTACTAGCTGTGTGACCAGGGGTCTCAGTTTCCCCATCTGTAACCTAGGAATGATGACAGTGGCCACACCTAGAAGGAGTTGTGAGCTGGGCCAGGACTGGGGAGAGGCACTCGCCTGGGGCAAAATACTTGCGGGGGTACCCAAAACACCAGTGACGACCAGATAAGTATTTGCTTCCTATTTGAATCCATTTTTAAAAAATACAAAATACAAAATAAATAAATCCATTTTTTAAATTGAGGTAAAATTCATATAACATAAAATAAATAATCTTAGGCGTGCCTGGCTGGCTCAGTGGGTAAAGCGTGCGACTCTTGATCTTGGGGTGTTCAAGCCCCACATTGGGTGTAGAGATTACTTAACAATAAAATCTTAAAAGAAGTAAGTTTAAAGTGCATAATTGGGTGGCATTTTGTACATTCACAACTGTCACCTCTGTCTAGTTCCAGAACATTTCCATGGCCCCAGAGGAAACCCTGTCCCGGGACAGGTCACTCCCCCTCCCCCCTCCCCCAGCCCCTGGAAACCTCCAGTCTGCTTCCTGTCTCCACAGATTTGCCTTCCAGACGTTTTCTATCAATGCAATCGTACACTCTGTGGCCCTTTGTGACTGGCTTCTCTCACTCAGCGCAATGTCTTCTAGGTTCTTTCCACATTGTAGCGTATGTCAGCGCTTCCTGACTTTCTAAGGCTGGGTAACATTTCATTGTACGGATTGATCATATTTTGTTTATCCGTTTACCAGTCAATGGACATTTGGGTTGTTTCCACGTCTGGCTATTTTGATTAGTGCTGCTCTGAACATCCTTGTACAGGTTTGTTTGAACACCTGTTTCCAGTTCTCTGGGGGTGTGTACCTAGGAATGGAGTAGCCCCATCATACGGTAATTCTACGTTTCACTTTCCAAGGAGGCGCCAAGCTGTTTTCCAAAGCGGGCACATCACTTTACGTTCCCACCAGCGGTGCACAAGGGTTCTAATTCCTCCACATCCTTGCCAATACTTATTTTCTACTTTTTTGATTATTGGCATCCTAGTAGGTGTGAGATGCTATCTCATTGTGGTTTTGATTTACAGGTAAATAATATTTTAAAGTAATATTTTCTAAAAACCAAAATCCGCACAAAAAAACCCGTGCCTGAACAAAACATCAAGATTTTAATGAAAACGAGATCCACCCCAGCATGTGTATACTTACCTCACTTGCCTCATTGCATGTAAAATGGTGGTAGTTCATTCATTGTGGATTTCTCTGCATTGATTTTAATTTTTCTAAATATTGTCTTAAAACATTACACTTGTATCACCATAAAAATGAAAAAAATTATTATTTATTTTTGTTGCAGGGTTTTTGTGTGTGCCCTCCCTCCAAAATGTGGCACACCAGGCCGGCCAGCCCCTCTCCTGCTTCCCCCTCCCACTCTGTCCTGCACTCTAGCGGTTTCTGCCCGTTCACGCGGGAGCTCCTGCGCTGACCTGCAGGGGGCGCTGCTTCCCCGCTCATCCTCAGCCCAGGCACCTCCTTCCAAACTAAGGGTTTCATTTGGTTATTAACACCTCCCTGGCTCAGGGTTCCTCTCCTGTAAAATGGGAATGATAGTTAGGCAGAGGTGTGGAAATCCCCTCGCCTAGGGCTCAGCCCCTTCCCAACACGTAATGATCTTTGTAACTATTCCCTAAGAGCAGGGTTGGAAGAATATATTACACTTCCACTGAAGAGAATTTGAAACACTTTAGTGGGCAGAATTGTATAATGAACCTTGCCGTCTGGGATTATTATTCCAAAGCAAATCCCAGTCATTCTAGAAACCTTATTATTCTATAAATATTTTATTATGCATCTCTAAAAGATAAAGACACTCTTTTAAAAAAAACGTTACCACGATACCATCATCACACTTTAAAAACTTCGCCAAGAATTCTCTAATCCCTACAGATGCCTATGTAGCTGACAAATGTTGGGTTTTGAGGCTCAGTGCTGTCACTCCCTTGCCAAGGGAGCTTGGGCAAATCACGGAAGTTCTCTGAAGCTTTTCTTTCTTTCTTTTTTTTATTTTTCAGTCATCTCTGCACCCAACGTGGGGCTTGAGTTCACAACCCCGAGATCAAGCATCACATGTTCTACCGACCGAGCCAGCCGGGTGCCCCTCGGAAGCTTATTTCCATCATTGGTAAACCAGGGTAGCCGAATGAAGCCTCCAGGTCACAGGGAGAATTCGAGACTGTATGTTATCTTAGCACCTGAAGCTAAGAGTTCCTCATCATGTAATGACATGATGATGGTCACAGGAATCTAGTAACACCATCGAGCCGTGGGTCTCAACCAGGGGGTGGAGGTGGGGATTCTGCTCCCCGGGGGACACTTGGCAATGTCAGGAGAGACACTTTTGGTTGCTGTGATCGGGAGAGGTGGTGCTACTTGCATCTAGTTGGTGGAGCCCGGGGAAGCTACTCAGCATCCTAGAGCTCATGCCTGCACAGTAGTTTGCTCCCTCCTCGTGGGAGTTTCCCGTATGTAATCTGAAACCAGCCCCCACCCTGGGAGGGCAGGGCAAGACCAGGCCATTTCAGATGGGTAGGTGGCAGGCTTGATAAGTGAGGGAACTTCCTTCCCAGGCTTGTCTTGAGTGGCCACAGACAAGTAGACCTACCAGCCAGAATCTTAACATTTATATAGAGGCCTCAACTGAGTTCAGTCTCGTACGCCATCCAGATGGTCTTAACACCACATCACTACCTCAAGGCTGTGTCCTTGGGGAGCATCTAGTGTGGGGAAGGCCAGTGGAGCCAGCACTCCAAGGACGGGCGGGTGGGGGGTGGTGTAAGGGGAGGGGGAGCCTCTCACTGCCTTGGTCCAGCTGGCGGGTCAAATCTGCAGTCACGTGTTCTTGATGACCTCCTCCAATGTGCACACCCCACCCCAAATATTAGCAGGGCTGGGATTGAGAAACCCTGTTCTAGAAACTTAGATTTCGTTTAACGCTTGCGGGGACATTGACATTGGACGCTCTGCTTCCTGACTCTGGCACTTGTTGGGTGAGCCTGGAAATGATTGTTAATTAATCATGGCCAACATTTCATGGGCCCTTTGCATGCCACAGACATGGCGTTAGGCTCACCGTGTAAGTGGATTTCGTTTTGTCTCGCCAACTCTGGAGATCATGAAGAAAACCTTAAGCCCAGAGAGGTCAAGTGGCCCGTGCGAGGGGCCTCATCTATCTGGACCTCATTTTTTTTCATCAGTGGAACAGGATCATAATGTCTGCTTCTCAGGCACACTGCCCATGCGGGGTGCCAACCAGCTGGGACCTCATGGACCCCTAACAAATGGCCTCTTCTATGATGAGTGTGTTAGCCCGGCACACAACGGTTAACCGTCAAGTCTGGCTAAGTGCCCAGCTAAGCCAGGGCCTGAGAGCCACACAATTTCTTTCATTATCCCGGTTGCTGGGTGAATTGGCAGGGAGAGACCTGGGAAGTACCTAAGACAAAAGTTTCTAGGCTTGCCGGGGGCCAGGCTTCCGGGCACTGTTGTGCCCAGAAAACTTTCTTCTCCAGCCTACTTCCCCAGAGGATTTGAAGTTGGCCCTTCCACCACGGCCAGGAGTGAGAGGGAGGCCAGAGCCCCCAAGAAACACCAGAAGGTGGGCCCTGCAAGGGGCCTCTGTCCTTCCTGGGGAAATCCAATCTTGCTCAGTTGCCTGTGGTGACAAATAGGAGTCAAGGAAGATGGACAGTTCTGGATGAGGCCGTTGATGGGATGATTATTTAGTGAGCACCTACTATGTGCCAGGCATGCTGACCTTGGTGGACAAAGTCCTTGCACTCATGGAACTCAGGCTCTTGTGGAAAGACAAGCAGTAGAGAAGCAAGAAGAAACATATCAGCTGGTGGTGAGTACCATGCAGAGAAGTAAAATAGGGTGATGGCATTGGGAGTGACTTGGGGAGGGTGGTCCTCGAGCAATGGGATGGCCTGGAGAGCCTCTTAGGAAGCTGTATTCCAGCCGAGGTGTGGATGACATGAAAGCATTCAGAATCCGGAGTTCAGGTCGGCATAAGGCCCTGAGGCTGTAAGAAGCCGGTTGGGGGTTCTCAACCCAGCATGACTGTGTCCCCTAGCAGACGCTGGCAATGTCGGGAGATATTTTTGATTGTCACAGCTTTGGCAAGGGGTAGGGACCCCTGCTACTGATGTCCACAACAGTCCTACAGTGCACAGGTTGCCCCCACTGCAAAGAACGATCTGGCCCCAGATGCCAGGAATGCAGATATTGGAAAAGTCTGGGCTACAGGGATAGAAAGAAAGCCTAGGGTGAGCGTCAAGGCCAAAACCTTCCGATCCTCTTGTGAAGTCAGGAGGTTGTGAACAAGGGAATGTGGCCGTGTACTCGAGTGGGGGGTAAAGTTGAAGGGGCCTACTGGGAACTGAGATAAATGGAGGAAGAAACAGAGATTTGGTGGGAGGCAAATTCAAGGTCAAGAGATTGGTGAGGAGGTGATAGGAAATGGCCTAGACCGACCATGGAGTCAAGAGTTGGGGCTTAGGTGAGGTCAACAGGGTGCAGCTAAATCAGAGAGTCTAGGTGGATCGTGGGAAGGTGGGTGGATGGTCAGCCTGGCTCTGAGAGGGTCCCTGGAGAAGAAGGGGCCAGACCAGCACTCACTCCCTGACCCTACCCTTCCAGGCTACTGAAAAAGTTCTCACTCTGATCCTCAGTTTTCTTCTTCTGTAAAATGGTGACAGTCGATTATGGTACAATATTTTTTAGGTCTGTGCAGGAAAGGTTCCCTTAGCAGGCCTGGGTTGTCCACAGTCTGCACATGAACGGTGTGGCCCTTGACTGGCTCGTAGGACGTGCCCCTAAACTCTTGGAATGTCTTGCCTGATAGGAGTGTGTTTGTTTACCTGGGGGCCTTGGAACACATCGGAAGTCTATGCTAATGATGTGATTTCTGATGGGGACCCTGGGTCACGTGGTAGCCTCTTTGGAGGGGTTCCGGGGGGAGGGGGCACTGGACTCTGAAGTCAGCCATGTCTGTGTGACCAATGCCCAGGAAAAACCTGGACACCAAGGCCCCGGTGAGCTTCCCTGGTTGGCAGTCCTCCAAGCGTGTTGTCACACACTGTTGCTGTGAAAATCCAGCGCTGCTCGCGCAGCTCTGCTGGGAGGCGACTAGAAGCCCAAGCCTGGTGTGTCCCAGACACAGCCCTGCACGCCTCTTTCCTTGGCTGCCCTCCATCTGCGTACTTTCACTGTCATCAACCATCACCACGAGAACTGCTTTCCCAAATTCTCTGAGTCCTTCCAACGAATCCTCGAATCTGAGGGGGGTCTTGGGGACCCCTGAAAGGCGGACTCTTTTCCTGGGTGGGAGAGGCAGGGAAGGGAAGTTGAGGCAGAGAAGGAAAAGGTATAAAAAGCTCGGGCTGTTTGGTTGAACTGTTACCACCATTTCTCAAGTGCCTGTATGTAAAGCGGGGACCTGACATCCCAGCTCCCAAATGCCTCGCTCACCGGGGTGTCATCCTGGGCGTGTCTGGCATTCCTTCTGGTTTTCAGGCTTATCCTGCTTCCTTACGTGCTGATCCCAAGCAGAGCGCCTTTCTCTCCTGATCCTAGCCCATCCTCGAGCGGTTCTCACTCCCATCTCGCGGATGATGTGGCTGATGTCCCAGGGGAGGCCACTTGCTCAACTCCTCCAGGACAGCCATGGGCGAGCCAGCATCCCACCCAGGCCCACGGACGCTCAGGTACGCGTTCCTTCTGTCTGCAGTTTGTGACCATGGAGAGGTGAGTGGGCAGATCACCAGGGCATTTTCAGTAAGGTCAAATAATGAGAAGGTCTTTCCCTGGTCATGGAGGCCATGTTTTTGGTTCATTTTTCTCCCCCGGCTTTATTGGTGGATAATCGGTGTATGTGTGAGTTTAAGGTATCCAACATGCTGATTCGATGCACTTCTCTCTTGTATCTTGCACGGTGATTACCGCAGTGGCGTTAGCTAACACCTCCACCACGCGCCTCATTGCTGTCTCTCTTTCATGGTGAGAACCTTTAAGATCTATGCAGTTAGCAGCTTTCGAGCGTATAATACAGTGTTGTTAGCTGTGATCCCATCCTGTGCTTTGGATCCCTAGGTCGGTCCTATTCGTCCTTTAACTGGAATTTTGTAAACTTTGACTGACGTCTCCCCATCTGCCCACCCCCTTTCCCCTGTAACCATCACTCTACTTTCTGTTTCTATGAGTTTGGCTTTTTTCAATTCCACGTAGAAGTGAGATCTTACAGTATTTGTCTTTCTAGGTCCGCCTTATTTCACCTAGCATCATGCCCTCCAGGTCTCTTCATGTTATCACAAGTAGCGTTTTGGGATTATTTCAAAGAGCACATCTCAGTTTGATATGGGTAGGTCCCGAACTGCCCCTGGAGACTTGCTAATCTCCCTTCTCATCCGAGAGAGCTGGCCTCAGGCTCCATGCCTCCCGCCAGCAAGGAGATCTGGCTGGAGTTGATTGAGAGCTGGTTTCTCAGTTTCTCGGCACTGTGGACATTCGGGGACGGATAATTCTCTCGGGTGGGGCTGTCTTGTGCCTTGTAGGGGGCCGAGCAGCTTCCCTCGGCTCTACCCACGAGATGCCAGCAGCTCTCCCTCCCCCACGTTGTGACACCCAAATTGTCTCCAGACGTGGCAAGGGTCCCTGGGGAGCAGAATATTCCCCTGTTGAGCACTGTTGGTTCGAACTGTACACCCAGTGCCTGGACCACCTTTGGAAGGGACAGTGCGTGCAGCATGAGGTGGGGGTTCCACTAGGTGTCTGTCCTTCTGGCCCACCCCGCCAAGGCTGGCACGACGCCCAGCATCTGACAGCTTCCCTCCGCACACCTGGGCCCAGGCTCGACTTTCATGGATCCCCAGGGGACCTAGGTGTTCCAGAGGCTGGCTGGTCCCCAGGCCCCAACGCAGGGCTCCAGGAAACCGTAGTTGCCGTGGCGACTGCTGAGCTCTTGGGGTAAAGAGCTGGCTGGTTGAGGGGCAAAAGCCTCCAGTGCCTGGAGGACCCAACATCCAGGGACCTTGGCTGGGAGGCCGCTGCCCAACGTCCCCCCGTTGGTGCTTGCAGACCGAGCAGAGCAGTGAGGAGCAGCTGCTGCAGCTCCCCAGGAGCGCTGGAGGTGGCGGGGACTCCAGGGCACGGAGGGGGTGACATGGACGCCCCACTCCAGAAGGCTTTGCCTGGCTGCCCTCCCAGGAGGGCCACCTGGCCTCTAGCCTGAAGTCTCTGAATCCCAGGCCCTATCCTGGGGAAACGTCATCCAGGTGGACAGGCAGCATGAGCGTGGGACCCCTCAGCCCGGGTACCCGCCGGCGGCTTCTCCAGGGTCAGGCAGGCCCCCTCCCAGCGCCTCTGTCCAGCAGTGTGGCCATCTTCATCAGCTCCACGGTCTCGGGTAAGGGGCAGGGCAGGGCTGGGGGGTGACAGGCAAGCAGCTACTCCTGGGAAGGGCAAGGTGGCCAGGGCATGGCTCATAGGGTACCCTAGGAGACCTGGATAAGAATGCAGCCTGGCCAGTGACCCATGTGGGAACTGGTGAGGGGGAGCCTCCCAGACCCTGTTTCCTCCTCAATACGCCTAGCTGAGAGCCTGACTTTAGAGTTGCTGTGAGTAGCAAATCATATGGCAACGAACATCTATGATGAATGTACTGCACGCCAGGCGTAAAAAGTGTGAGCGCCCTTCCCTCCCTCCCCTCAGACACCGGGCTTTGCATGACCTGACCCTCCTTATCTCCCATCTTAATCTCATAGGGTTCTCCCCTCACCCCCGTGTTGTAGTCACCCTGGGCTCCAGCAGGTCGTGGGACCCTTGAAGCCCCGGGCGGCATAACTGGTAGTCAGGGATGTGGGTGGTTCGTGTCTGGCTCCTCCGAGCAGGCTGCTAGCCCTGTGGGGGCAAAGACTACATACAGTAGTGTGCTGGCAGATGTTTACTAGCCTATTCCCCCCCAAATCTAAACAAAACAAAACAACACCAAAACACCCGATTTGTACTGTCTGCCAATTTCCGTGGTGTAAATCCTTCCGCCAGGGTCCATTTCGAGCTGCCGATGGGACTTTTCCAAACACAGAGGCAGGCAGAGATGTGCGGTAATTCAGCCTTCTCTAATATTGCCCTGACACACATCAGCAGCCAGGACCAAACTCCAGAACAGCGCTCACAGTCAAGTGCCATAAAATAATCAGGAAGTGATGAGTGTTGCGTATTTGCCAAATCTGCCCTTTCCATTGTTAAGTTCCGATGACTTCGTTGCTCATAGTGGCTACGCGAAAAACTGGCTCACAAAATTCCTCCAGATCTAGCACTCGGCTCTTCCAAGCCAGTAAGGGCCGGCTCCAGCACATGGCGTCATCCCCATGATGTCTCGTTTGCTACCGTGCCCCCGATGGTTAAGCAAGGTTCTGAGCACAAAGCAACTTTCTAATAAATACTTTATGGACAGATGTGAATAACGGGTGAAATGCATTAGACAGGCATGGGAAGGGCAGGGTAGGAGGCACAGCCAAGAGTGGAACCCAGGTCAGCTCCCGTCCCAGGGCCTGGGAGGCTTCTTTGTGCCAACAGCTTTGGGAGTCCTTCCCTGAGCCCTCCGATGACCTCCCCCTGAGCAGGGGGAGAATGCGAACATGTCCTCCATGTCTATCTCATGCTAGGTGCTTTTACTTGTACGATTCAGCAGCTCAACTACCACTACCACTGAGCCCTTGCGTTGAGTGCTAAGAATTTAGCCATGACCAAGACAAGCAGAGGCGTTGACTTCGGGGAACTTGCAGCCCTGCAAAGTAGAAGCATCACCCCCATTTTACAGAGGGGAAAACTGAGCATAGCCTGACACTTGGCACTGGGCCACAAGGTGAAGTCAGTAGTGCAGAAGGTCTTAGAATCCAGGTTTACCCCGGGTAGGGCTGCCAGATTTAGCAAAAGCAAAAAAACAAAAACAAACAGCAAAAACCAGGACACCAGTTAAATTTGCATTTCAGATAAACAATGAATAATCCTTTAGTATAAGCATTTCCCAAATAGTGCATGGCATGGGACATACGCTAACAGATGAGTTGTTGTTTATCTGAAATGCAGATTCAACTGGGCTTATCAGATGTGTGTCCAAATTGTGCATAGAACAGAATATACTTATGCTATCAAGTTTTTCGTTGCTTATCTGAAGTGCGAATGCAGCTGGGCATTCCGTACTTTATCTGGCAACCCTCAGCGAGGCTGACCAACGATCCTGGTTAGCTGGGACTGAGGGGCTTCCTGGGATGTGGGAGAGTCCCTCCCTGGTTTACCTCGAGTCTTTTGTACCTTTTCATTTGCCCAGCAGGGTGCTAGCCTTAGTGGGGACAAATGAGGCGAAAAGCAGAGCCTTGGGGGCAAGAAAGGGTTCTGGAATCTTCCAGCTAAGGTGCTCTCTGCTGTTCCTTGCAGATATGGATGCAGAACGAGAAGCTTTGCAGAGCACGGCCTTCCCCGAAGTGCAAACCTTCTGCCAAAAGCACGGGCTCATGTTCGAGGTAATAGCTTCCTCCCTGCCTTGGTGTCCCCCCCTCCCGAAATGAGGGACCAAGGGCGTGCCACCCATGCTGTCATATGGGACCTTTTGCTCCGAGAGGCTCCACATTGGTGATGCACGGTGGAGACGAAAGTCCTCTAAAAAGGGAGGAGGGGGGATTATGGCCATGGGCACTGTAGGGAGCCCAGGAGGTGTGGGAGGGCCAGGAGTGGCCACCTTGCGACCCTGCTCCTTGGGCATGCCACTGAACTGCTTTTCCTTGTTGGTTTGTCCTGCGCTCCTGGCCCTCCCCGCAGTGGGGCAGCTTCAGGGGGAGTCTAAGAGGACTGTGGGGTGTTTGGGGTGTACGAGGAAGCGGGAGGTGCCTGTTTCGGGAGCACCGATGGTGCACCTGCGGGGCACAGTGGACTGCAGTCCCCAAACAGAGGCCCCTCTGGCTCTTGCACCAATCCGGAGGTGGGACGTTGCCCCCTGCACGTTTTCTTGCGGAAATCAACAAAGCATTTTTGGAGCGTTGGCCTCAGTTGACCCTGACTCCTTGACCTGTATGACAGCGATCCACGCCGTCAGAGGCCCCCTTGATTATAAGACGCACCGGAGTTTCTGTATTACTAAGAAAGGAGCCGTGCTAGGGGATTCCACTCCACCTGCCATCGATCATGAGACGCAGCTCAATGGCAGAGGCGCTAACAAGGGAAACGTACATGCTGAGAACTGATGCTTGTGCCTTTCAGGTCCACACAGGTGCCATGACAAGCACTGAAAACACCCTCAATGCGCAGATGGGAGGCGGTGGCCACAGAGCCCAAGGCTCTTGCCCGAGCCCGGGGGCTGACCCTCTCTCCCTCTCCATTCAGCCACATTGAGTAGTTGGGTGCTTTTATCCCCATGTTTCAGTTCGTTAGGAATTTCTGCGTCTTTCCCTCTAGGTAAAAGAATTTAGGGAAGGAGGGAACGTTCTGAGTCCCGGCCCACCCCCCTTTATCCCAACTTTCTGCCAGTCAGTTTTGCTACCTGAATTGAGCCATTCTGCCCGCCCCCCCCCCTCAGGCAAGCAGGCGAAAGTGGACCGCAAGCATGCGGTTGCCAAGGAGACTCTGCCAAGTCTGATTTTGGCCAAACTAAACACCCTCCTTTGCAAAGAAAGCTCTGGGAACAAGTGTGGACATGCCTTCACTTAGAAAGGAAGAGTTTGAATATGGCCAAGTTCTTTAAACACATTTTTTTTTATATGTTTTTTTTTTTTAAGATTTTATTTATTTATTTGACAGAGACAGCCAGTGAGAGAGGGAACACAAGCAGGGGGAGTGGGAGAGGAAGAAGCAGGCTCCCAGCGGAGGAGCCTAATGTGGGGCTCGATCCCAGAACGCTGGGATCACGCCCTGAGCCAAAGGCAGACGCTTAATGACTATGCCACCCAGGTGCCCCTGATATGTTGTTTTTAAGTTAACTTTTTATTTCGGATTGAAATTTGTGTGAAGGTGGCCTACGGTCCAGAGTTCCCATGTGCTCTGCACCCAGTTTTCCCCCTACTGTGAACATCTTACATCATAGGGGCACACTTGTCATAATTAAGAAATGGACATTATCACAATGCTATGAGCCAGCCTCATTCAGATGTCACCCGTTCTTCCGTTTGGGTCCTCTCTCTGGCCGAGGACCCTGTCCAGGGAACCCAGTAGGGTTCCCTCTGGTCTGAGGCAGTCTTTCCTTGTTGCTCAAGACCTTGGCCGTCCTGGAGAGGGCTGACTGGCCGTCCTCCTGGATGCCCCCCATCTGGGTCTGTCTGATGTTTATCTCATGATGATCCTGGTTATGGGCTTCATTCAAGTTCTTTCAATTTGGACACACACCCCCCCTTTAGAGGAGAGACTGTCAAAAATCACTGAAAGAAACTTCATGCCTTTGTCAAAGAGAATTGAAAAATATCACCCATTCTGCCGCCTCCCTGACCCACCCACGCTTATAATCTCCAGGTTGTTGATCTGAGGTGGGGTATTCGGAATACCGAGGCCACTGACCACATGACCACAGAACTCTGCTTGGAGGAGCTCGACCGGTGTCGGAAAACATCCATAGGCCCCGCTTTTGTTGTGAGTCTCTTGGGAGGGATGGGTTGGTGCTTACTTCTCATTCCAGCCGCAATATACAGCTCCTACCCACTAGCCAAACCCATCCGTGGAGGGATGTGGGTGGCATTTCTGCTCTAGTACCTAATCTCCAAAGCCTGCTCGTGGCAGACATTGCTAATCGATCACAGTACTCATTTTCTACGGAGCTAGCTGGGATCCAGACATTAGCAGCCAAGTGGAAGCAGCAGGTGAGCTCGAAAGCAGAGGGTAAAAGCCCCCGGCAATCTTAGAATTTGCTCTGGACCTACCCCCAGCTTTCCCACCTCATCTACCTCATGTGTGTGGAATTTGGGGATCCTGGAAAAGCATAGAGAGGATGGAAACCCACAGGATGTTGGGAATTCTTTTCTCCTGTGTGCCTCATGGTGTCAGGAACAGCCTCTGTGGCTCAGTCTAGAGCCTGCCTCAGGGCAAACTTCCTCTGATGCTGGGTGCGACCAGTTTTTCCGTGTTCCAGGGTATTCTTTCCTCCCACCCCAACAGCACCCTCTCTGTCCCCAAAATAACTCCCAGGTCACATTTAGTGGTTTGGGCTCGGATCTGCAAATGCTATTCCACAGTCCTGATTTCTTACACGACCAGGTTCCAGGTACATCCAAGAACTATGACATTTGAGCTCATAAATCCTCCAGCAGGGGTCAGCAAACTATAGCCTCCGGGGCAAACCCGGCCCATTGCCTGTTTTTGTCAATAAAGCTTTGTTGGCACTCAACCACACTCCTTCATTTACATATGGAACCGAATAGTTGGGGCAGAAGCCTCCTGGTCTGCAAAGCTGAAAAGATTCGCTATCTGACCCTTCCCAGAAAAAGTCTGCTGACCTCTGTCCTAAAACGTAAACAGGGAAAAAGTCAAGGAAGAATCTTTGCCCAAGACACGTTGGTCACCAAGAAGCTTCGAGCAGTTCCGAATAAAAAGAAAACTCCCCGGAACCTCTCCTGGAGATAGAGGAGAGTGTAGGAGAGGGTGGTCCCCATTATAAAGCTGTTTTCTAGGGAAATAAAGAGAAATATTTGAGGGCCGCTTGGCTTCAGAATCGCATTATCTAGCGCAGTAGCCACAACGCCCACAAGGCAAATTTAAAGGTAAATATATGAAAATCGAGTAGGATTCAAATTTCAGTCCCTCAGTCGCACCAGCCACATGGCAACGGCTTCATAGTCCATGTGGTAACCGGCCACCACATTGGATGCCACAGATGAGCACACTTCTCCCTCCCCCGAAGCCTCTAGGGGTGCCGTAGAGATGAGACCCCCCCAAAAGAAACTCCGACCTGGCCAACATGTGTGAGAAGCTTTCTTTATTATGTATGAAGTGCGATCGATAGAGTCAGGCTTCCATGTTCAGTCTTTCACTCTGTGCTTTTCTCTCTCTGTTGGCGCTGCTTTTTTTTGTTTTGTTTTCTTTCTCCGAGTTTGATTGCATTGTTTTTGCCATCCAGTGGTGTGTAAGTTTCAGACATGCAGCGTTAATGACTTGACTTACTTGTATTATGAAACCATGACCAAAACAAATTTAATTAATATCCATCATTTCCTATAGATAGCAAAAAAAGGGCAAGAAAGAGGTGGGTTTTCTCCTTGTGATGAAAACTCTCGGGATCTACCCTTTAGCAAATTTCGAAAACACGTGCAGCAGCATCGGCTATGGTCCTCCTGTTGTGCATTATATCCCTAGGACTTGTTTCTCTTGTAACTGGAAGTCTGTGCCCTTTGAACCTCCCTGCTCCAATTATTGCTTGAAAATGGATCCTAGTGTTTGGAGGGCTCTACCCTCCTGCTTGTATATCTCCTTCATACATTTCCCCCCAGTCTTCCAATTTCGTTTTCCAAGTGAGCCTGATGATTGATCATTTTGAGGAGTTTCAAAAAAAAAAGGGGGGGGGGAAAGAAAAGAAATTTTCTAAAGAAAAATGAGCGATGGGGAAAAAAGAAACTCCAGGAGGAATTTGATTTTGCAACCCAAATTGCAGGCAGTGAAAAGTGCAACGCAGCTTCCAGGTGGCATGGGGGACGGGATGATGATCTCTGAGCTTCCCCCAGGCCCGACCGGCCCGGGGACCTTGCTTGTCCTTCCAGAAGGGCTCCTTGGGTGGCTGGCTGACCTCTACCCGCTTCCTGCTTTCCTCTTGAACTAGGCATCTCCCCTCTGTCCCCCAGAGTCATGGCATCCTTCTCCTTCAGTGGCTCCGAATGGGGGGTCTTCTTCCTGTGGAGATCAGAGCTGTGCTGGCGGCCCTTGGAGAGGTGTCTCTCCGGTAAATAAGTCATTAGGCAGCGTGAGTAGCAGAGGACGGCTCCCCACGGTACTTCCTTTAGAGGCTGAGCCTCTCCTGGGCCACCTGCAGCTCCAGCGTCTCCAGAGAGTTGCTCCTGGTGGCCCTGACCTTTTTCTCTCAAGCTCTTCCTGTTCTTGCTTGGGTCCCTCAGGCAGAAGCATTTTCCATCTTGTCTCCCTCCTAAGATCTGTGGTTTGTGGTCTGCTGACTTCTCCAACTTCTCGCACTGCTCCAAGGCTGACCGCTGGGGGAAAGACCCCCAGAGAGTGGCCTCCTGTTCAGCCTCCCGTCATCACAGGATCCACTTATCCAGGTTTCCTCCGTGCACACCCCTGGAAGATTCTGGTACAACCCAGTGAAAAGAAGACAGGTGACTGCTTCCATTTTATGATGAGGAAACTCAAGTCTTCAGTCTTGGCGTCCTAGACCTCCTCTACTAATTCTCTAGCATTCCAGTTTGCCCCTTCTGTTGGGGCAGGGAGAGAGCCTCCTAGGGTTCTTGGCATTAAGACCAAAGTCTTAAAAAAAAAAAAAAGCCTCAAAGTCTTAGGGTCTCATCACCCCCACCCACCGCAAAATCTTGTCCACGGGGATGGCCTTCTGTTTCGTACCAATTTTAATATATGTGCTGCCGAAGTGAGCACAGGGGGTGGCCTTTTATTTCACCACTGCCCCCTCCTCATTGGTGTTTCAAGCACCTCCCCCACCCCGGCTTTCCTGCTCTGGCTCTTTGGAGCCACTTCCTGCCACAGGACCTTTGCACGTGCTGTCCCCTCTGTTTTCAAGGAACTCTGCCTAATGCACACTTTCTCGTGTCTTATTCTTCAGCTCGATCCTTAAATCTAAATAAAGACAGGGTCTGCCCTGTACCTTTGAGACCCACCTGTCCTAGGGACCACATCATAGCATGAGATTTGGGCAGGGCCAATGGAAGCCTTAGCTCTTGACACAGCTCTATTTCCAGGACAAGCTGGTGCCTCTGTATGAGAAGCTGTAGTTTTCTCTCCCTCTGCCTGTCTCTTACTGAGGACTTTTGGGATTGCATTTGGGGCTCTGATAATCCAGGATCATCTCCCCAGCTCAAAATCCTTCACTTAATCACATCTGCAAAGACCTTGGTGCTAGTCATGGTTCTCCGGAGAAATAGAACCAAGAGGAGAGAGAGAGAGAGAGAGATACGAGGAGATTTATGACAGGAATTGGCTCACACTGTTATGGAGGCCGAGAAGTTCCACCATCTGCCATCGATAAGCTAGAAAACCAGAAAAGCAGGCGATGTCATTCAGTGGTAGACTTGAGGCCTGAGAAGCAGGGGACTGAAGATACAAGTCCCGATCTGAGTCCCAAAGCCCAAGAACCAGGAGCAACAATGGCCAAGGGCAGGAGAAGGGTGGCTCAGCTCAAGCAGAGAGAGGGAATTCATCTTTCCTCATTTTTTGGTTTTGTTTTGGTTTTGGTTTTTTGGGTCGTGTTTGGGCCCCTGGTGGATTGGGTGATGCCCACCTACATTGGGGAGGGCCATCGGCTTCCCTCCAGACACGCCGTCACGGGCTCATTCAGAAATCATATTCGACCAGCTCTCTGGGCATCCCTCAGCCCAGTCAAACAGACACCTAAAAATAACCATCACAACTTTTCCGTATAAGGTGTGTTCACAGGGGCCAGGGATTAGAGTTGGCTGTCTTTGGGGGCCGTTATTTCAGCTTCCGCAGAGGGTTTTCCCAGCAAAAGATTCCTTGATGCTTGGTACATGATCAGATGTACCTGTCCGATGTCCCTTGCTCTCAGGGACCTTCACACGCAGGTGCTCCAGTGAACCTCTAGCCTGCACTTCTTAATGTGCTCACCACCGTGACACCACAGCCGGGCCCACGTTGGGAGGGCTCAGTGCATCTCACCCAGGGTCACGGAGCTAAGCGCCCAAGCTGAGATTTGAACCGTGCCCCTCTCTCTGCCAGGCCCTCTTAGGTGACCAGTACGGCCCCTGTGCAGTCCCCACGCTGATCGAGGAGAAGGAGTGGGAGGCTCTGAGAGCCCAGCTGACCTCCAGGCCACACGACCTGGAGCTGGTGGCTCGACGCTTCCGGAGGGACGAGAATGCCGTGCCCCCCACCTACCTGTTGCAGGCACTAGGCACCGTGGAGGCCCACGGGCCCGACGAGGTCACGCTGACTTCTGTGCTGCGCTCCGGAGCCCAGGAGGCCTGGAGGTTGGGCCTCATCACCCAGGAACAGTGGCACCGCTACCACTGGTCAGGTGAGGCTGCCGGGAACCCCATCAGGGTCCACAGGAAATGCCCCACATTCAAATACACGCGTCAAGTGCTGTCCAAATGCCATAGCCTACACTTCTGTAATTACCAGACCAGCCTAGTTCCTGGGTCCCTGGTTCCGCAAGAGGTTACTGTACTGATCCAAGAGTTCAGCCGCGTCCTGGTTAATTCTCTATCTCTTAGGACCTTCCTTTCCTGTCCTCCTCCAGGTCCCTCTCCCCTTCTCCCAGGGAGACTCCTGGCTCTGCAGGAAGGGTTCTAAGATAACCACTATCCTGGTTTGTCTGGGACTTTTAGGGCTAAACCCAGATAGTCCTGGAAAAACGGGAACAGTGGGTCACCTTATGTTAGCCCAGGAGCCACGCTCTGCTGGGGACACTGAGTCCTCCCACCTCCCTGCACCTGCCTCAAGGTGGAAACTGAGGCACAGGAAGGTGTCTCCTTCACCTAAGATGGGGAATAGGGATCCGACCAGAGTCCATCACCCAGCTCCCAGCTGGCCCCTTACCTTCCACCTCTAGCCTCAACTTCTGGCCCTTCCATCCTCCGCACTGGCTACTAGAAAGATTTTTCTAAAAATGCAGTGTTGTCGGGGCGCCTGGATGGCTCAGTCAGTTAAGCGTCCGACTCTTGGTTTCGGCTGGGGTCATGATCACGGGGTCTTGAGATCAAGCTCCGCGTTGGGCTCCGCACTGAGCGTGGGGCCTGTTTGGGATTCCCTTTCTCCGTCTCCCTCTGCCTCTCCCCTCCTCTCACATTCTCTGGCTCTCTAAAATAAAAATAAATAAACAAACAAATAAATAAATAAATAACTCTTTTAAAAAAAATGGCAATGTCGCCACGCCATTTCCCCCACTGCTCACTGCCAGCAAGAAACAGATAATTATTGTTCATGGGTTCAGGAATATGTCAGATATGTCCATTTATATCACCAAAACTATAGTATATGAATTTCTTTTACTAAAATTATTAAAAACATGATCTGATTTTATCCACATATTAAATATATGGATTTTTTAAAAAATATTTTATTTATTCATTCGACGGAGATAGAGACAGCCAGCGAGAGAGGGAACACAAGCAGGGGGAGTGGGAGAGGAAGAAGCAGGCTCATAGCGGAAGAGCCCGATGTGGGGCTCCATCCCAGAACGCCGGGATCACGCCCTGAGCCGAAGGCAGACGCTTAACCACTGTGCCACCCAGGTGCCCCTAAATATATGGATTTATAGTATGAACATATTAAATATATTGGCTTGTTTAAAGATACTGAATGTAGTAATTTATGTCAATAGTACTTTAATTGTACTGAAATATATTGATTATTACCTATTATATATATTAATCCTAGTAACCACATGTCAATTTTTAAAAATTGACTTTTTGTTTGGGGATAATTTCAGATTTGCAAAAAGTACAGAGTCTCTGTTTGTTTTTCACACAGAGAAGTTAACGTCTTAGGTGACCACAGTGCATTTGCCAGAAGTAAGAAATTAACATCAGTACAGACTCCAGACTTTATTTAGAGTTCATCGGCTTTCCCGTCAATGTTTTTCTGTCCCAGGATCTCATTCAGGTTCTCACGTTGTGTTTAGTTGTCACGTCTCAGGTTCCCCTGGACTGTGACAGTGTCTCAGCCTTTCCCTGTTTTTCATGACTTTGAGGAGCCCTGGCCATGTCTTTTGCAGAATGTCCCTCAATCTGGGCTTGTCTGGTGTTTTCTCATGGTCGGACGGGGGTTATAGGTTTCCGGGAGGAAGACCACAGAGGTGAAGTTCCTTCTCTCTCCCATCAGATCAGGGGTACATGATGCCCCCCTGACATCACAAGTGATGCTAACCCAATACTTTGGTTAAGACTACAAATGACATATCAATTTTGAATATAGTGTTTATGTGAATAATAACGTTATTGAGCACTTACTGTGTTGGTATTGCTTGCTCTGTGACCTGAAGCCACATGTGTTATTGCTCACAGAGTCATTGTGGGGAGCTTGTCCCATGGTCTCGTCCCAGCCATGATCTCATTCGATCAAACCTAGCCCATTAAGAATTCCCACTTGAGGGGCGCCTGGGTGGCTCAGTCAGTTAAGTATCCGACTTGTGATTTCGGCTCAGGTCATGATCTCAGGGTCTTGAGATGGACCCTGTGTCGGCTCTGTGCTCAGCACAGAGTCAGCTTGAGCTTCTCTCTCTCTCTCTCCCTCCCTCCCCCTGCCCCTCCTCCCGTGCTCTCCCCCTTTCTCTCAAACAAATAAACAGATTTTAAAAAAAGAATTCCCACTTGAAAGAACAAACAGAAACTTCTTGAAAGTAGCAGAAGCACAAAGGCATGCTCACAGCAGTGTCTCAGAGCATATTTCCAGCCCCTTGCTCAGTTTTCTTCCTTTCAGCCTTTTTATTTGGAAATAGTCACAGGACAGTGCAAAAAAAAAAAAAGTAGGAAGTAATTCCATGTATCCTTCATCCAGTTTCCCTCAAAGGTAGCATCTTGCAAAACTAAAGTACAATAGTACAACCAAAAAGTGGATGTTGTGACAACCAAAGTGTCACTTTAAAAAAAAAAGATTTTGTTAATTTATTCATGAGAGGCAGAGGGAGAAGCAGGTTCTCTGCGGAGCAGGGAGCCCCACGCGGGGCGCGGTCCCAGGACCCCGGGATCACGACCTGAGCCGAAGGCAGGTGCTTAACGACCGAGCCACCCAGGCACCCCTGACAAAGCACCACTTTTCCAGACGTGTATTTGTGTGTGTGCACGTGCACATGTGTATTTCACGCTAAGAAATTTTAACACCTGTGTAGCTTTGAATAACTGCCACAGGCCATACACGGGACTATTTCCTCACTGCGTAGGTCCTTCCCACTACCCCTTTAGAGTCACGCCCGGCCCTGCCCTCAGTCCCCAGTCCCTGGCAACCAGTAATCCGTCTCCATCTCTATCATTTGTTATTTCAACGATGTTACAGAACGGGATCGCACAGTCTACAACCTTTGGAGATTGGCTTTGTTCCTTTGGTAACGAGCTCAGCTTTTCACAAGCACTGTTTCATAGACGATCCTGCCGGTAGCCTCACCAAGGGTAAACTAGTACAGGGTCACCGGGGTGGCTCAGTCGGTGGGGCATCTGCTTTCGGCTCAGGTCATGATCTCAGGGTCCTAGGATCCAGTCCTGCATTGGGCTCCCAGCTCAGCGGGGAGCCTGCTTCTCCCTCTGCCTGCCGCTCGGCCTGCTTGTGCTCTCTCTCTCTCTCTCTCTGACAAATAAATAAATAAAATCTTAAAAAAAAGAAAAAAGGTTAAACTAGTACAGCCATGTTATGGGAGAGGAAACAAATTCAGAGAGACACAGTGATGTGACCAAGGTCACACAGCCTGCTGGTGGCAGAGCAGGTGGTCTTGCATTGATTCTTGCTGAGATGTGTCCCAGAAGGATCCCGTTTCAGGACTGTTAGTTGCCTTTATCCCTGACTTCCATTCGAGGGCCTGAGGGGGGTGTGGTATCACTCCAAGGAAGGCTTTTGAGTGGCTCCTATCTCTGGCTCTGAGATTGAATCCTGTCTCCAAGGGCCTGACTCCCTCAGCTCCAGAGACCTGGGAGCCTCTGCTGAGCCCAGGGCGGCTTAAAAAAATAACTCCTCAGGTCTGACTGCTATTTCAAAACAGTGGCCTCCGAGGAGAAATCAGTGTCTGCTCTTGGCTCTGGAAAATACAGGTCCTCAGGGCAGCTGCTGTGTGCTCTGGGCCAGGGGTCAGCCAACCATGGCCCAAAGGCAAAATTCGGCCCACCACTTGTTTTCATAAATAAAGTTTTATTGGAACACACTTGACATACTAGCTCGCATGTTATCTATGGCTGTTTTCACACTACAGCAGCAGAGTTGACTAGTTGTAATGGAGACCATTCGACCCGTGAAGCCTAAAATATTTACTATCTGACCCTTTACAGAAAAGCACACTGACCCTTGCTCTCAGCCTCCAGACTCATTAAAAACTTTCTCCCCGGCGTCCAAACATCTGCAGCAGCTTTCTGTGGCCTCAAATGCCCTGCCTGCCCTACTCCACCCAGGATGGACAGATATTCTTTTCTGCCGTTTGTCCATTTATGTGTCCATTTTTTCACTAAGACTGGAATAACCATCCCACAAAGGCAACAGGGACCTTTGGGCATTTTTCTCACTGCTAGACATCCCAGTATGGAGAGCAGAGGCTGGCACAAGTGGGAGCTCAATAAATGTTTGTTGAATGACTGTGTGATGACAGAGGCGCCCAAAATTGACATTGTTTTTTTTTTAAACTGAAGTGAAATTCACATGGCGTGAAATTAACCTTTGTAAAGTAAAAGATTCGGTGACATTTAGTGCATTCACAATGTTGTGCAATCACCACCTCTATCTAGTTCCAGAACATTTCCCTCACCCCCAAAGAAATTCCATATTCATTAACGGTCACTCCCCATCCCCTTCCCCCAACCCTCAGCCCCTGGCAACTACCAGTCTGCTTTCTGTCTGTATGGGTTTGTCTGTTCTAAACATTTCGTGTACATGGAATCAGACAGCGTGGGGCCTTTTATGTCTGGCTTCTTGAACTCAGCACGATGTTTTCAAGGTTCATCCATACTATTCGGTTGGATGTATGGATCACATGTGTCTATGCATTCACCATTTGGTGGACCCTTGCATTGTTTCCACCTTCGAGCTACTGTGGACGATACTGCTGTCAGCATGGGTGCACATGTTATCTGTTTGCCTATCTTTTCAGCTCTTTTGGGTTCATACCTAGAAGTGGAATTCCTATAGAAACTCCATATTTAACTTTTTGCATTTGATGGTATTGTTTTATGACGGGGCTACTTCTCACATCGAATCTCTGTGCTGCCTATACCAAGGTTTCTTTGATTATTAATGACTAAATCAGCGCTCTTCTTGGCCCCGCCCCGGCCCAGCAGCCTCAGCATCACCTGGGAGCTTTTTGGAAATGCAAACCCAGGGGCCCCACCCAGACCTCCTGAATGAGAACTCCTGGAGGCAGAGCCCACCCATGTGGGTGTTTTGAGCCCCCAGGAGACTCTGGCAAACTATAGTCCTCTGGCCAAATCTGGCCCACTGCTTGTTTTTGTGAATAAAGTTTTATTGGAACACAGGTGAGTGCATTAGTTTGCATATTATCTGTGGTTATGCCAGGTGACTCCAGCTCACATTAAGCAGGAGAACCAATGTCCCCACCTGCCAAATATGTCTCTCAAGTGTCTCCACTTGGGCCAGCTGATCACACAATGATGACCACACTCTCTTCCCATTTCCCCCACTTTTTCAGTCATTGAATGGGAGATAGACCGGGGCCTGCTGAGCTTGACAGACGGAGACCAGGGGGCGACCGTCTTCTTGAGAGAGATCCAAGACCTCAACAAACACATCCTGGAAGACTGTGCCCTCAAGATGGTGGACCGGCTCGCAGACGGCTGCCTGGACACGGATGCCCAGAACCTTCTCAGTGGCCTCAAGGGACGCATTGCCGACGTGCAACCCGGAGTCCTCAAGGCTCACCACCTGCCATGGAGCCGAGACCTGGTGAACCCCAAAAACAAGGCTCATGCTCGGTACCTGAAGGAGCTGGGGGAGCAGTTTGTGGCCAGGGCTAACCACCAGGTCCTTGAGCACCTCCGCGAGCTGGAGGCGGGCCGGCAGGAGCTGGCGTGGCTCTACCAGGAGATCCGCCACCACCTGGGGCTGAGCGCCGAAGCCACCCGGATCTTCTGCGGGCGCCGGGAGCTCCTGGCCCAGCTGGGGCAGCAGCTCCGGCAGAGCGACGGGCGGCCGCACTCACCCCTGGTGCTTTTTGGGCCCCCAGGCATCGGAAAGACAGCTCTGATGTGCAAGCTGGCGGAGCAGATACCGGGACTGCTTGGCCGCAAGACGGTGACCGTCCTGCGGCTTCTGGGGACGTCCCAGATGAGCACCGACGCCCGGGGCCTCCTCCAGAGCATCTGCTTCCAGCTCTGCCTGGCCTATGGGCTGCCCCTGCCCCCGGCCCAGGTCCTGGAGGCCCACGCCAGGGTGGTCCAGTTTTTCCACACCCTCCTCCACACTGTCTCCTGCCGAAACTTCGAGTCCTTGGTGATCCTGTTGGACTCCGTGGATGATGTGGATTCTGTCCGCCGCGCCCGCAGGGTCCCCTGGCTGCCTCCCAAATGCCCGCCGAGGGTCCACCTCATCCTCTCAGCCTGCTCAGGGCGGCAGGGGGTTCTCGACACCATGCGACAGACGCTGACGGACCCAGAGGCCTACTGGGAGGTGAAGCCCCTCTCTGGAAACCAAGGGCAAGAGATGATCCAGCTCCTGCTGGCATCCTCGAGGAGGACGCTGAGCCCAGAGCAGAGGGAACTGCTCTGGGCCAGCCTCCCAGAGTGTGGGCACCCGGGACGGTTGAGGCTGGCCTTTGAGGAGGCCCGGAAATGGGCGTCCTTCACCATACCTGCCCCTCTGGCCTCCACCGCTAGGGAAGCAATGCACCAACTGTGTGCCCGGCTGGAGCAGACACACGGGCAGCTCCTGGTGGCCCACGTGCTGGGCTACATCGTGTCTTCCCGGTAAGTCTCTGTTGTCTACACCCTCCTTGTAGTTGAGACAGAATTCATGCACTCGCCCCTCAGGACTCAGAACAGAAATGTCTTCTCTCACAGCTCTGGAGGCCAGAGTCTGAAGCCAAGGCATTGACAGGGCCACGATCCCCCTGAGGGCACTAGGGGAGAAGCTGGTCTAGGCTTTTCTCTTAGTTTCTGGTGTTGCCAGCCACCTTTGGCCTGTAGACACATCCCTCCCACCACTGCCTCTGCCCATCTCGTGGCCTCCTCCCTGCGGGCCTTCCTGGCCCAGTTTCCCTCTTCAGGGCCCACTCAGATCTAGAATGACCTCATCATACACTGATGGCTCCTCTCAAGAATGTTTTCAAATAAGGTCACCTTCCTCGGCTCCAGGTGGGCATGACCTTTGGGGGACGCTATTCGACCCAACGCAATTCATGTATCATAAAGTTCGATCTTTCAAAGTGTATGCTTCAGTGACATTGGGGACATTCACAGTGTGACCGCTGTCCATCTCCAGAACATTCCCATCACCCCAAAGGGAAACCCCATCCCCAATAGCAGCCACTCGCCACCCCCAGCCCTTGGTGGCCCCCAGCCTGCTTCCTGTCTCTATGGGCCTGCCGGTGGTATTTCTTTTGTACAATTTTTACTTTGAAATACTTTGAGGGGCGTCCGGTTGGCTCAGTAGGTTAAGCATCTGCCTTCGGCTCAGGTCATGATCCCAGGGTCCTGGGATCAAGCCTGGCATCAGGCTCCCTGCTCAGTGGGGATTCTGCTTCTGCCTCTGCTTCTCCCTCTGCCCCTCCCCCTGCTCATGCTCTCTCTTGCTCTCTCTCAAATAAATAAAATCTTAAATAAATAAATAAATACTTTGAAAGTATAGACTAGTGGAGGAATTCCCATAGTACAAAACTAGTGCAAAGACTGGCCCACACAGCAGGGGTTCTCAGGCTGGGCACTACTGATACCAGGGGCCACATCACTGTCCTAGGGGGCTGTCCTATGCACTGTAGGCTGTCGAGCAGCGTTCCTGGCCTTGACCCTGGATACTAGTAGTACCCCTGAGCTGTGACAACCAAACACTGCCTCAGAATATTGCCAAGAGTGCCCTGCATGCAGAGTAGCCCCGGCTGAGAACCACTGCCATACACCCTTCCCCCAGAATCCCTGATTGGCCGTTAGCTTTCTCTCTCCCTCCCTCCCTAACCCCCTCTGGTTTTCTTTCTTTCTTTTGCAAATTCACTACAGGCATTGTTCCCCTTTACCCTTAAATACATTACATGTTTCCTTAGAGCAAGGACAATCAGAACCCCACGTCACTACAGGACAATGACAAAATTCAGGAAATACATCACAGATGCAATAATATTATTTAAAGCACAGTTTACAGTGAAAATTTGCCGATTGTCTCAAAAACATCCTTTACAGCCACTGCCCCCCCCCCCTTTGTCCCCAATCCAGGATCCAAACCAGGATAGCATGTTGCATTTAGTTGTCAAGTTGCTTGGGTCTCCTTTAATTTGGAACATTCCACCATCTGGTTTTGTCCTTTTGAAGAGTCCAGGCCAGTTATTTGGTCGATGAGATCAGTGCTTCTCAACCCTCGTTGGGGATGCGTATCTTGGGTCTTGTTTTTGCAGAAAGAATTTGATTCAGCAGGTCTGGGGTGGGGCCAGGAATCCCATGCCCCGCCCCTCCCCGAGAACAATGCTGTTGCTGCTGGTCTGGGGGACCACACCCGGGCTGGGGGGAGCAGTTTATAGAAGGTCCCTCCGTCTGGGTTGGTCTAATGTTTCCTCGTGATCACACTCAGGTTGAACCTGAGGGATGCTCAGCCCTTCTCGGGCACAGGTTATTTTTCCCCGTTGTAAATCTGTGAGCTCGCCTCTGTATTTAATAGGCAATGTTATAGAGAGATCTCAGAAAACCCTTTTTATTTTATTATTTTTTTAAGATTTTATTTACTTACTTGACAGAGAGAGAGACAGCCAGCGAGAGAGGGAACACAAGCAGGGGGATTGGGAGAGGAAGAAGCAGGCTCATAGCGGAGGAGCCTGATGTGGGGCTCGATCCCAGAATGCCGGGATCACGCCCTGAGCCGAAGGCAGACGCTTAACCGCCGTGCCACCCAGGCGCCCCAGAAAAACCTTTTTAAAGCCAGTTACCCTGAAGGACTGACCACCAGCATGCATCGACACTTCGGCCCAAGCTTATTGCATGGGAATCAGCAAAAGAGCAAATAGGAAAATCTAATTTCAATGTGTTTCTAGAGCTTGAAGGACTGAATGCTTACATCTGGCTGCTCGGCCCAGAGAAAGTCTCAGGGCTGCACCTGCGCATGTGATGGTCAGGAGCTGCTGCTCCGAGATGCCGAGATGCCGGGTAGGGACGGAGACAGTCGGAAATAAGGAGCGGGAGAGGGGAGTGTGTCCATCCCGCAGCCAGCAGGCAGACTCCGGACCCCTGGGAGGGCGGGGCGAAGGCCAATTAGCAGACACACGGCAACAAAGCCAACACTCAAGCCCACCATCAGAAATGCTGGACAAGCTGGTTTTGCCTCTTTTCAGTTTCAGGGGCAGGTTTTTTTTTCCAGACCTTTGTCTTTTGCCCCCATCAATCAAGATGATGGTGATCAGACCAGTAAGGGCGGCTTTTTGTTCATTTGTTTGTTTGTTTGTTTGCCAGACACAGAATCCCATTCACACGATTGCGTAAGAAGTAAGGGCTTTATGCCAAGGCCATGGGAAGAGCTCAGGGGATCCAGGACCACCCACCCACTGGCCAACTCCAGGGGGGCATAGGCCTGATCTCATGCCATACCCCAGATTTTGTGACTGGTGCCCCCAGAGTGGAGGCTGAGCCTGGGTTCTCTAAGAGTACAAAGACAGACTGGGTAATGTTCCAGGTGAAGGGGTGGGCCATCAGGCCAACCTGATACAGTCTGCGTGGAGGAGGCAGGGTTGTCATGGGAACCAGAAAGCCCTGAGAACCAGAAGTTTCTCACCCCCTGGCCCTCTGGGTCCTCTCTGCCCACTGGCTTCTGTTCTGGACTCTTCCTTTGTTCCACCCGCCTCGAGCTCCTACTGGCATCACTAGGTCCCATTTCAGAGACCTGGCACCACCCTACTGGCTCCTTCCTGAGTCCTGATTCCAAAATCTGGGGTGACAAAAATAATTGACCTTCTCGGTCCCACATCTGGTCCAATTAGTAAAGCTGAGGGCCTCACAGTGATTTGGGGGGGGACGGATGGGAAGGTCGAACCAACCGTCCAGGGACTGGCGGGGCAGGTGGTTTAGGGAGGGAGCCTGTATGAGTGGTGATTTCAGTACCTCTTGTTCCAGGAAAACACGTCATGCTTCCCCCACGCAGTTAGTGTGCTGTGATGGTGGAGAGCCCAGCTCTCAGAGCAGATCTAGGTCCTTCTAGGCCTGTGGTTCTTGCCTGGGGAGATTCTGCCCGCAGGGGACCCTTGGCCACGTCCCGGGACATTTTTGGTTGTCACAGCTTGGGGGTGATGTTGCTGGCATCTAGTGAGCGGAGACCAGGGGTGCTACTAAAAGCCCTGCAATGCACAGAACAGTCCCCACCAAGAGTGATCCAACCCCAAATGTCAGCAGTGCGAGGCTGAGTCAAGCTGGGAGGAGCACGCCTTGTGCCTTCCCCCACTTCTCTATCCAGCACCTGGCAACCATTCGTCTACCTTGTGGCTTTCTGGATCCCATGCTCTGAACATGTCAAGTAAATGGAATCATACACTGTGTGGTCTTTTGTGACGGATCTTTCAGTGAGCGTACTGTTTTCAAGCCTCATCTGTGTTGCAGTGTGTGTCCGTACTTTGTTTCTTTCTATGGCCAAAGAATATTCCATTGTATGGATACACCCCTGTCTTGGTCCATTTGAGCTGCTGTAACAAAAACACCATAGAATGGGTGGCTTAGAAACAATTTATCTCTCACAGTTCTGGAAGGCTGGGGAGTCCAAGGTCAAGGTGCCGGCAGATACAGCGTCTGGTGAGAGCTGGCTCCCTGGTTCATAAATGGGCATCTTTTTGCTACGTCCTCACGTGACAGAAGGGATAAGGGAGCTCTGTGGCGTCCTAAGTCCATGCATGGGGTTCCACTGTGATGACCTCGCCACCTCCCAGAGGCCCCACCTCCTAATACCATCACCTTGGGGATTAGGACTTCAACCTATGGCTTTGGGGGAGACACACACTGAGTCCGTAGCGATGACATTTTGCTTCTCCGCACACCCATGCATGGACGTTTGGACTGTTTCCACCAGCTATTGTGAATTTTGCCGCTCTAAACATGTGTGTGCAAGTCGTGGTTTGAACATCTGTCCAGAGGGAGATTTTAAAATCATAAATCAGATTCAGTTCCTGCCCTGATTAACCCTTCCAGTGACTTTCCCCGCTTTGAGAAAAATATCCAGCCACCTTACCAAGGCCAACTGGACCTGGCTGCCTTCCACCCCGTGCCTGGAGCACCCTGGCCCCAGATCTCATGTCGGCCCCTTCCCTCCCACCCAATCCCAGCTGCAGTGACACCTTCTCAGAGGGACCCACCTCCTCCAAGAACCATCTCTGCCCCCCCCCCACCTTGTGGCTCTTTTTCATGTGACGTGATTTACCTTCTTCCTAGCCATTGGTGTTACCCAACTTCTGTGTGCTCTTTTCCTGTTACTTCCTACCTGGCTCTGTGGATGAGAAGATAAGCTTTGGGGGGGTCGAAGCTCTCTGTCGCTCAGGAGTAGCGTGGTGCCTTGCGCAAAGCCATCACTCCATGAGTAATGGTTAAACAAACCTGCCAGTGGTTTGTTGATGAGCCATTGACCACCCAGGACCCGGCGTCTGCTTCTGAGAATGAATGGACTGGCCTGGCCCCTCCCCAGAGGGCCCTGTGCAGAGACACGATGCCAGGGAATTATGGGACTGCAGATTCCTTGATAGCCATTCGGCACACCTGCCGAGTTGTTCCATCCTGATCAGGTGGGACGAGCCATTGAACCTGAGCCTGAAAGGAGGGGACCCAGGCTTGATGTGTACTGAGGGGGTGTCAAAGAGTGGGAAAGAAGCTGCTATTCTGAAGGAGGGGGTTTCTGGGGAGGCACAGGACCACACAGAGGTGCTATCAAATGGAACCTGAGGTGTGGCTCCCAGGAATTCTGATTTGGAGAAAACTGTGATCTTGTAGCTGGAATTGTCTGAGATGATTGATCTCGCAGAAGAGACCCCAGGGGACACCCACCGTGTTATACGCTGGAAAACACGAAGTGAGCAGGTGTTCTATATATGTGGCAGGTGTTCTGATCAAAATGAAGATTTCGATCCACATCAGAGAGTTAAACACACACACATGCAGGTCCCTTGCTGCAAAGGGCGCTCTGATTACTATCCACCCCGGATGAAATGTGCAGGCAAATCCAGTTTTTCCAACTTGATGCCATCAGGTATTAGGAAGTCCCTTGCGATCCGGCACCGAAACTCCATCACTCATTCCCTTTAGGGCCGCTTCCCTTCTCTCACTCTGTCCTTTCTGGGGCCTGGAACCAAGGGCGAGGCCAGGGTGGGCATGGTTGATTTCTGCATTATTTTTCTAAATCACCTCCTGTCTCCCTCCCTATGCTGCCTGACTCATGTGAGTCTGGGGAGAGGCTGGTTCATGGCTCTGCAGGTGTGTGTACAGCAGGAAAGGGCATGGGCATGGCTGTAACCGGGCATCAGTCCCTGCTGGGCACCGTCCAAATGCAGACCCTTGGGGTGGACCCTTTGGTGACGGGCGGGATGCTGTGCTCTTGGCCACGTCTCCCCGTCCCTGGGCGTCTGCACCCCCCGACCACAGGAGACACAGCGTGTCCCAGTGCCCGTCCCTCCTCCCCGCAGGCATGGGCTCTCGGAGGCAGAGCTGAAGGACGTCCTGTCCTTGGACGACGAGGTCCTGCAGGTGGTGTACCAGGACTGGAGCCTGCCCAGCAAGGAGCTGTTGCGTTTCCCACCCCTGCTGTGGGTGAGGCTGCGCCGGGATCTGGGCCACTGTTTGGCCCGGCGGCCCGTGGATGGCTTCACGCTCCTGGCCATCGCCCACAGGTGGGTCCGGCATGGTGGTAATGCTGCCTGGGCTTCCGGGAGTGAGGGCTCACTCATCAGGCTTCTCCTTGTTCCAGATCCTTCTTTTATCCCTGTTCCCAGCGAAACAAGGGCGCTTTGGACAGCATTCAGGGGGTTCCACACCACTGACTCTGATACAACTAACTTGCTTTTTAAACTGAGGATACATTCCCATAACATAAAATTCATCCATTTAAAGTGTACAATTCAGTCACATTGAGTACACCCACAGTGTTGTGTAACCATCACCTCTAAATCTTTCCAGAACAATTCCATCCCCACAAAAGGACACCTGGTCCCCATCAGCAGTCACTCCCCATCCCCCCACCTCTCTGCCCCCAGCCCCTGGCACCCACGAATCCGCTCTCTGTCTCTGTGGGCTTGCCTATTCTGGACATTTCATATATGTGGAATCACACAACATGTGGCCGTTAGTGTCGGGCTGCTTTCCTCAGCATAAGGCTTCCAAGGTTTACCCATGATGTAGCATGAATCAGGGCTTCGTTCCTTTTCACGGCCGAGTAATACCCCATTACGTGGATGGACCACATTTTGTTTATCTGTTTAGCCACTGATGGACACTTGGGTCACTCCTTGGGATTGTGGTCAGTGCTGCCGTGAGCACGTGAGCACAAGTTTTCTTCTGAATATCTGTTTCATTTTTTGTTTTTTTAGTTCTTTTGGGTCTATACCCAGGAACGGAGTTGCTGGGTCCTACAGTACCTCATTTGAAGTTTAACTTATTGAGGACTCCAAATGTTCCTTTTCGAAGTAAATATATTTAAGGGCAAAAAAGGAAGTTGGGCCAATTTATAGATGAATATTAGGTAACAAGTAGGACAGGTGGTCGGCAGAGCCAGTAAGCATCCGACAGGTGGTCTAGGAGGGACCTGCATTTGGGGACAGCTTCCTGGAAGGCTGGTGGCCCCCTCTGAGCTCACTCTATCCCCCAGGCCCATGAGCCCGTGTCCCCTCTCTGCAGGCAGCTGGCCGAGGTGGTCCAAGAGCGCTACCTGCCTGGGCCTGAGAGAGCCAAGAGGCACGGAGTCTTGGCTGACTTCTTCTCAGGGGCCTGGAGCCAGGGCACCAAGAAACTCATCACTCTGCCACTGGTGGGGAAGCCCCTGAACCTGGACCGTAAGGTGAGGTGTCCGTCTGGGACCCCTGCTCTCAACCTGCAGGCCCCACCCTGCTGTGCAGGCAAGGACCACCTCGATCCTTCCTTCTTTGCCACCCAGGAGCCCTCCTGCCCTTCTTCCCTTCCCATCCCTTCCCTTCCCACAGAAAGCAGAATGTCCCCTCAGCCTCTGAGCATAATGGGGGGGATGGGGAGCAGCAGATGAAGAATATGCCCCCCACCCCCAACATTCCAGGGTACAGGGTAAGAATCACAACATTCAGGAGCATACAGAACCACCCTGAACTCCTGGAAACCGCCCCCCTCCCCCGCCCGGCCTTTGCACGTGCCATTCCCTTGCCTGGGAATACCACTGTTTTCCGATAGGGCTCCCCAGACAGACTCCTACTTAAACTCTGAGACCCAGCTCTGATGCCCCTTGGATTCCCTGAACGCCAAGTTCCTCCCTCTGTCCTGGCCCTGCCTGGGGTGGGCAAGGGGCATCTCTGTCTGGAATTGTGTCCCCGTCCCCTCCAGTGTCACCCACGCGTGGCGGCTTGGCCCGTGTTTGTGGAGTGAATGAATGAGCCTGTGTCATCACGGCCTGACTGCCAGCCCCCTCCTCCCCTACAGGTGGCCCCTCAGCCCCTGTGGTTCTCAGACACGGTGGCAAATCTGCGGAAGCTGAAGGAGTTGCCCCATCACCTGGTGCACTCAGGCCGCATCGAAGAGCTGAAACAGGAGGTGCTGGGTAAGAGTCGCGCCCGCTGCAGAGGACAGGGAGCGGGTGCCAGCCCTCCGCTGTGCTCCCGCCTCCCGCGGCTTGGCAAGGGTAAAGGGCAAAAGTCAGAACCCTTGGCTCCTCCTGGTGAGCGGTCATTCTGTGCCCCCCCCCCCAATCAGCAGGGGACACCTGGCAATGTCTGGGGACGTTTTGGTTGTCACAGCTGGGGGAGGGGGACGCTACTGGCATCTAGTGCTAGTTGATAGTGCAGAGGTGAGAAATGTGGTCTTAGAATGAGACCCTGTCTGTCTGTCTATCATATCTATCATCTTTCATCTTTATATCTCCATCTATCGTCACCTGTGTACCCATCCACCTATCCATCCATCTTTCTATTTGTCTATCTATCTAGCCATGTGTTCCCCCCTGTGATTCTGGGTGGTTCTGCACCCAGGGGACTCTTGGGGCAATGTTCCCGTTTTTGACTATCATGACTGGGGAGGCGCTACAGGCGTCTGGTGGGTGGAGGCCAGGGGTGCTGGTCAGTATCCTACAGTACACGGCCCCAAACACCCGCAGTGCCGAGGCTGAGAACCCCCAGAGAAATGGACAGGTGAGAACCCGACTCCCAGTGTGAACCCGAGGGAGGCACCTGCCCCCACGACGCCCCCTTCCCCCTACAGGCAGCATGAACTGGATTTCCTGCCGGGGCATCTCTGGGGGTATCGAGGGCTTGTTGGACGACTTTGACCTGTATGCCCCTCACCTGGACTGTCCCGAGGTCAGCCTGGTCCGGGACGCTCTCCAGCTGTGCCGCCCGGCTGTGGAGCTCCGAGGCATGGGTAAGTCGGCCCAGCTGGGGGCTTTCACTCTGCACTGACTTCTAGAAGCCCATTCTCCTCACTGAGCCCCCAGCTGGATTTTCATTAACCCGCACACCTTTCCTGTCTACACATGCAGGGTTTCTAGAATTTTGAATTGAACCTGGAAGAGCTTTGGAATGAAAACTCCCCAAGCAGTGTCCACCCCCTTCCCTGGCCCCACACCTTTTTCTAGAAAGGGCCAGAAAGGAAAAATCTCAGGCAAAAATTGAGGAAATTATGTCAGTACTTAATATCACAAGAGAGAAAACACATTCCTACAATTTTTTATTGATAACATCCAAAATACAATCATAATAATTGAACATGACTTTTTCAACACGAGTCTACTCAAGAGAAAGAAGAGGGGAGTGTTTGCTCTGGGAGAAACGTTTTGCTTAATTGGGGTTCAAAGTCAGCGTTTCCTGCCACCCCGTCCATTGCAAATATTGATCCGTAAAAACCATCCTTAGCTCCCGGGGTAAGCCGTGGGGCTGGGTTTGGTCCACTCTCTGCCCTAGAGCTTGAAGAATCTCTGATGCTCTGTCCAGGATGGTGTTTCGTTGGTCTGTTTTTATCTTCATTTTTTAAACTGTGGTAAAATACACGGACTATAATATCTACCATTGTGACCATTTTTAAGTGCACAGCTCAACGGCATTAAGCACGTGCACAGTGTTGTGCAAACATCACCACATCCATCCCCAGAACTCTTGCATCTTCCCAAACCAAGACTCTGTCCCCGCGAAACACCAACTCCCCACCCCCACCTCTAGTCTCTGGCACCCGCCATCCTACTTTCTGTGTCTATGAATCTGACCACTGTAGGGACCTCGTATCAGTGGAATCGTATCGTATTTGCCCTTCTGTGACTGGCTTCTTTCACTCACCATGATGTCCTCCAGGTTGGTCCATGTTGTATTTCCTTCATTCGCAAGGCTGAATAACCTTGCATGGTAGGGATGGACAGCATTTTGTTTGCCCATTCATCCCTTGATGGACACATGGGCTGTTTCCACCTTTTGCCCATTGTGAATAATGCCACCGTGAACACGAGTATACAAATACCTTTTCAAGTCCTTGCTTTCACTTCTTTGGAGTACACACCCACAAATGCAATTGCTAGATCCAATGGTAATTCTGATTATTTTGTTCTGAGGAACCACCATTCCATTTTCCGCAGTGGCTGCACCATTTCACATTCCTACCAGCAGAGCACAAGGGTTCCAATTTCTCTACATCCTTACCAATACTTTTAATTTTCTGATTTTGTTCTTTTGGATTTTTAAAAATTTATTTACTTGAGAGAGAGAGAGAAAGAGAGAGAGCAGGGGGAGGAGCAGAGAGGGAGAAAGAATCTCATGCAGACTCCATGCTGAGCGTGGAGCCCCGTGCAGAACTCGATCTCACGCCTCTGAGATCACGATTTGAGCCAAAACCAAGAGGCAGATGCTTCACTGACTGAGCCACCCAGGGGCCCCAATTTTCTGATTTTTTAAAAAAAATAATAGTTGGGGCACCTGGGTGGCTCAGTCGTTAAGCGCCTGCCTTCGGCTCAGGGTGTGATCCCGGTGTTCTGGGATCGAGCCCCACATCAGGCTCCTCTGCTGGGAGCCTGCTTCTTCCTCTCCCACTCCCCCTGCTTGTGTTCCCTCTCTCACTGGCTGTCTCTCTCTCTGTCAAATAAATAAATAAAATCTTAAAAAAAAAATAATAGTCATCCTAATGAGTATGAGGTGGCCAGTGTACCTTTTTTTTTTTTTTTAAGATTTTATTTATTTATTTGAGAGAGGGAGACAGAGCACAAGTCAGGGGGTGGGGGGTGGGTACAGAGGAAGACGGAGAAGCAGGCTCCCCACTGAGCAAGGAGCCAGACAGGGGGCTCCATCCCAGGACCCAGAGATGATTACCCCAGCCAAAGGCAGCCGCTTAACCAACTGAGCCACCCAGGGGCCCCCAGGGCGGTTTTTCTTATACAACTCCCATGTGGTTTTCATTCGAGGGTTTTATAAGGAGTTTTATAAAGGTGTTTAAGTCCCTATATCCCTTCCGGGGCTCCCTTGGAGCTTAACCAAATGCTCCTCCTAGGAGAAGCCTGTCCAGCTACCACTGAACCTGAACCCCCCCCCCTCCGGCTCCCCAGTCCCTGCATTCTCCAGCACCGCACCCTTTCTCCATCTGTCTTAGTTCTTAATTATTATTTCTGCCGGTTTTCTTTTGTATCACCTGTGGGCCCCACCAGACTCTGAGCTCTGCGACGGCAGGGGCATCACCCACTTGCTCCCTGCCAAATTGCCAGTCCTACCACATAGACCGGTCCTGGCCAAGAACTCAGAGTTTGAGCCCCACTGTGTTGATTCAAATCTGGGCTTTTCCACTTACTGGTGGTGTGACCTTGCAAGTCCCTTATGCTCCCCACCCCACCCTCCACCTTGCTGTCCTCAGTCTTTCCATCTGCAAAATGGGCATGCTGGTCACCCTCCCCACCTAGAGCTTCAAGGAAAGATACGCAGGTCAATTCTTGCAGAGCCTGTCCCCATGACGCCATCCAAGAGTCCTAATACTGTCACATGATAGCATCAATATTGTTGAGGTGAACGGCCTTGGATGAGCCATTTCTGTTGTTGTTGTTGTTGTTGTTTGTTTCCTTGGCTTTTTTGTTGGACGAGTCACTTCTGCATGGAGCCTCAGCTTCCATCATCTGCAAAATATGGGATTGAACTAAAAGTATGTCCCAAGTGGAAGACGCCGGTGCCCACCATCAGTCTGGCCTTTCTTGTGCATTCATGCTCAGCAGTTGTAAACCTCACAGGGAGTGATTTATCAGGAAAACAGCCTTGGGAACAACTGCCCAGTTTGAGGGAAGATTTAAAAGCCCGGATCAGGGCATGTTCTTTTCAACAATCCTTGATTGACCACCTGTGGCCTGCACGAGAAAGTGTAGGAATGAATGTTGCCACCAGAGGTCGCAGCTGGCCAACCTTGAGTGGTGAATGTGAGTTCCAGCACATTCCAGGACTTTGAGCCTGCTAGGCAAAGCCCACCAGATTTCTCCTATTGCCTCAGGCTCCGGTATGATTTGGTGTGGTGCTGTTTCTGACCCTATTTTTATTTTAAAAGCTGATATTTTGTTCGTCGTGGGTTTGGGGGCATTAATTTTTATTTTTAAAAATACTGCATTAAAATAGTATTTATTTGGATGGTTGTTTTGTGGTGCCACCTTAAATTTTGCAGCCATGGTGAGTGGGGCACTTGCCCCTGGTCCTGACCTTGCCTCATTTCACCCACCAGCAAACCGAGGCACAGGGCATCATCACCATTGCCCCAAACCCCACAGTTAGGACAAGACAACAACAGGAACAATGAACCACCTGCCCTCAGTGTCCCTGGTCTTCATTCGAGGAAGATTCCTGCCTCTTACTGGCTGTATGACCTTGCACAAGTTGCTTACCCTCTCTGAGCCTCAATTTCCCCCTTTATGAACTTGGCATAACAATGATGATACCTCTGTTGTGGTAGGCAGAAAACACTGCCCCCCTCCAAAGACATATTCACTTCCTAATCCCTGGAATCTGTGACTCTTGTTTTATATGGCAAAGGGCCGGATTAAATTAAGGAACTTGAGATGGAGAGTGGGGCTATGTTGACCGGGTGGAAGCTGGTGGCTCAGGCTCCAGCAGTGAAAGAATTCACCTGAGGCAGAACAAAGGAGATAGAAGTTTCTAGAACAAAGGAAACAGAAGGTTCGAGAACAAAGGAGATGAAATTTTATTGAATACGCACCAAGGGAGCTTTGCGCAGGACCACACCGGGGAGGCTGTCTGCCCCAAGAGAGTGGGAGGAGCTGTATTTAAAGGGGAAAGGTCAGGCGGTATGGGACATATGGAAATTCCCCCCGCCCCCCCTCCCCGCCTTTTTTTTTTTTTTTTAACTGTGCCTGGTTGTCAGTAGCCCTCTGGTCAGCTAGGGCTTCTGGATAGTTTGTGGTGACTCGCCTGATGGACCTGTCTTCAGCTCAGTGGTCGCTGTGGGCCCCTTTCCCTGCTCTGCATTCAATTGTTCGAGCCCCTTGCTGAAAAGCAACCTCTACAATTTACTGGGTGTCTGTGATGTTCTAGGAGCTAAGAACACAATGAACAAGACAGACATCATCCCTGTTCTTGGGGAAAATCAAGATCTAGGGTAGTGAGGGAATAAACACACAAAGAAATGTCGATTGCAGCTCTAATGAGCTTGGGGGAGTGCGGCCGGTGGATTAGAGGGCTGCGCTGGAGAAATAACCCTGGAGCCAAAACGAGATATTTAGCATGAGAAAGGGGTGGGGGAGGAGGTGTTCCAGGCAGAGGGAACTGCCTGGCCAACAGGGCTAGGAACCACCTGGTGCCCTTGAAGTAGGGGTGAGTATCCTTGGAAAGGACCGAAGGAGGCAGGAGAAGATGGAGAGGGACTCGACCGTCAACAGTGCCCTTCCCTTAACCTGAGTCCACTTTGTTGCAGAGAGGTGCGTCCTGTATACAGAACTCCTGGCCAGACTCCATTTCTTCGCCGCCTCACATCCAGCACTGGTGGGACAGCTGTGCCAACAGGCCCAGAGCTGGTTCCGGGTGTGCCCCCACCCTGTGCTCATACCCCTTGGGGGATTCCTGCAGCCCCCAGGAGGACCCCTCCGGGCAACCCTCACAGGCTGTCACAAGGGTGAGTCTCCCCAGCACAGCAAAAGTCCTGCCAGGTCCTGTCGTGCCTGAGGGCAGCTCTCTGGGGCTCCCCTCTGTTGGTAGGGAGGCCCCGAGGGTCCCATCAGGGTGTGCCCTTGCTGTCTCACGCTGACTCGACTGTCTCTGCGCCCCAGGGACAGTAGATTAGTATTGTAAATACTGCTAATGAGCCCAGAGCAAGGGGTACTGACTGCCTACAGATAGTTTTGTGATTCACTGGCTCGTGCTAGTAAGTCCAAAGGTAGGAATTGTTGCCTGACGGGCCCCTGAGAGGCTGGTGGAACTAGTAGATTCCACCCCGCCCCTGCCCCTCCCCCTCCCCAGGTCACCAGAACATCAGAGAGACAAGACTCTGATTAGTTCACTCTGTATGTTTCACTTCCCTCCCTCCTTTGCTTCCTTCCTTCCTTCCTTCCTTCTTGTCTGTCCTTCTGTCCATCCATCCATCCATCCATCCATCCATCCATCGTCCATCCACCCTTCCTTCCTTCCTCCCTTCCCTCCTACATTCCTTCCTTCCTTCTCCTGTCTGTCCTTCTGTCTATCCATCATCCATCTATCATCCTTCCTTCCTTCCTTTCTTCCTTCCATCCACCCATCAGTCATCCATACTTTCACTAGTTATCTTCTTTCCATCCCTCTCTCCACACCACTCATCTTTCCATTTCCCTCTTCTGGACATCTTCCATCCACTCACCCCTCCGGCCATCTATCCACCCAGCCATTCATCAGCTCGCCCATTCATCTATCAGTTGATTGATCCATCTACTCCTCTCACACCCATCCATCCGCTCACCCAGTTATCCAGCCAGCCATCTAGCTATCCCCTCATGCACCAGTCTACCTCCACTCCTCCAGCCCTTCATCTACCCCCCGTAATCTTTTGCATAACTATAAGGCCACCAAATAGACAATTAACTTGTGGTTCAAATGTCAGTACGTTCCCACAGCACAGAGCTTCCAAAATAGAAATTCTAAGAGACTAAGTATGATGCATGGAGGAATTGATTTCGGGACAGCTGCTTGAATGCTGTGTTAAGAAGCCTTCTGAGGCCGAATCTAGTTTCCTGGATAAGGCTCTGTATTTATTAGGTTACAGGTTCAAATGCTATATAATAAAGGACAGGATAGCAGTAACTTAAGTAAAATAGCAGTTCATTTCCCTCTCGCATAATAGTCCAGGCGTAAGCGGAGGTGAAACTCCAAGTCTCCAAGGGGTCAGAGACCTAGACTCTTTCAGTCTTGTTTGCTGCCATTTTCAATGCGAAACCTCCATTTGATGGTTCAAAATGGTTGTTCCCGCTCTGACTCACACCATGGCCTTCCAGCCAGTGGGAAGTGGGAAGGGGAGGTGGATGGCACATCTCTTCTCTTTGAGGGCGTGCTCTGGAAGCAGAATTTGTCACCCCTGGGAGGAGGGTCTCATTGGCAAGAACTTGGCCATCTCCAGCTGCAAGGGAGCCTGGGAATTACGGGGTCAGGGTGAGTGCGGACTCTGCTAACATCTGTGCGCTGCGGGCTTGGTTACAAAAGGAAACACAACAGAATGGCCCCAGGGGACAAATCACAGATAGTGCAGTCACTGATTTGTGGTGTCTAGCGGAGCACAGGCGTAGAAGTTACAGTCAGAGCGAAGTTTTGTTTTTGCCATCCCTCCGGTGCGGAGATGTTCTGTGTTTTGGACCCACTGTGCCTCTCATACAAGCCCCAGTCCTGTCGAAGCTGAGAAAGTTTCTACCCACTCTGGGCTCCAGTTTGGTCATTTTGTAAATGAAAATTTGAGTTCACATTTCCAAGGTCACACCGTAAGTGACCAGAACAGAAAGAAAGAAAGAAAGAAAGATCCCATGTCCTCACTCCCTGTCCCAATGAGGCAAGAACAAAATCCGGGCTTCTCAGACTTGGACTGGCTCTGATTTCAACACTTCCCCCATGACTATTTTACATCTGGAGAAACTGAGGCACGAAACAAGGGAAGGAATTACCTGAAGGCGTTCAGAAAGTCTGGTCTCCAGCTACCTGGGCCAGTGTTTTCTCCCGTGTAACTTGGTGCCTCTCTCTCCTCAGCGATGTTTCAATCAGGACCCAGCAGCGAGCCCTGGGCTGGGTTTGCCCAAATTATCGGCAGATGTTTTGTTTCTTTGGAGCGCCAGCCTTTATTTTTTCACACATGTTGAACTCAAAGAGAAGTCAGAAGCAGAGTCCTTGTTCTCAGCCAATATAATTCCATCTCTGCGTCTTGTCCAACTAGGGCAGGGTTTCTCAACCATGCACTTTTGACATTTGGGACTGGGTCATCCTCTGCAGGGAGGTAGGGGGCATCCTCTGCACTGCACGGTGGTCCGCAGCACCACTGGCCTCCGTCCAGCAGATGGCAGTAGCGCCCCACTTCCCAGTTGTGACAACCAAAAATGTCTCCAGACATTGCCCAGTGTCCCCAGGCTCCAGACATTCCCCAGGAGCAGAATCGCCCCTAGGTGAGAACCACCGAACTTGAGAGACACTTATGACCTCGATGTGATTTGGTCCCTAAGAGCAACATAAACATTACAGCTGAGATCTGAATCTGGCCTGTGACAGCGCTGGCTTCAAAATCCTGGCTCTGCCACTTTCTAGGAGTGTAGCTCTGGACAGGGAACTGAATGTGTGCCTCAGTTTCCCCATCTGTGAAGTAGAGGCCCATTAGAGGACCCCGTAGCTAAGCACAGGAGCTGATGTGGTCACTGTTGTGTCTGTGTGGCCGCAGGCATCACTGCCATGGCGTGGAGCCTGGAGGAGAAGCTTCTGGTTGTTGGCTGCCAGGACGGCATCGTGGCTGTGTGGGACATGGGAGAACAGCAGGTGATTCACATCCTAACTGGACACACAGGTGAGGCTCGGAAAGTGGGGTTTGTCGACTTAGTCATCAAGATGAATAAGATTTCGGGGCGCCTGGGTGGTTCAGTCCATTGAACATCTCACTTCGGCTCAAGTGGTAATCTCAGGGTCCTGGGATCGAGCCCCACGTCCGGCTTTGCTCAGTGGGGAGTCTGCTTGTCCCTCCCCCTCTCCCTCTGTCCCTTCCTCCACTCCTGCTCTCTCTCTCATAAATAAATAAAATGTTCTTTAAAAAAAGATAAATAATGTTTCAACGCCATGTTTTAAAAAATCAAAATTAATGCAAAAAATCCACCATGAATAAATATCAAGCTGTCTTAACGACAGGATCAGCAATAGGGCTGTGCCAAGCCATATGGGAGCCAGCGGCAAAAGGGAAACTCAGTAATCTGGCACCTGCTTAAACTTGGCACCCGGGATGAGCGCCTCGCTCGCCTTACCTTAATCCTGGCCCAAGTCAGACTCCGGTATTTGGGAAGGCAAAATATAGTTACATATTGTAATGAGGACAACAGGGTGTCATCAGCAACAGTAACCAAAGTGACCCACTTAGGGCAGTTAGGTAAGGCATTTCTTCCAGTGGGGACGATTCAGCCAAGACACAAAGGGTGCGAAGAAAGAGGTGGGCGGAGGGCAGAGGGGTAGGGAGAGGAAGAGCATCCCAGGAATGGGAAGCAGCCAGTGCAAAGGCCCTGACAGCAGGAAGGAGGTTGGCGTGTTTGCAGAACAGCAAGGAAGCCATGAGGCTGGAGCTTGAGACATTGTGTCAAATAGAAGAAACAGTCACAAAAGCCCACATTGTGGATATGATTCATTTATACAAAATGTCCAGGACAGGCAGATCCAGAGAGACACAAAACAGAATAGCAGTTGCTAGTTGGGGAGGGAGGAATGGAAAGTGATTGCTCATGGGGATGGGATTTCCTTTTGGGGTGATGGAAATGTTCCAGAATCAGATAGAGGTGATGGTTGCACAACGTTGTGAATTATTATGCCACTGAATTGCACACCTCCAAATGGTGTACATGTTAGGAGAGGAAGGGGAGAGAATGCCAGGTTTTGAAAATATTCTAAATTTAGACCGTGGCGATGGTTGCCCAGCTCTGTGACCATACAAACACCAATGAATTGTACCATTGTCCATGTAATGGGTGAATTTTATGTTTGTGCATTATATTTCTTTTTTTTTTAAGATTTTATTTATTTATTTAACACAGATAGAGACAGCCAGCGAGAGAGGGAACACAAGCAGGGGGAGTGGGAGAGGAAGAAGCAGGCTCATAGCAGAGGAGCCCGATGTGGGGCTCGATCCCATAATGCTGGGATCACGCCCTGAGCCGAAGGCAGACGCCCAACCGCTGTGCCACCCAGGCGCCCCTGTGCATTATATTTCAATAAAGTCTTTTTTTAAGATTTTATTTATTTATTTGAGAAAGAGAGAGAGAGCATGAGCTGGGAGGGGGAGGCAGAGGAAGAAGCAGACTCCCCGCTGAGCAGGAAGCCCCATGTGGGGCTCGATCCAAGGACCCTGAGATCATGACCTGAGCTGAAGGCAGACGCTTAACCGACTAAGCCACCCAGGTGTCCCTCAGTAAAGGTGTTAAAAAATATTATATCATTGTGAACCAAGTATATATACTGTTTCATCATTTTTTTCTCAACATTTGGCCATAATCATTCTTCTCTTTCCATTGACTCTTTTTTCAACAACTTTATTGAGTTGTAATTGGCATACCATTCCACCCGTGTTAAGCGTAGGATACAACAATCTTTGGTAGATTTACTGAGTTGCACTACCGTCACCATAATCCTAGAACTTTCCAGCACCCCAAGGAGTTCTCTTTGCACTGACTGCCCACTTTGTAGTCCATCTCCACCCCCACCCCCAGCTCCGTGGCAACCACCGAGGTGCTTCCTGGGTCTATCCACTTGCCTTTTCTGGACATTTCGTGCAGGTGGAATTGCACATGATGTGATCCTTTGGTGCACCGCCCAGCGTGTGTGAGGCTCGTCCTCGCTGTGCCATGTGGCAGTAGTTGGTCCTCTGCATTGCCGAGTCCATCGTTGCATGGAAGGGACAGCCTGTGTTTATCAGTTGATCACATTGGTTGAAGGACATTTACATGGTTTCCAGTTTGAGGCTGGTATGAGTCTCGCTGCTATGATCCATCGGGTGTCATCTTTATCATGTTGAAATGCAGCAAAAATAGTTCATTCTTTGCAACAGATCATGTTCCAGAATGTATTACATGACTTTTTTGTAATTTATTTTATTCCGCTTTATTTATTTATTTTTTGGTTCTTGCTATTTTAGGCTACTTCTAGTTATCTGCTATTGCGGATAACACTGAGACGAATCTCTTTTTACTCTCATCGATGTTTTTTTTCCCTTCTGTTGAATATTTCCAGTGAGTAGGAGTCTTGAATTGGAGGATGGGAGCATTTCTGCGGGTTTTGAGAAGTGGTATCTTATTGCTTTCCAAATAGGCTCTATGTATGTAACAAAATAACCACCCTCCCCAACCCCAAAGACACCAGCATCAGATGTTCTCAACTTTTTTTTTTTTTCTTCCAAGGGCTGGGAGTGAGGTGGGTCCTGATAGAGTGTCTGTCAAATAAGATTCCATTCATTTTATTATCATCGGGATGGCTAATTCTGTATAGGTCTATTGAATATTTTTATTTTTGTGAGTGTGAGCCGTCTGTTCAAGACCTGAACCCATTTACCAATGGACCTTGATTTATTTTTGAAAAAGTCATCAAACTTTGTAATTAGGGAAACTTAGTAATCAGTTTATTGGCAAAACAGAGAACATTAGAGGCATATATACTAAGGAAAGTGAATGTTTCCCATCACATGCTAGCAAGCTGGATGTTGTTTGTCCTGGCTTGTGAGGAATGATGGTGAAGTTTTTGGGAATGTGGTGCGACGGTTGTCAAACACAGCCATTATTTTCTTAAATTTTTTAAAAGATTTTATTTATTTATTTATTTGAGGGAGAGAGAGAGGAGAGGGACAAGCGGACTCCGTGCTGTGAGCAGAGCCCGATGCTGGGCTTGATCCCGTGACCATGAGATCATGACCTGAGCCAAAATCAAGAGTTGGCTTGAGCAAGCAACTGAGCCACCCCGGGGCCCCAAACACAGCCGTTATAAAATATCCAATTATAGAAGCTTGCAGCTAAATCAGTTCTATTAAAACAAGGTAATAAATACACAAAACTCATCGCTTTTTTTTTTTTAAGAGTTAACATTGTAACACCAGGTCCTTACATTTTTCCCTTCTGTGATAACGTTGAGGCAAATTCTCTGGCTCTCCTCCTTTATGACCTTGCTCTCTCCTGGATATTTCTCTTTCACTGCCTACCCACTTTATTTTTTTTCAAGATTTTATTTATTTGAGAGAGAGAGAATGAGAGAGAGAGCATGAGATGGGGGAGGGTCAGAGGGAGAAGCAGACTCCCCGCCGGGCAGGGAGCCCGATGCGGGACTCGATCCCAGGACTCCAGGATCACGACCTGAGCCAAAGGCAGTCACTCAACCAACTGAGCCACCCAGGTGTCCAAAACTCAGCACTTTCTAGGTATTGTACACACTCTGTTACCCATGCTCTTGGCTACTATACCCGTGTGGTGGAAATGGGGTGCTTGCTACTGGTTTCTCTTTACAATCCTACATTCAATGACATCATGTTAGTGGCTTGAAATCAACCAGGGGTGAGAATATTTATGCCAAGGAAATTGGCAAATGCCACAAATCAGGGCTTTCCCCAAACTCCTTGGAGAGCCAGTTGTGAGACATTTACTAGCATATTGTTGTTCTAGTCCCTTCCCCCAAGGACTGTTTGGGCATACATAAGTATATGTGGTTTTATAGAAAGTCATGTAAGCTTTTGCTTGTATAACCTGTTTTTTTTTTCCCGTAACATCACATATTTTGCCTCTTTCCATATTACGTATATATCTAATTCATTTTAACTGTGGCATAGTGTTCCATGTATGGGGATATTTTGTAACACATTACTATTTATACACACTTTGGGTTTAAAAAATATCCAAATTGGGGTGCCTGGGTGGATCAGGCGTTAAGCGTCTGCCTTCGGCTCAGGGCATGATCCCAGAGTCCTGGGATCGAGCCTCGCATCAGGCTCCTCTGCTCCACTGGGAGCCTGCTTCTTCCTCTCCCACTCCCCCTGCTTGTGTTCCCTCTGTCGCTGGCTGGCTCTCTCTCTGTGTCAAATAAATAAATAAAATCTTTAAAATATATATATATATAAATATATATATATATAAATATATATACATATATATATATATATATCCAAATTGTAACAAATAAAAATTACCCACTCTCCTCCTGTTATTTGAATTATAAAGAAGTAAAACTCCCTTTGGTCTCTCCCATCCGTCAGTCTCCATGGAAGTGATCAGTACTCACAGTTTGTTATATGCCATAAGCAATTTTTTTCTGGGCTTATGCAGACATAGCTCTGTATAGGCTCATGTACTTTGAGTTTTTGTCAAAAGCAGGTGGTGCTATTTTATACAGTGATCTGTAATTTGCTTTTTTCACAATGTATTGTAATGATACTTTGTAGCGGCTGAGAGCTTGGGCTCTGGGCTGGAATCCTGGCTCCACTACTTATTAACCATGCGGTTTTGGATAAGTTACTGTACTCAGCTGTGCCTCTGTTTCCGTATCTGTACAATGGGATAATAATAGTACCTCATAGCATTTTTATGAGATTAAAGGAGTTTAATGTATGCAAAGTACTAACCACTACACTTGGCACATAGAAAACCCCCGGTAAGTATTGGCTGTTGTAATAATTTATTACGTTTAAGTGTATATGTAGATCTATCTTATTATTTTTAATGGCTGCATGACATTCTTTATAAGGATGTACGATATTATTTAACAACTCCCTTTTCATAAATAGGTGGTTTGTAATTTTATTTTTAGAAGACAACACTGCAACTAACATCCTATATCTTTACCCACCTATGCTATTATTTCAGCAAAGACACATTCCTGGAAGTGAAATTTCTGAGGCAAATTGTATGGACATTTTCCCTTTTCCCCTCTTTTTCTGAGCATTTTATTTCCAAATAATTCTAGACTCACAAGAAGTTGCTAAAATAGTGCAGAGAAGTCCCTCGTACCCTGTATCACTTTCCCAGAATGGCAACATCTTATGTAACTATAGTGTATTAACAAAACCAAGAGACAACACATTTTAACTTTTAGTAAGTGTTACCAAATTACCCTCTACAAATTCATATCAATTTATACTTCCATCAGCAAAGTATGAAAGTAACTTATTTCTTGTATCTTTGGTAGCAGTCCAGGGATCAATCTTTAAAATTTTTGCCAGGGGAGCCTGGATGGCTCACTAGGTTAAATGTCTGACCCTTGATTTCAGCTCAGGTCATGATCTCAGGGTCATTAAGCCCTGTGTAGGGCTCCTCACTGAGCGTGGAGCCTGCTTAAGACTCTCTCCCTCTCCCTCTGCCCCTCCCTTCCAACTTGTGCGTGCACACATGCGCGTGCTTTCTCTCTCTTAAAAAAATTGCCAATATTTTGCATAATAATGGTATATTGGTATTTCATCTTGCATTTTTGTGATTACTAGTGAGGTTGCATATCATTTTCTAATGCTTATTGTGTACGTGTACTATATTTGTAAATTTCCTGTTTATATTCTTGGTCCAATTTCTGAGTAGGTTGTTTGCATTTTCCCTGCTTATTTGGAAGAAACTTTTGTTTATTAAGGAGAGTATCCATTATCTGTTATATATTACAGATATTTTCTCTTCATCTGTCATATGACTTTCAACTATATATTCAACTTATCCTCCTGAAATTTTGCATATTTACGTAATCCAGTTGATCAAATTTCCCTCTTTATGTCTTCCAAGTTTCATGTTTTGCTTGGAAAATATCTCTCCAAGATTGTAAAGTCTTCTCTATAACCTTATCTTGTTTTTACACGTTTATTGATTTTAAGCACTCCCTGGATGATGCTGAACTTTTGTAAATTTCAGCGATCTCTGTTTATCACATTCACATATGGACAATTGCTTTAATCACAGCCAGTTTGGGGCTCTTAATTGAGTTTTGCCACATTCCATTATTTGTAATTTGCTTATGTTTGAATCCATCATCTTTTCTAAACCAACAGGCATTTTGGGAGTTGGAAGTCAAAAATGTTTCCAGCTAATATATTCTCCCTAACCCTGGTCTACTGCAGGAGAGGTGAGGTGTGTGGAGGTGTTTGCCAAAGGGACGCTCGCCCTCTCTGCCTCAAAGGACCACACACTGCGTTTGTGGGATTTACTCTCTGGGCAGGAGAAATTCACCATTTGGGATGGAGGTTCAAAATCTCCCACTGACCCTGAGATCTGGAGTCTTCACATGGATGAAGCAAAGAAGGTTGTGTATGTGGCATCTGGCTCAAAGGTAACTAACACCTGCCCTGTTTGCAAAGGAAAGCTGCAACCAGAACATTCCAAGACTGCATATGCTATTTCTAGGAGGTGGGTCTCCCCGATACGGGGCGGGCATAAACAGGGGTGCACAATCGCTGGATAGGATGCCATAAAGGGTTTCAAACTTGGATTAGATGATCTTGACAGTTCTTTCCGACCCTAAGAGTTGAGATCTTTCACCTTTTTTTTTTTTTAAGATATATTTATTGGGGTACCTGGGTGGCTCAGTTGGTTAAGCCTCTGACTCTTGATTTCTGCTCAGGTCATGATCTCAAGGTCATGAGATGAAGCCCCACATTGGGCTTGAGGCTCACCGGGGTGTCTGCTTGAGATCCTCTCTCTCCCTCACCCTCTGCCCCTCTCCCTGAACTCTCTTACACACACTCTCTCTAAAAATAATCAATAAATAAAGTATCGGTGGGGAGGGGCAGAGGAGAGAATCTTCAAGCAGGCTCCCCACTCAGCAGGGAGCTGATGGGGCGGGGGGCTCCATCTCATGACCCATGAGATCATGACCTGAGCAGAAACCAAGAGTTGGAGGCTTAACTGACTGAGCCACCCAGGTACACTTAATTTTTTTTAATTGGTCATTTTTAGTGCTATAAATTTCCCTCTGAGTACAGCCTTACTTGCATCCCACAAACCTTACTCTGTCATGTTATCATTTACCTTCAGTTTAAAATACTTTCAGATTTCCCTTTTGATTTGCTCTTTGGTCCGTGGGCTATTTAGAAGTATGCTCTTCATTCCCAGATATTTGAAAAGTTCCCAGGTAGCTTACTTTTTTCCTTCCTAACTTAATTTCATTTGTATGATGAATACTTTCAAATGTATTGAGACTCATTTTAGGGTCTCTCTTGGTAAATGTTCCCCATACATCTGAAAACAATATGTATTCTGCTGTGTTATTCCTTTATGTCAATTATAACCCTATGATCTGAGTGTGTGATGAATAGAGACACAGTAGCACAGCGGGTGAAAGAAAGTTTAGGAACTAAAGGCATGGGGGAAAGTCTGTACCTAACTCCCAGTTGACTTCTTTGCAAGTTGAGTGATCTTGAATGTCACCCTCCCGCTCTGCCTCCATTCTTCATCTGCCTGATGAGATTGTGACTGAAACACCTGGCATAGTGCTTGGTGCATAGTAAGCACCAAATACTCAATAGCTATTAATTATTATATTTTATTAGTAGCGGGCAGTTGTTAACATAAATAATATTGGTGGTTTATCAACTGTGCTGTCCAATATGGCAGGTCACCAGCCAAATGTGGCTACTGAGCCCTTGAAATGTGCCTATTCTGAATTGAGATGTGTTGTAAGTACAAAACACACACTGGCTTTCAAAGCCTTAGTACCATAGAAACAATGTAAAAGAGTTCAATAGGAATTTGATATTGATTACATGTTGCCATGATAACATTTGGACATAGGGTTAAACAAAATACATTATTTAAATCAATTTCACTTGTTTCTTCCTACTTTTTTTAAAGGGACTAATATAAAATTTGAAGTCACACAGCTTGCATTATACTGTTCTTGACAGTGCAGGCTTAAATATTAGAGACGTGTTGACTGATTTCAAAAACTGGTTAAAGAAATCATTTTTTTTTATCAGCAGAAGTTTGGGAAACACAATAAAGAAATAAGAAATAATAGGGGCACCTGGGTGGCTCAGTCGGTTGAGCATCTGACTCTTGGTTTCAGCTGGGGTCATGATCTCAGGGTTGTGAGGTCGAGGCGGTGTTGGGCTCTGCACTCAGCAGGGAGTCTGCTTGGGATTCTCTTCCTCTACCTCTTCCCTCACTCAGTCACTCTCTCTTGCTCTCCCTCTCTCTAAAATAAACAAATCTAAAAGAAAGAAGAAAGAAAGAAAGAAAGAAAGAAAGAAAGAAAGAAAGAAAGAAAAAGAAAAGAAAAGAAAAGAAAAGAAAAGAAAAGAAAAGAAAAGAAAAGAAAAAAGAAATAAGGGCACCTGGGTGGCTCAGTCGGTTAAACGTCTGCCTTTGGCTCAGGTCATAATCCCAAGGTTCTGGGATCAAACCCCATGTCAGGCACCTTGCTCATCAGGGAGCCTGCTTCTCCCTCTGCCTTTGCCTGCTGTTCCCCCTGCTTGTGCCCTCTCTCTCTCTCTCTCTGTCAAATAAATACATAAAATCTTTTTTAAAAAGGGGCGCCTGGGTGGCTCAGTCGTTAAGCGTCTGCCTTCGGCTCAGGGCGTGATCCCGGCGTTATGGGATCGAGCCCCACATCAGGCTCCTCTGCTGGGAGCCTGCTTCTTCCTCTCCCACTCCCCCTGCTTGTGTTCCCTCTCTCGCTGGCTGTCTCTATCTCCATCAAATGAATAAATAAAATCTTTTTAAAAAATTTTTAAAAAGGCTTTAAAAAAAAGAAATAAGAAATAAGAATTAATCCCAAAGACAACCACTGTTTTAACATATGTATGAGTTTGTTTCTGTGGAATGTGTGTGCACATACAAGTGTGTATGTGTGTGTAAGTATAACACAAAATGGGGATAAAAATGGGGATAGAAAGCTAGCTATGCAGCTTTAAAAATCTATCTTTATTTGCCCATACCTCAAACTTTCTTCAGAAACAGCAGGCTTAGTGATTTTGTGAGATGTCCTGCATTGACTCCACTATCAGTTCATTAAACTGATCCCTTCCTACTGGACATATAGGTTGTTTCCAGTTCTTTGTACTTTCAAATAACTGAGACAACTTTTCTTATACATAGATCTTTGTATCTCTCATTTTTTTAAGGTTTTATTTATTTATTTGAGAAAGAGAGCAAGTGCACACACATGTGTGCCCTCCCCCTCGAGTTGGATGAAGGAGTAGAAGGAGAAGGAGACTCCCTGCTGAGCGGGGAGCTCCATCCCAGGTCCTCAAGATCATGACCTGAGCCCAAGGCAGACGCTTTACCGACTGAGCCACCGAGGCGCCCCTCTCCTTATTTCTTTAGAGTAAACCCCAAAAGTAGAATTAATGGGCAAATGTTTACTCTTTAAATGGTTGCTATTGATTTTTTAAGAGATTTTATTTATTTATTCATTTGAGAGAGAGAGTGAGAGAGAGCAGGAGTGGGGGTAGGGGCACAGGGAGACACAGACTTCCCCCTGAGGGGCTCTATCCCGGGACTCTGGGATCACAACCTGAGCTGAAGGCAGACTCCTAACTGACTGAGCCACCCAGGTGCCCCGGTTACTATTGATTTTAAAAGGTACTTTTTTTGGTGAGGTTAACTATGAAACCTGCCGTATTCAATAATTACTTGTAGTGGACAGATACATGAATGCATACAGTATGGCTGACTTTTTCCCCCATTTTTAAGATTTATTTTGGAGAAATTTTAGGTTCATGGACATGTTATAAAGCTATTATAGAGAGTTCCCGTATACCCTGCTATCCAGTCTTCGGTCATGTCAGCATCTTGCATACCCAGGAAACATCTGTCACAGCTAAGGCATGAATACTGGTAAAGTTTCTAGCAACCTCACTCAGACTTGACTCCGATTTCATCAGTTTTTCCACAAATGTCCTTTTGCTGCTCTAGGATCTAATCCAGGATACCTCTCCCCTCTGCCTTTTTTTTTTTTTTTGGCACTAACTGTTGAAAATAAAATGCACGCACTATGAAAAAACACAGTTTTTGCAGCCGACTCCAGAGTCTCTCACTGAGATTTCTCTTCCTTGGCATGATTCCATCAGGTCAGTGCTTGGAATCTGGAAACTGCAGAGCTGGTTTTCCATATCCTGGGAGATGTCTCCGACCGATGGATGTGCACAGCGGCACTGGCTTCTCGGGCCGCGCTGCTGACCGTGTCTGAGGTTGGCGTGGTCAGTCTGTGGAGCTCAGCCACAGGAAAACTGCAGGGGAAGCAACATTTGTCCAGCGTCAGAGAAGAAACACCTACCTGTGGGGTCTCGGTCCAGAAGCAGGGCAAGATGGTGACGGGGTTTAGCAAGGGCTCCATCTCTTGGGTAAGTCCCTCTCCTGAATGTGGTGCCCGCACCGCTCAGCTCCAACGTGCCCAGGGGTCCCAGAAGTGGGGAGAAGCCACTTCACCTTTGATCATTTCATAAATGACATTTGGTGTCTTCACAAAAATGTCTCTAGACATTGCCAATTGTCCTCGGCCGGCGGGGGTGGCACAAAATTGCCCTCCCCACCCCTTGAGAACCGCTGCCCCGGACACATAAAGTGAACAAAGCAAACTTGCAGAAGAGTGTCTCTGATGGGTCGTGCAAGTGCTCATCTCTGCAAACAGATGCCCCGCAAAGCAGACAACGGTCCCTTCTGGGGGGAGGGGAGGATGGCAGGAAAGGTGAAGAGAGGTTCATGGTGTGCTCTGGATACTTCTTTTTTTCCCCCCACCTTATACGGTATTGTTGTTTAATTTTTTAAGTTTTAAAGGAAACATGTTTTTAAAGATTTTATTTATTTGTTTATTTGAAAGGAGAGAGAGCACAGGCAGGGGCAGAGGGAGAGGGAGAAGCAGGCTCCCTGCTGAGCAGGGAGCCCAATGTGGGACTCGATCCCAGGATCTTAGGATCATGACCTGAGCCGAAGGCAGACGCTTAACCGACTGAGCCACCCAGGCGCCCCAAGAAACATGTTTAAAAAAAAATCATCAATAACAGCCACGGGGAAATTCACTTTCTCCTACCCCTGCTAAATAAAGGTGAACAAATTTATATTTTCTAAGTATTGGCTTGGATTGGTGCAAACAACTCACTTTTCTTGGCCCCCCCATGTGTCCCGTCTGTGCCCCTCACTGAGATAACTAGCAGACAGCTTTTGGCTCATGGACTGGTGGCGGTCAGATACTCAGAAGTCAGTAGCTGGACTGGGGCTGCGGGACTGAGGAATGAACCATCCTCTTAGGTCTGAACAAAATTAGTTCTGAAACTCGGGAACGGGGAGAAACCAGTGTTTCGATCTTATCTGAGATCTCCAGCACTCCCCCAGGGGCAGAAAACAAATGCTGGAATGTTCTCCAGGTCTCTGAGTTGATTACAAAAACAGCATCAACAACAATAATACTAGCTGCCAGGGTTTGAAGGCTGACTGTGTGCCGGGGGTGGGGGCGGTGGGCATTCTACGCACTTCTCAGGCCATGATGGCCCTGTGCCGTGGTCTTGTATCATTGCCCATTTCACAGATCAGGAAACTAAGGCACCCAAGGGCTAAGGCATTTGCTTAGAAACTGATGAGTGGCAGAGCCTTGCATCCAAGCTCCCGACCCTGGACCCTTTACCCCTGAAAATACTTGATAGGCACCCTTGACTTTGTACAGGTTTCCCCCGAAGGAGACAGCCTGCTGGAGAAGCTTCCGGAAGCCGTGAGGTTCCTGGTACTCTCTGAAGACGAGTCCCTTCTTGCTGCAGGTAGCGTCTAGCTCTTATTCGGAGCCATGAGGAGGCAACCCCGGGTTTGGTTGGAAGAGCAGACGGGCTTGGGGCAAGGCAGGGAGGCCGTCTTAGACCAGCGGCTGGCAAACCTTTTCTGCAGCGGGCCACACGGTATGCATTTTTGGCTTTGCAGACCCGGTGGTCTCTGTCGACCCAAATCAAGCCAGTCCCTGTAATGTGGAAGCCACCACAGATGCTGTCTCACGTAGGCGTGGCTGCGCGCCGGTCAGACCTCGTTTATGAAGGCAGAAATTTGGATTTCGTATCGTGTTCACCTGTCAGAAAACAGGAATCATATTTTTATTTTCGTGAAACTATTTAAAAATGTGAAAAGTCTTCTGAGCTCACAGGTCATACACAAGTAGATGGTGGGCCAGCTGTGGCCCATGGGCTGTAGCTTGCCAACCCCTGTTCGTTATCTCTGAGATGGGGTGGTTATCCCTGCCAGACGGGTACAGGGATGGAGGGGTGCCGCGTGAGAGGATGGGGTGCACTCAGGGGTGAGCCAGCCCACGCGACCCCTGCTTTTAGGGGCTCTCAGGCTAGCAGACGGTAAGGTAGCCACAAGGAAGAGTGGTTGGTGCAATGACCAGACAAGAATCAAGGGTTATAGGAGGGTGTGACGGGTTTCCCTTCTTGAGTCTGAAGCAATCAGGGAAGGCTTCCTAGGCGGTGACCAACAGATACTCTTCAGCCTGATTTTTTTTTTTTTAAGACTATGTTTTAAAGATCAGTTTTGAAGGGTGCCTGGCTGGTTCCGTCAGAGGAGTGTGTGACTCTTGATCTCAGGGTCGTAAGTTCAAGCCCCACCTTGGGTGTAGAGATTACTTAAATAAATAAATATTTTTAGAAAATCAGATTGGGGGGCGCCTGGGTGGCGCAGTCGTTAAAGCGTCTGCCTTCGGCTCAGGGCGTGATCCTGGCGATCCGGGATCGAGTCCCACATCAGGCTCCTCCGCTGGGAGCCTGCTTCTTCCTCTCCCACTCCCCCTGCTGTGTTCCCTCTCTCGCTGGCTGTGTCTCTGTCACATAAATAAATAAAATCTTTAAAAAAAAAAAAAAAAAAAAAAAAAGAAAATCAGATTGGGGTTTGCAGCCAAATTGAGCAGAAAGTGCAGAGATTTCCCTTATACCTCCTACCCCCTATACTCACAGCCTCCTCCAATATCAGCACCCCCCCCACTAGGGGGTCGCATTTGCTATAAACGATGAACTGCACAGACACGTCATTGTCACGCAGAGTCCGTGGCTTACCTTACAGTTCAGTCCGGGTGTTGTACATTCTGTGGGTTTGGACAGACGTAATCTCATGTGTAATGATATATGTTCACCATCATAATCTCAGGGTATTTGTTCTGCCCTAAAATTAGCCTGATTGTTTTTTAAAGACTTTATTTATTTATTTGAGCAAAAGAGGTGGAGATAGCAACAGAGATAGCGAAAGAGAGCACAAGCGGGGAAGAGAGGGAGCCCTACACGGGGCTCGATCCCAGGACCCCGGGATCATGACCTGAGCCAAAAGCAGATGCTTAACTGACTGAGCCTCCCAGGCGCCCCCAGCCTGATTTTTATAAAGCCATTTCCAGCAATCAAAGACAACAGTAGACCAGTGCTGTCCAGTAAGGCAAACCACAAACGTGAGCCACGTTTGTAACCGAGTGTCCTCATGACCCTATTGAAAAAGGCAAAAAGATGCAGGTGTCATTCGTGTTAATAACATATCTTGTTGAATCCAACACATCCAAAAATTCGACATGAAATTGATATAAAAATTATTAATGGTCTATTTCACATTTTAAAAAATTCTTGTGCGAAGGATATGAAACCTGGCACATGTTGTCCACTGACAGCTCGTCTCAACTTGGCTCAGCCACAGTAAGAGCCACACGTGGCTCGTGGTGACCATACCCACATGGAGAGCGCAGGTCTAAGAAATAAACAGCCTCTGAGCCTGACTGATGGATGATTGACTGATCATACATCTTCCATCCTGTTTCCAGAAGAATTTTAGGTGGTGTAAGTATGTGTGAAATGCAGCATGGGGAATAGGAATGACAGAAGAAATAAAAACGAGGGCTAGAGGCACACCATGGAATCAGGACCAAGGCCAAAGGCACTGAGGACCTCAGTGACTTAGAGCCTCATCACAGTGGGTCTCCAGTGGGGCTCTGTCCAGCAGCCAGTGAAGAGGGGCCTGAACGGCTTCCCCATCCACAATGTTGGGACCCCACCCATTGCTCAGGAGATGTACCCTGATCCCAACTTAGATCAGGCAGGGATTTCTTCCAAGTGTCATAAACGGAATTGCGGCTCTGGCGTCCCCAAGATCACCATCAGGTCTGATGATTTGCTAGGGCTCAAAGAACTCAGGCTCGTGCTCGAAAGGATACAGATGAAGATCAATGAAGGGTAGAGGCACTTGGGGCTGAGTCCAGAAGGCACCTGGCACGAGCTTCCTGCTGTCCCCTCCCCGTGGAGTCACGGGGACAGCACCTACTTCTCTCAACAACAGGGTGTGACGACAGTGTCCCGCCAACTAGGGAAGCTCACCCCACCTTGATGGCCAGGATTTTTCCTGGGGGTCTGTTATGTGGATCCGGCTGACCACCTACACAGCTGACCTCAGTCTCTAACACCCCCTGAGGTCAAGCCGATACCACGTGTCCCAAAGCTCCCACCATAAATCACATGTGAGCACACGCCATCCCGTGGGCCCAAGGCCTCAGAAAACAAGGAGACTTTGATCAAGCAGGGCATTCCAGGGGCCTAGAGGGCAGCTCTCAGGAGCCAGGCAAGGACCAAACCATGCGTGTGCGGGATGTCAACAACACCAAGCTGCTCAGTTAATCCTTTACCGCTCAAGAATGGAATGCAGATATCCTTGGATAGCAGATGTCCTGATGCACTTGATCCGTTTCCAGTAACGTCCTTCTGTGTGAGCCTCAGGTTCCAGTCGAGTTCAGCGAAACAATTCCATGGAGGGCCTGGAGAGGCAGTAAGATGGGCTGTCAGCCCCCAGCTTCTCCTGCGCCGACTTGATTCTGGCATTTCCAGGAAATGGAACTGAGTTGGTGCAGGCCAGGTGCATAGCACACAGCCCCAAACCATCACCCCCAGGGCTGCGGGCCCTGGAAGAGCTGCATAACCTGGCCTTTGCCCACTTTCCTGCACCGCCAGGGGTCCTCTCAACAAAGCATTCACCCACCCCATTTTGGAACACACATGAGCTAGTCGCCCTGGGTGGGGAGCCCGAGAAAATGCAGAACGCCCATTGTGAATACAGAATACAGTTAAATTTCAGATAAACAACCAATCAAGCTTTCAGTATAAGTATATCCCATGTAATATTTGGGATATACTTATACTAATCAGAATTTCACTGTTTATCTGAAATTCAAATTTAATGGAGTTGTCCCTTGGGTTTTTTGCTTTGTGTTGCTTTGTGTTAAATCTAGCAACCCTCTCTCTCCCTCATCTCCCGCTCCTCCACTCCGCCCCAGCCACACTGGCCTCTGTGTTGCTCCTGAGACATACCCAGGCCTCTCCTACCTCCTGCTCTTCCAGTGCCTGCCCCCTTCTCATATGGCTGTTCCAATGTCCTGTGGTTGCTGTAACAAACGACCACACAAACGTGATGGCTCTGACACAATAGTAATCTCTCTTCTCACAGTTCTAGAGGCCGGAAGTCCAAAATCAAGATGTGGGCAGGGTCACGCTCCCTCCAAAGGCTCTGGAGAAGAATCCTTCTCTCTCTTTTTTTGCCCTTTGAGCTTCTGCCTTGTGATTCTTTGACTTGTGGCCACATGTCTCGGTCTCTGCTTCTGCCTCCATGTTGCCTTCACCGCCATGTGTGTCTCTGTGTCGTCATATCTCACGGCACCCAGTCCCCTGACTTCATTGTCCTCATCACAGACTGTAACTGCTTTCTTTTCCTTCCTATCTTCCTCCTTCCCTCCCTTCCATCTTCAAAACATGCCTACGTATGTCCAGTTTTGTGCTGGTTCTGGGACGCTGCGAGCAGCCCAGACAGGCAGTCCCAGGGTTCCAGAAACAAATAGTCTTGTGATAACAGATGACTTGGCTGTTTCCTGTGAGGTTATTGATCAATGCGGTCTGCTGCCCCCCTCTCCGCAGCTACAGGCTAGGTGAGGATGTCTCTCTTGTTCAACACCGTATTCCTCCCACCTCCTTGTAGCAGGTGCTCAGAAAAATCTTTGTTGACTGAACTGAATTACTCTCGAGCTCCTCCAGGAGTGAAAGGGGTAATCCCATGCCTTGCATTTCAGGGTTTGGAAGATCTGTGCGGATATTCTTGGCCGACTCACAGGGGTTTCATCGATTCATGGCCACTGACCTTGAACATGAGGACATAGTGGAGACAGCCGGTTTTGGTCCTGAGAACAATCTGATTATTACTAGCTCCCGGGACGCACTCATTCAGGTGAGGGATCAGCCTCACTCCGCCTCTGACATAGAAAGTATGATTCCTTAGGGGTCTTTTTGCTTCAAAATATAGAGATAAAACCTAGTACAGGTGAGGGGCGCCTGGGTGGCGCAGTCGTTAAGCTTCTGCCTTGGGCTCAGGGCGTGATCCCAGCGTTCTGGGATCTAGTCCCACATCAGTCTCCTCCATTAGGAGCCTGCTTCTTCCTCTCCCACCCCCTGCTTGTGTTCCCTCTCTCGCTGGCTCTCTCTCTGTCAAATAAATAAATAAAATTAAAAAAAAAAACCCTAGTACAGGTGAAACAGGGCAGGTCATTGGGAGGATGTGGGGGAGGGATCCCCGAGACCCAGCGACAGACCTGGGGGTGGGGGGCGGGAATTACCAAAATGTTCAACAAAGGATATAGCGTTCCCACCGAAACCTGAAAACCTGGGAGGATTTTGGCCTTCAGAGTGGGGCAGGGTTGGGGGTACATGGAGGAAAATTCCCATTGAGCTCAAAGTTGTCCTGCTGGTGAGAGAAGTACATAATAAACTAGCGGTTCTCGGAGCGCCTGGGTGGCTCCGTCAGTCAAGCATCTGACTCTTGATTTCAGCTCAGGTCACGATCGCAGAGTCTTGAGATCGAGCCCTATGTGGGGCTCTATACTCAGCAGGGAGTCTGCTTGAGGATTCTCTCTCTCTTCCTCTGTCCCTCCCCACCGCTCTCTGTCTATATATATAAAAAAATAAAAAAATAACACAAGTAGCCGTTCTCCAACATTCTGGCCTTAGGACTGCTTTACATTCTTAAAGATTATTGAGGACCCCAAAAAGCTTTTGTTTATGTCTGTTATATCATTTTGGTTGATAATTTTTTACCAAATGATTTATTTTGGAATAGTTTTCAGACTTACAGAAGAGTTGCCAAAAAAGCAGAGAGCCCCATATCTAAATATCTACTCTTCACCCAGCTTGCTCCATATTAGTATCTCATGCCACCTGAGCCCTTTGTCAAAACTAAAAAATTATATTAAGATAATACTATTAACTGATCTGCAGATTCTGTTCTGATTTCACCAGCTTTCCCACCAATGTCCTTTTTTTCTTTACTCCAGGATCCAATCTAGGATCCCACGTTGTATTTAGTATCTATTGGTAATTACCATATTAAAAATTAGACATGAGGAAATCCAAAAATACATATCCATCGATTCATGAACATTACACGTCAGTGTAACAACAGACTTCTGTGAAAATAACTATAGTTTCTGAAACAAACAAACTTATGGGAAGAGCGTCATTGTTGCACATTTGGACAAATCTCTTTCATGTCTGGCTTAGTAGAAGATAAACCGGCTTCTCATATTTGACTCTGCATTCTCTTATCTGTTATGATAGCACATGTCCCGTAGCTTCTGGAAAACTGCAGTGCTCACTCGTGAGAGGAAGAGGGTAGAAAAGGCAAATAACGTCTTGAATTATTATAAACACAGTTTTGCCTTTGCATGCCTTCCTGACGATCCCTGGAGGTACCCTCCAGGGGTTCCCTGGGAACACACTTTGAGAATTGCTGTGGTAGTGGATGGGAGGAGGTGTGGGGAAGTTCGAGGGGCTGGTGAAGGCCCCTGAACTGCAGCCTGAGACTCCACCCTGGGTGGACAAATAGACTTATGCCTATTTCTGAGCTATGACAGCAGAAGGAAGAAGTCAGCTCTGGCCCTCTGCTGTCCATCCTTAGGTGTGGAGTCTGTCAGAGCAGGGGACCCTGCTGGACATTCTGGAAGGCGTTGGGGCCCCCATGAACCTGCTGGCCTGGTGTGGGGCCTTGGTGGCATCTGCTTCCCAGCAGTCCTCATCTTTTAAAGTCTGGGATCTCACTGACGTTCAGAAGCCGAGGGCCTGCACCCCGTTTCTGGATCGCACCGGCCTCACTGCAGTGTCACACAATGGAGGCTACGTTTACTTCCCCAAGATTGGGGACAAGAACAAAGTCACCATTTGGGACTCAGCGGAAGGTTGGTAAGATAGAAGCATGGTCGTTCTTGTGGGGAAGAGCGAGAGCCCCTGTCTTGGTCGGCTTGAGCTGCTAGAACCAAACACCACGAACTGGGCAGTTTCAACAATAGACATTTATTTCTCATGGTTCTGGAGGCTGGGAAGGCCAAGGCCAAGGCCAGGGCACCGGCAGATCAGTGTCTGGTGAGAGCCGGCTTCCTGGTTGCAGATGGCCACTTTCTTATGTCCTCACAGGAGCGCAGAGAAGGAAGCAAGCTCCCCAGTCCCTTATGTAAAGGCACTAATCCCATCGTGGGGGCTCTGCTCTCCTGACCTCATCACCTCCCCACACTATCACATCAGGGGTTAGGATTTTGACATGTTACTATGGGGGGACCCACTCAGTCCATAACACCCCCATACCTCCAGTGAGTTTGAAAGTGGCTAATAGAGACAGGACTTGATTTTATACCTTTTCCAGCGTGCGGGTAATTGGCCATCTGGTCATCAATCCCTGTGTTAGTTCGGGTTTCCCAGAAGCAGGGCATGTGACGGGGATATTTGCACAAGGGGTGGGTGGAGGGGAGCTCCTGGAGAAACCCGAGAGGGAGTGAGGGAAGCAGGCAGGGGCAGGGGGAGGGCTGAACAAGGAGGTGGGCTCAGCCTGACCTCAGGGGGGGCCTGGAGTATAAATTGCAGCTCAGAGTTGTTCCATCTCAAAGCAAGAGGGCCAATCTTTTGTATCCCCATATCGGGCAGTCTCTGGCTGCAGGCCATTCTGGGTGGTGAGCCCAGCCCCCCAAGCATTTTGAGATAAGGGGCTCTCTTCCCCTGGAGGCAGTGGGCAGCCTTGGGGCTGGGCGCCCTGGCCGGTAAAGGGGGTCTGGGCACGTCACCAATGGTGTCTGCTGTAATCTCCACGGGGCGAACGGAGGTACGGAAATTCCTTGTTAATGATAAAATACTATGAGAAAAGAGATTGACTCTCACCCTCCTGCTTTCGTGGGTTTGGCAGATGTTTGATTAGTGCCAGCTGTGGAGCCGGGCTCTGGGGTTGGCAGGGAGCAAGACGGATGAGGTTACAATGTTTGAGGTGCTTGTGGCTAGTTGTGGGGTGAAGCCGGGCACAAAGGTAGGGGGCACAGTGGGGCATGAGATAGAAGTGTGCAAACTAAAGCCCATTTGTGAAGAGCTTGCACTCACAGCTCATACAGCCCGCAAGGCAAAAATATTTACTCTCCGACCCTTTCCAGACGTTTGTAAAGGAAAGGTCTGGGATGAGAGGTCATGCATGTCCCTTTGTCCGTCTGTCCCGATGGGGAGCAAAATATCCTTGGAAGGTGGTAGGCAGGGTGGTGAGGAGATGGCAGGACGGGAGTGGAGGCAAGGGGATGGCAGTGGACACGTTGGGGAGTACGGATCAGGAAAGCAGTTTTTAAAATCCTTAGAAATAGGAAAACTGTGGCACGAGCATTCCTCCGAGCTGCTCTTGACGTGGTCTTCTCTCCGTGGCAGGGGAGGAACAAGATGCCCTGGACACCTCCAATGAGGTCAGGTGTCTGGAGGTTGCCCAGCGGGCCAATCTCCTTTTCACCGGCCTCGTTTCGGGGGTGGTCCTGGTGTTCCCTCTGAATTCCAGACAGGATGTGATGTGCATTCCCCCTCCTGAGGCCCGGAAAGCCATCAACTGCATGGCCCTTAGCACTGGCGAGGAGCGCCTGGCCATCGCCTATGACAGCATCGTCCTGGTGCTGGACATCAGCCCCGGGGATCCCTGTCCCGTCATCGACGGGCCGACCTACACCTTCTACACCCAGCTGCCTGAGACCATAGCCAGCGTGGCCGTGCTGGCCGACTACCGTGTGATCTACGGCATGACCAACGGCGACCTCTTCCTTTACGAGTGTGCGAACTCCAAAGTGTTCCCTCTGGAGGCCCACGGGAGCCAGGTCGCCTGCATGCAGGTCAGCCACCAGGAGCAGCTGGCGGTCAGCGGGTCCGAGGAAGCCCTGCTGTGTCTCTGGGACCTGCAGGCCTGCAAGTGGAGGTTTCAGATGAACTACACGGTGCGTGGCCCACACACCACGTGACGCGAGGTCCCCGCCTTAGAAAGCTGAGGACAGGTGTCCTGTACTAAGTGCACACTGCGAACTGTCGCCCGGGGTCGGGAGCGGGGTGAGGCCAGTGAGAGACGCTCACCCTGGGAGCAGAGTTTAAGGGGCAGCCAAAAACTCAGCAATCAAGAGAGATGCTGTTTTAATGCAATGTTTACCAACATCGAAACAAATACAAAAAAAATCCACAAAGAACAAAATACCATTTTTAAAAAGATTTTATTTACTTGAGAGACAGAGAGAGAGCAGGGACAAGGGGCAGAGGGAGAGGGAGAAGCTGACTCCCTGCTGAGCAAGGAGCCCAATGACGCGGGGCTCGATCCCAGGACCCTGAGATCACGACCTGAGCTGAAGGCAGACGCTCAACCGACTGAGCCATCCAGGCGCCCCCAAAATATCATTTTAAATAAAGACGGGATCAAGTCCTGCCCCAGCACACCTCTGCCTGCCCCTCCTTACCCTAATCCTGCCCGCCGTCCTTGCGTCCGACAGTTTTGATTGCCCGGTCTGCAGTAGGCCCCTTTCTAGCCGTGGCCAGGGCACACACCGTCCTGCCTCTTAGAGCCCCGCTCTCGGAGGGGACACTGCGTGAGCTCCGGGAGGGCAGGATCTTTCTGTGTTTTGCTTACAGAGGTGGCCCCCATCCCTAGGAGAGCTCCCGACCTGTCCTCAGGGCTCCGTAAATGTTTGTAGAATATGAACAAGGCAGTGGGGGCGCCTGAGTCGTTCAGTCGGTTAAGCATCTGCCTTCGGGCTCAGGTCATGATCCCAGGGTCCTGGGATCGAGTCCCACCTCCAGCTCCCCACTGAGCAGGGAGCCTGCTTCTCCCTCTGCCTGCCGCTCCTGCTGCTTGTGCTCTCTCTCTCTAAAATTAATAAATAAAATATTTTTTAAAAATAAAATAAAAAAATAAAAACAAAAGAGCAAAAACATGATGGGCTGTGGAGTGACAAGAGCTTTGAGGAGACAATAGGACAAGGTAAATGGGGTAGAATGGCAAGGGCCGCTATTTAGGAAGGTCAAATAAGTCTGGGGGCGCCTGGCTGGCTCAGTCAGTAGAGCATGCAACTCTTGATCTTGGGGTCATGAGTTCGAGCCCCATGTTGGGTGTGGCGATTATAAATAAATAAAAAAAAAAAAAAGAAGGTAGACTAAGTCTGGTGGAAGAGCATTCTAGGCAAAAGGAACAGCAGCTGTGAAGGCTCTGAAGATGGAAACTGACTCCTTAACAGAAGAAGTATCTCAGAGTCCACGCTGCCCATCTCATAAGAAGCTGTGACAGTTTTTTTATATCCATATAATTAAGGGCTTTAATAAATATATTCATATATTCATATTACATATTATATAAAATGCATATATTAAAATATCATCCTAAAGTTTTATCCTCACAACGACCTTATAAGTTTGGTGTTATTATTCCAGTTTTTCAAATGGGGAATGAAGACCATACTTTTGGTTGCAAGATGTAAAAACTATTCATAAACCTAGGGAGACGATCTTGTAACTATGAGAAGAGAGTACAGATAGTTTTGTCTTAAAAGGCCTTCGTCCCATCTGACCTTTACTTTTATGAAACCACTCTAATACTGAGCTGTCAGTCATCTTTTGTCTTGTTGAGATGGGAAATGCCACCATAGAAGTTAAACACACCTAGCTTGTTGGTTTTGTTTGTTTGTTTGTTTATTTTTTAAGTAGGCTCCACACCCAGTGTGAAGCCCAACGTGAGGCTCAAACTCATGACTGTGAGGTCAAAACCTGAGCTGAGATCAAGAGTAGGATGCTTAACTGACTGAGCCACCCAGGCACTCCCTCCCTTTTTGTTTCTAAATAAACTTAATTTTGGAACGATTTTAGATCTACAAAAAAGTCATGAAGATAGTACAAGGTTCCCCTCTACCTCTTCCTCACCCACCTTCCCCGATGTTAACATCTTACGTAACTCGAGTACATTTGTCAAAACTAAGAAATTACCACGGGGACAGGATTGTTAACTAAACTACCATCTTCATTGGGATCATACGTTTTTCAGTGAATTTCCTTTTCCTGGTCTAGGATCTGATCTAGGATGCCCTATTGCAATTAGCATATAGCCTTTAACTAGAGACCATGAGAGCTAACGCTTGCTTGTAGAATTGAGGTCACTTAGGAAATTAAATCTGGTAATTCCTGCTTTCCAGTGCCAACTGTCTGCAAACCTTTCAGTCCAATCCCTATGAAAATGTGTTTTGGTCCTGGGAATCTTGGTGATGGAATATACCCATCTCTCCAGGGTTTCGTTGGATCCATCCCCATGGGAGGCTTACATGCCTGGCTTCTGATACAAGTGCCTTGCGGTGGGTCTCCTGGGTGTCTCAGTTTGAACTCCAGATCACATTGTCTTTTTCTACAGAATTCTTACTGTAGAGGAGTCCAGTGTGTCTGCTTCTCCATGGATGACAATTATGTGTATGCGGGCTTAAAGGATCGCTCCATCATCGTCTGGAGTGTGCAGGATGGTGAGTCATTTTGCTTCGAGGGGAAGATTGAGCTTAGATCTTAGGCCTTGTGTTGGGTTCTGGGTGTTGGAGGGCCCTGCCCTGGCCTTCCCCAGCTGGGGGGGAGCTGCTTAGAGAGAGGTGTCTGCAGGTGAAGGGGACAGGCCCCCCTGGAGCTACATCTCCTCTTCTAGACCCATGCTCTGGGTACCTGGAACCCCGAAACCTTCTCCCCACCTGGGATGGTGCCCTCTTTAGGGCCTGAGCAGTCCTCTTCCCCAGGCTCATCCTTCTGAGGGTGGACTGTGCCCCCTAGTGGGAGCACCCCTAGACTTGGGGGTGGCCATGGGGTGATGAGCATGGAGTCTGGATGCGTGAGCTGGGCAGGCGGTTTGCATGCATATGTGTGAGGCCCCTAGGAGTGCAGAACAGAGCTGGGTATGGGAAGAGAAGGGGGCCAAGCTGCATAAAGCTGGGGACTAGCTCTCCCACACCATTACATTCTATAATGGAACTGAAAAGCCTGGTGATTCTCTACCCAAACATGACCTTCCACGTGATTCTGAAAGTACATCCATCAGTGTAGGAGGACAGAGCAAATTTCACTTAATAGTTTATCAGCTAGGTTTGCAACATTTACGTATTGTGCCTTATAGGATATGGGCCTTGATTCCTTCTCTTGCGCCAGGTCTTGTAAATGATAGGGACAGCTTGCTTAAGACCAACTGCTTTGAAAACGCCACATCTCTTGGTCTGCTCAGTGCTACCCTAAAGGCATATTAATGAGAGTGAACATTTCTTTGTACTGGGTACTGTCACTAAGCTATTTAACTCTCTTGACAGCCACCTCATTTTACAGAGCAAAAATTGAGGCTCTGAGAGATGGGGTGACTTGCCCAAGGTCACACAGTGAATAAATGGTAGGCAGTAGTTCGCAGCTGGTCTGCCTGGTCCCCATGGTCACCTGTCACCCTCCTACATAGTCTCCTATAGAGAAAGGACCCCTTATGACACTGGCAGGGAGGCAGGTGCCAAAGTGAAGAAGCTGAAGTTCAGGGAGATTAAGAGATTTGTCCAAGGTCACAAAGCAAGTGAGTGAATGAAGATCAGGTAGATTTGAATACATTGTAATCAGATACAGTGCAATCAAATATAGTGTAGTCTACTACTTTGTGGCAAAGATGCCTGGCAAAAAGTCACAGATGGTTCAGAAGCTGAGAGCTGCAGATTGTGGCCGTAAAAGCCCATCCTGGGCAGATTCACAAAGTCTCTTCCTCCTCCTCCTCCACTAATAATATTTACTGAACTCACTCTGGGCTGAAACTAATACCAAAGCACCTGACACACGTGACCTCTTCGAGTCTTAGAATTCCCCTCTGCAGGTGGGTTTAGTTATCATCCCCATATTGCAGATGAAGCAAGAGGGACTCCAAGAGTTTAGAATGTGTGCACAAGCTAGTAAGGAACATAGCAAGGATTTGACCCCATGCAGCCAACTCTCCAATGGGTGAAACTGGATCTCTGTAGCCCCCACTCTCTCATTAGTGCCCTGCCCTCTACCCCCAAAAGGCACCCTGCTGGCTGTCCAGTTTGTCCACGCTGTGGTGAACAGGATCATTCCAACTTCCAATGGATTCATCGCCCCCACTAGACATGGCTATCTCATCCGCGAGCGTTTCCAGTGCCCTTCGTCAAGGACGTTGCAGCAGGACCCTCTCAAGAACTTCAAGAAGGCAGTGTGGAAGGTCAAATCCAGACAGAGAGAAGAGCTGGCAGCTGCTGCAGGAGCACACCAAGGCTCAAGATCAGCAAGTGCCCAGAGAAATGAATGCAAATCGAACAAACGTTCACAAGTCTGCCTGCTAGTGTAGAACCCCCTGATAAGGGCATGGGACTCCGGTGAGTTCACCCCATTCAATCTGGCTGACACAAAGAGTATGTGTGTTTTGATGTATATCTGGACCCAAAGCCTCAGATTATATGACTCAGACCCTGTTTCTCGCCACACTTCTATTCCTCTCTCCTTGTTGGCTGCAGTCAAAGACTGGCTACCCCCAGGTTAGCAACATGACAGCCAAGGTCAGTAGAAAAGAGACCTTCCCCCTGCCAGCAGTCTGAACCAAAATGCTGGCCCTGATTCTGTTGGCCCCAGTGGGCTCATGCACCTGTCTCTGGGAGAATGCAGTGCTGTGATTGGCCAGCCTGATCCCGTGCCCACCAGGGCTGAGGATAGAGTAAATACCACCCACCCAGGTTGCCTGAGCGTGGGAGAGGCTAATCCTGGGAGGGGAACTGGGCTGCTGGTACAAGGCAAAGGGAGGGTGGATGGATGTGAGACTGATCAAACCACAGATGTGGACCATAGAGCTTTATAATTTATAAAGCATTAGGTGCTATGGTCTGATCCTATCACAGCCCATACTTCAGGGAGGGTGGGAGTTTCTGCATCCATTTTACAGACAAGGGAACTGAGCCTTGGTAGGTAGCTGTGATTTTCTCAGGCTCACAAGCTTGAAGTGCAAGAGGTCTGGGAAAAGAGAGCCAGGAGACGTCCTATCCCCATCCTGTTGGACCACCCCCCTCTAATTTTAGTCTCGGAAGCATGACTATTCCACAGGTGACACACTCACATGCCCACGGGGCCAGCGAGTAATTGAGATGATTGCCGTGCACCCGGGTGAGCAGCAGAGACTGATGGGGACCATGGGTCTTGAGGAGGATGGGTGCTCTGCCTTGGGTGGACATTGGCACCCTGACTCTACCCCAGAATGGCCACGGGGAAAAGCAGCAAGAGCTTCCTGTTATTGTAAACAAAGCCAGAAGCCCAGATTTCTATGCAAAATATTCCCATTTTTAAAAGTCGGCGATTGGCTCAAATTTACATCCACAGGCAAATTTAGCCTGTGTGTCTCTAGTTCAGGAGCTGACTTCATGACCCAAGCCAGCATGAAAACAATAAACCGGTTTTCATTCTTCCATCCCTACTCCCTGGCTCCCAAACTTTGAGGTTAAAGATCCTCTTTTATCTCAAAAACTGGAGGCTCTTGGAAGTGGACAAAACGAGCTCCCGACCTCTCTGTGCTGAGCTTTTGGACCAGCTCTGCTCTCCCCAAGTTCAGCAGAGGGAACCGTTTCTGTTCCACTAAAATGGATCTTGCTTCTTTGCCCACAGCCTTCCGAAAGCTCCCCCTTGCTTCTGGGGCTTGCGCTATAAAGATAGGAAAGTCCAAACTTCAAGGTGCTATGCCCTCTCCCCTCTGTCGGATTCCAGACAGTTTCAGAAAACGCAACCTTAGAAACAGAGGCTTTGAAGTTAGATGTGACCCCGTTGACTGTCTTCTTCAGTCATTTCCCAAACGAGGGTTCCCGGGGTGGGGGTGGGGCTTTGGCAGTTCTGCAGATGTTAGCATCAAATTCCATTTTGAAAAAATATTTTAAACTGTAATTTTAAAATGCATGGTCAGCTGGGTGAGGCAGCAGGTTTTAAGGTGCTGGAGAAAACTCACTTAGGATTCTCCCTCCATCATCGTTTAACTGAGATTTTGATGGGAGCCCTTGAGGAGAGCTACTCTTGGCCACTACTTCTCTGTGAACCGGGGGCTTTGCCCATTGCGGAAATAGAGGACGTCATGACAGAGTAAGACTTCAGCCACAACTTCAGGTTTAAGATGTGTGTGTCCAGGGGCGCCTGGGTGGTTCAGTCATTGAGCGTCTGCCTTCGGTTCAGGGCGTGATCCCGGCGTTCTGGGATCGAGCCCCACATCAGGCTCCTCCGCTGGGAGCCTGCTTCTTCCTCTCCCACTCCCCCTGCTTGTGTTCCCTCTCTCGCTGGCTGTCTCTCTCTGTCAAATAAATAAATAAAACCCTAAAAAAAAAAAAAAAAGATGTGTGTGTCCAGCTCAACAGCCTCAGTGAGAATCCATTGCTTGTACGTAAATACTACTTTGAACGTAGGAGGAGATATTTTACTAATAAAATGTGACTCTGAATTGTTGTTCTATTGGAGTTCTTTGCAGTGAGCTCTCATTTATTCGAGAAAGAGTTTGGTTGCTCTGACAGTTTGACAAGCACTGTGCTTTAGGGAGGTATGACTTAGCCAAGGTCCTCCAGCCATGGCGGAGCCAGGATGAAAGCAAGCTTACGGCAATCCGATTCCACCTCGATCTCCTACACTGAGCAGGACCATGTAACATAGCATCCAAACTGGAACACTTCTGAGAGCAAAGGTGGGGCTTTAAAAGATTACTCCCGACCATTGAAAAAAAACTGGATTGTCCCAAGATGAGTGGAATAGACACCCCTTTAGTAGCAGCAGGAATTATACGAAATTCCAGAGACTTTTAAAAATTGAGATATAATTAACCTATAACACTGTATCAGTTTCTGGTATATGACATAACGATTTGATATTTGCATATACTGCAAAACGATCACCACAATAAATCTAGTTAACATCCATCACCACAATAGTTACACATTTTTTTTCTTGTGATGAGAACTTTTTTTAAAGATTTTATTTTTTTTTTAAAGATTTATTTAGTTAGGTAATCACTACACCCAATGTGGGGCTTGAACTCACAACCCCGAGATCAAGAGTCACATGCTTCACCCACTGAGCCAACCAGGTGCCCCTTGTGATGAGAACTTTTAAGATCTATTCTCTTAGCGACTTTCAAATATACCGTACAGTATTATTAACCACAGTCACCGTGCTGGACATGACATCTCCAGGACTTACTTATCTTATAACTGGATTTATCTTATAACTTTTGACCACCTTCACCCACTTTTCCCATCATCCCTCTCCTCTGCCTCTCGTAACCACCAATCTGTTTTCTGTATCTGTAAGTTTGGGGTTTATTTTTTAAGTTTGAAGTTTAAATTTATTTTTTAAAATTTTACTTTATTTGAAAAGTCTACAGACTTCTTATTTATTCACTTATCCCAACGTGAAAATGGTCAAACCTATAGCCAAGTTGCAATACGTGGACAATAAACATGAATTTGCTCACCATCAAGGTTCAACAACCGCCCTATCACTATCAATCTTCTGCTAAAACATTTCAAAAGTGAGGGCCAGGACTGGGCGAGGATACTGAGGTACTCATCTCAGGCACAAAGCTTTTTTTTCTTTTGAGTGAAAGAGAGAGAGAGAGTACACGAGAGTTAGGGGAGGGACAGAGGGAGAGAGAGAATCCCAAGCAGGCTCCACTCTCTGACCGGAGCCTGACACAGGTCTCAATCCCACGACCTGGAGATCATGACCCAAGTCACAGTCAAGAGTCAGACCCTTAACGGACTGAGCCACCCAGGGGGACCCCTCAGGCACAAGTCTTAAGGGTGCACCAAAAAACTCAGCAATCAAAGGAAGTAATATTTTATTTCCATATTCTTAAAAAACTCAAAATGGATTAAAAAATGCACGTTGAACAAAATATCAACAGTTTAAATTATAGATGGGATTTGACCCTGCACTTGAATGAACTTGCTTCTTACCCTCATTTCGGCTCTGATGATGTCAGGACACCTCACTGTCAAAATGCATCAGAAGACATCTTTTCAGGAATCAAGTTATTCTCGGGGCTCCTGGGTGGCTCAGTCAGTTCAAGGTCTGCCTTTAGCTCAGGTCATGATCCCGGGGTCCTGGAATCACGCCCTGCATCTGGCTTCCTGCTCATTGGGAAGCCTGCTTCTCCCTCTGCCCCTCCCCCTGTTTGTGTTCCCTCTCTCGCTGTGTTTCTCTCTGTCCAATAAATAAAATCTTTTTTAAAAAAAGGAATAAAGTTATTCTTGAGCATAACCACACACCAATGAAAATGAAGTTGTTATTTAATATTTAATATCTCTCAGTAGGCATCCCTAATTTTCCTAATCAGCCCTAAAACATTTTTTATTGCTGTTTTTTTTTTCAAACTAGAGCCCAATCAAGATTTGTTCACATACTGCACGTCGTTGTTTTGTCTCTTTCATCTCTTATATTCCAGATCAGGCTTGCCACCTATGTTTTTTTTTTTTTTAAGATTTTATTTATTTGATAGAGAGAGAGACAGCCAGCAAGAGAGGAACACAAGCAGGGGGAGTGGGAGAGGAAGAAGTAGGCTCCCAGTGGTGGAGTCTGATGTGGGGCTCGATCCCAGGATTCTGGCATCTGGCATCACACTCTGAGCCAAAGGCAGATGCTTAACGACTGAGCCACCCAGGCGCCCTGCCATCTGTTTTTGTAAATAAAGTTTTATTGGAACATGGCCACACCCATTCATTTACATATAGCCTATGGCAGCTTTCATTAGTGACAGGGAATGTATGGCTCCAAAAGCCAACCTGGCCCTTTACAGAAGTGTGCTGATCCTGGTCTTAAAGCTTGATTAGATTCAAAGTAAAACGTTTTTTAACAGATTTTTTTTTCCTTAAAGAAGGATAAGGTAGGAGGAAAAATTTTTCCTAAGATTTTATTTATTTATTTGTCAGAGAGAGAGAGAGAGCACAAGCAGGGGGAGTGGCAGGCAGAGGGAGAAGCAAGCTCCTTGTGGAGCAGGGAGCCCGATGCGGCACTTGATCCCAGGACCCTGGGATCATGACCTGAGCTGAAAGCAGATGCTTAGCCAAGCCACCCAGGCGTCCCAACAGATTTTTTAAAGATTTTATTTATCTATTTGAGAGAGAGTGAGCATGTGTGCACGCGCAGACACACACACACACACACACACACACACACACACAAAGTGGTGGAGGGGCAAGCGGACTCCCCGCTGAGCAAGGAGCCCCATGGTGGGGCTCGATTCCAGGATCCCAAGATCATGACCTGAGCTGAAGTTAGAAGCTTAGCTGACTGAGACACCCAGGCACCCCAACAGACTTTTTTTTTTTTTTTTTAAGATTTTATGTATTTATTTGACAGAGAGGCAGCGAGAGAGGGAACCCAAGCAGGGGGAGTGGGAGAGGGAGAAGAAGGCTTCCCACTGAGCAGGGAGCCCGCCGACATGGGGCTTGATCCCAGAACCCCAGAACCCCAGAACGCTGGGATCATGACCCAAGCCGAAGGCAGACGCTTGATGACTGAACCACCCAGGCGCCCCGCCCCTAACAGACTTTTAAAAGCGGTTTTAGCTTCATGACGAAATTGAGTGGAAGATACAGAGATTTCCCACATACCCCATGCTCCAAGACACGAACAGCCTCCCTACTATCAAATGGTACCTTAGTTACACTTGATAAACCTGCATTGACACATCTGTTAAAGAAGAAACAACAGGCCTAAAACAGTCACTTGGGCTAAGCTCCACACCAGCAAACCAACCCTTAACACCTAATTCGATAGCCCTTCCCAGGACTGGACTCTTAACCGGTCAGTCTGGAATTTCCTGGTCCGCGCTAGTGAAGTAATCCACCTGAAGGACCCCCTCCATCCCCCAAAGAAAGATAATCTGTTGTTTCCTGCCCCCTTCGGTCTATAAAATCCTTCCATTTTTTACAGCTCCTTTGCGCTCTTTTCTGTTTGCTAGACGGGATACTGCCCAATTCATGAATCACTGAATGAAGTCAATGTGATCTTTAAATTTACTCAGCTGAATTTTGTTTTTTAACACATCATCATCACAAGGTAAACATTTTTGGCAAGACGACTTCATAAAGGATTGGTTACACGTTGCAGTGTGACAACGTACCCACACTTAGCAGCTGCATGTAATAGCCGTGTATGATCTCACGGTTTCTGTGGGTCGCGAGTCCAGGCTCACTGTGGCTCGGTCCTTTGTTCAGGGTCTCATGAGCCGGGCTGGGATCTCACGGAGAGGCTCACAGCCCTCCTCCCCACTCATTCAGGTTGTTGTCAGAACTGAGCTCTCATTGCTGCAGGACGGTTCCAAAAGGCTGCCTCTGTCCATAGGCATGCACGACATAGCTGGCTCCTTAAAAGAGGAAGGATCGCACCTGTCTGCGGCTTTGAGGCTCTGACCTCCAGATCATCTTTCAAAGGATGTCCCTGATTAGGTCAGGCCCACCCCAAATAATCTCTCTTCTGGTGCCTCAAAATCAACTCAAGGGGACCTTAAACCCACTTGCAAAATCCTTTCATCCTTTGTCATGCGGTGTGATGTAGTTGCAAAAGTGACATCCATTATACTCACAGGTCCTGCCCACACTCCTGGATGGGCGATTAGATGGGGTACACACACCAGGGGTGAAAATATTGGGGCCTGCTTTAGAATCCTGCCGCAACACGTGATTCTGGACTTTAGAGATTTTGGTCATAAAGTTTGCTATCCGGAAAGATTCAGATTAGTTCAAAGTAGGATCCTTTGATTTTTTTAACCCTGCCAAAATACTGTCCAAAGAAAAGACCTACCTATGAATCTTACCATAATGCTATTACGCTTGTAAAATGGTGGAAAATGTGTGTTGGTCCATCTAAACTGTCAACTTTAAGGTTTTTCATTTCATCCGTGTAGACAAAAACAGTAAAGGAAAAAAAAACTCATCATTTTTTATGCTTTATAAAAATAAAAATGAAAGATGTCTGTGTACTGTTGTCCACATATTGAATGTACACACACACACACACACACACACACAGAGGCACGCACACGCACACACATATCCGAGGTAGAACTGGCTTGTGGTTTCCTGTTCTCCAAATGAGTGAGGGCTTTCTCAGATCACGTGAGATCTGTAAAAAGAATGGAAAACTTCAAGTGATCCTTGAAATGTGAATACACTCATCCGCCTTGGAGGCGGGGAGGCACCGAGGGAGGACCCCGCGGTGTGTCCAAAGCCCACACGTGCAGTTGGCCCTCCAGGACAATGACTAGTAGATTGCCAGGGGGTGCTGGTGTGAGAATGACAGTCCAGACATCTGGTGGCCTCAAGAGGTGCAGGCCGCCTTAGCGGATGTTCATACAGGAATGCGCTGAAACTGAGCTGGATCCCTTTCTGGGCTGGGAGCCCTGAATCCTCGAGGCTTTCTTCCTCCTCACCCCCCCACCCATCTACCCAGCACCACATTCTCTCTGCTTCACCTTCTGAATATCGCTCCCTTCCACCCCCTTCTCTCCACCTCCACTGCTCCCCTCCTGGTCTAAGCCACCATCGTCCTTCTAAATGATAAACAGCCTCCCCGCACCCTGCCTGGCCACCCTCCAATCACTTCCCTGCAGAACAGCCAGGGCATTCACTTCCAAATTCAAAGCTGCTCAAGCAGCTCCTCACAGAAAACCCATGCGCGATTTCTACCCAGGACCAAAATTTTTAATTCATTCCATAAGGATGAGTGGTCTGCCTCTTCTGGCCTCAGCACACTTATCCGCACCTCCCTGCCCCCACTGCCACCCCTGACTCTTCTGCAGTCCCACCACCCTGGGGTCTCTGTCTCTCGCTCTAAGTTCAAATGTACCACCTTGCTTCCCATCGATGGGCCCTCGCACAGCTCATGGTGAATGCCTACGAAACCTTTAAAACTCATCTAGAACGCCACCTCCTCCAGGAAGCCTTCCTCATCCCCTGCTAGACTGGGTTAAATCCCTGGGGTGGCAAAACAGTCATGGCAATATTTCCTGTCCCCTGTGCCATTCCAGAGCCTGGTCACTCCCCAGGTTCTGGAGTCTGTTTCCCCTCCTTTTGAATTTGGGATGGACTTTCTTTTTCTTTTTTTTTTTTTTAAGATTTATTTATTTGAGAGAGAGAGAGCTTAAGCAGGAGGTGCAGGGAGAGGGAGGGAGACTCTCGAGTAAATTGCATGCTGAGCGTGGAGCCCGTTGTGGGGCTCGATCTCATGACCCTGAGATCACGACCTGAGTCAAAACCAAGAGTCAGACCCTTAACCGACTGCACCACCCAGATGCCCTGAATTTGTCAGGGACAAAATTTGTAACAGCCACCACGGAAAGACTACCATGGAAATGATTCTTTGTGACTTCCGAGGCTGGATCAGGGCAATGATCCAGGACAATCGTTCTTAGAACACTGCTGCCATAATGCTCAGGCTGAACAGGGAAAGGTGGGGCTTCAGGTAGGGAAAGAACAGGGGCCCCGACTAGGTTCTGAGGGTATTTCAGGTATCCAGACACTGGGACAGAACAAAAATAGAGATAAGGAAGAAAAACCAGAACCCCTGTCCCAACTGCTAGGGTTCACATGGTTTTCTAAGTAATTACACTGTAACCACAGAAAATAGAAATTAACCACAAAAAAGGATCAGCCTCAAAGGAGAAGTTCACTATAAAGATTAACCAGACCTAGCAAAACACATCTATAGATCACAGATGTCACAAGAAACAAAGACTCACACGCGATGTACAAGCATCCTCTCTAATTCCAGGCCCCTGACCTAACCACGGGCAAATTTCCGCAGAAAGTCCTAATAGAAGGCCAGAGATGAAAAGCCCTCATTGGTAACACTGTCAGGACCCCTCTCACTCCCGAGAGCTTTTTCTGTACGTTTGCTTAATAAAACTCGACCGCTTTGCTCACTCTCCTTTGTCCGTGAGATTCATCCTTCGACTCTGTGAGACAAGAACCTCGTTCTCCTGGGCTTCAAGGCTGCACGTGGGTAGGTGCTTCTGGGAACAGCCGTGGCGCGGATTTCAAACCACAGCCAACAGCAACTGACAGATGTGTGAGTAAACTCTCAGAAGATTCCAGCCCCAGCCTTCCAACCACCCAGCGGACACTGAGGGGCCAGAGCCATGAGCTTTCCCTGCCCGGCTGCCCAAATTACAGACTGCAGAACAAATAAATGTTGTCATTTTAATCCTCTAAATCTTGGGGTGGTTTGGTCTCAGCCACAGTAACTGGAATATAATAAGTGTTAACACTTGTACCTTTTCTTTGAACTGTTACAGTTTAAACTTCGTTGTGTGTGTGTGTGACTATTTGATCCCTGTCTTTCTGGAAACACTGAAACCTCTATGAGGGCAAAAGCCTTGCCCGTTTTGGTCACCATTCTAATCCTGACACGGAGTTTGGCAAATGACTCCCTCCCTGCCAAGGTGTTCTTAGCTTTCCCGCACTTCCTCACACACAAAAAAAGAGATGCCATTTGGTCATTGCTTGAATGTTCATTCATTTGATAAACTCTCACCAATGTGGCTCCATGTCAGGGATTTGTGTCAGAGAGGAAGCGCAAAAAGAAGGTGAGGTGTAGGGGATGGTGGGAAGGCAGAGGAGGGGTCCTGAGGTTGTGTTTTGAAGAATGCGTAGGTGTTTTCTGGGTAATGAAGAGATAGGACAGGGCTTCTGACAAGAGAAATGGTGTGTTGCTGATGCATGGGGCCGGGAAGCAGCCAGGCTGGGCAGGCACTGACAGAGGTTCCACAGAGGTAGTGAGGGTGGGTGGAAAATTCTGCAAGAAAAGGTTTGTAAGAGCGAGGTTCTTGCTGATGTAGGAAGGACAGGGTTCGAAGCTGATGGCCAAGAAAGAACTCTTGAGACGTCTCTGGTGCAAAAAGCTGATTTTATTAAAGCACAGGATGGGACCGTGGGCAGAAAGAGCTGCCCCGAGGTCATGAGGAGTGGCCGATAATATACTTTCAGGTTGGGAGGGGGTTAGGGATAGCGTAAGTCTCTAAGGAATTTTGGAAGCAAGGTTTCCAGGACCTTGAGGGGGCTAGCTACTGCTGGGAAAGTCTTTATTACAGTCTAGTAAAACCTGAGTCCTGAGACCCTTCAGATGTATATAGGTGAGTCATATGCTTGGGGGATGATTGCCAACATGTATCTTGGGGGGTTTAGAGACAAAGGAAGTTTCCTAAGGAATTTTTATATGTTTAAGTAGACTTACAGGATCCTGGGGGTCGGGCTAAGACTGCTTTTTGCCCTTAACAAAGTATCAACATTGAGGCAGTTGAGTCCCTAGAGGAAGGTTACTCTGCCTGTTTCAAGGACTTGTTAATGCGCTGTAAGTATTAGAGAAATTTAATAATTTTTCTTCTTAAGAGGCTCCTGAACCGGTCCACTGGGGAAATGATGCGATCAGGGCTAGGGAAGTGAAGAGAGAAAGGGAACTATGTCAGCAGTCAGTTAGCAAAAAACGCACTTTGCAAGATCCCCTGTGGTGCTTTGTGTCCCTGGCCCATTGTCATATGAACCCTATAAAGCAGGGGTCCACAAATATTTTTTAGTAAATATATGACGGTCTGCACATCCTAGGATCTGTCACAGCTACTCACCTTGCTGTCGTAGCGCAAAAGTAGCCACAGATGATAGGTACACGAGTGGGTGTGCCTGTGTTCCAGTAAAATTTTATTTTACAGGCACCGAAATTTGAATTCCAGAAATTTCACGTGTCACGAAATAGCCTTCTCTTTTGAAATTTTTCCAACTTTAAAAAATGTGAAGACCATTATGAGTTCGCTAGTGGAGCCGGACAAAACAAACGGCAGGACTTGGCTTGCTCAGTCGCACTATGTAAGGCATTGGTTAGCTTTTCAATTTTGGGAGTAAGATCCCGGAGCAAGGCCTTCAAGGAGCCACGCCCCTCACACGACATCATCAAGCCCCCGCCCCCTACGGGGCGGAGCCTGCGCATGCGCGGCTGGTCCTCGGGCGGGGGCGGGGCGGGCCGGGGCTCCGACTTCCAACATGGCGCACGCTGGCGGCGGCAGCAGCGGCGGCGGTGGCGGCCCCGCGGGCCGGGGGCTGAGCGGCGCCCGCTGGGGTCGCTCGGGCTCCGCGGGCCACGAGAAGCTGCCGGTGCACGTGAGTGCAGCCCCCACCCTCCCTCGGGAACCCTGTCGTCCGGCCCCCGGGGGCCGATGCCCCTCGCCCGGGCCCCGCCCGGCCCCGCCTCGGCCTCCTATCCTCACGGCCCCGGACCCTAGTCCCCTGACCCCTTACCTCGGCTCCCCGGAGGCTCGCCCCGTCCCCCTCCCCGCCAGGGACCCTTGTCCTCCGTCCCTTCCTCTGCCGACCCCCGCCCACCGGGACCCTCCCCCTCCCCGCAGGTGGAGGACGCCCTCACGTACCTGGACCAGGTGAAGATCCGCTTCGGCAGCGACCCTGCCACCTATAACGGCTTCCTGGAGATCATGAAGGAGTTCAAAAGCCAGAGGTACCCGCGGGACCCCTCCCCACCCCGGGGGGGCCGCCCTGGGCCGCGATCCGGCTGAGCGGGGTGGGAACCCCCCATCCCGGCTGCCTCTCCGCCCCAGTCGGATGACCTTGCGCAGGTCGTGGAACCTCTCAGAGACTCAGTTCCTTCTAAAAAATGGGAGTGGAGAGTATCCCCCTGTGGAGCTCTTGTGGGGATTCCTGGAAGGAGAGCAGGGATGGGGTGAGGAGAGAGCAAGAGAGAAGTCCGCAAGCGCGAGAGTCCGGTCCTGTCTTTACTCAAATTGATTTTTAAATGAATTTTGTTCATCAAGGATTTTTTAAAATTAATTTTAATTTTTTTAAGCACTACATTAAAATGTTGTTTGTCTTGATTACTGAGTGTTTTGGCTCCCTCTCCCCCTTAAATCTTGTCACCAAGGTGAGTGCCTCACCCAACGGCACCCTAGTCCCAGCACTGTTGGACAGTAATGCGCATAAAATGCTTTGTAAGGGGCCTGGCACATAGAAAGGGTTTTAAACACATTGGCTGATTTTGTAGGCACACAGGAGGGTTAGAGCTAGATGGGGGACCTGGAGATCATGCCATCCTCAGACAGGAGGCTCGCTTATGCTTAGAGTGGGCCAGGGCTTGCCCAGACCAACCTTAGGGGCAGTCAGGACTAGAACGCGGGCACTCTGACTCTTAGATTCTCAATGGCCTCATCCCCATCAGGCTGCTTCCCCCCTCTGAGGAAATGTGGCAGGGCTAGCCTGGTTTCCTTCCAGGAAAGACAAGCTAAAGCCTTGAGGGGGCCCCCCTATAGCCATGAGGGAGACCCCTGGCATTGTTGTGTAACCCATACTCGCAAGGCCTTTGGTATTTATGCCTTGCCATCACTTGCTGGGATCAGCACCTGTGTCATAGTTCATCACGTTGCTTAGAGGGCTGTGGCCTCCTGCCACTTCTTGGAGTCCTGGACTTTCACTTGGCTCTCCTGACATTTTCAGAACTGAGCGCGTGTGTGCTCGGAGTGTTTTGGGGGAGCTGTGCCATGCAAATGTCCTGTGGTTCTCGCTAGGAGGGCACCGGGAGCCCGAGCCTGGTTACCATGGAAGTAGATGACACATAACACATTGGCTGAATCACACTGGTCACATTGCAGGGTGTTTTGTTGTCCTTCGAGAAGCTCATTGGGTGGCACTGTCAAGCGAGCTGGGAGTAGATTTCGCTTTCCAGGTGCTCCCCAGGACTGTTCTGCCCACTCTTATTCTTTTTCGTTCTAGCATCGATACGCCTGGAGTCATCCGACGCGTGTCGCAGCTCTTCCACGAACACCCTGACCTCATTGTTGGATTCAACGCTTTCCTTCCCCTCGGGTACAGAATAGACATTCCCAAGAACGGCAAGTTAAACATACAGTCGCCTCTGTCTAGCCAGGTATGCGGCTCTGGTGGTCTGGAGTGATCTGGCCCTAACACGGCGCGCCCTGGTACCCAGGTACTCAGGTCAGGCAGCCCGTCTTGTGTAGCTTGTTGCCGGAAAGCCAGCGAAGATCTAGTCTTTTTCTAGACACGCTGCTCCCTTCTAGCACAGGTCAAAACAGATCAAAATCCCTACCCAGCCAGCCTTTTTATCCCCCATTGATCCATTTGGAGGATTCAGATCAAGAGTGGATATGGTTGTTTGTGTCAGGGGGGCATTCTCTTTAACAGTTCTATGTCCTGTCGAAATAACCACCCACCATCACCAGGCTCTTACCCTGAGGCTCTCCCCGTGAGGGCGCCAGGCAGGCCGCACTTGTACTCCGGTATGGGCTCTCTCTAATCATCCCAGGTGCCAGCCACAAAATAAAGCTGTTGAGCTGCGTGTGGGAATAACCATTTTGTTGTCTCTGGGCCGCATTTCATTGCCAGCAGGGTCGTTGGCTCAGCTCAGGCTTGTGGCTTGGTTCCTTCTGTCTCTGGTGGCGGCTTGCTGCCTCCTCTGTCCCTACAGTCCCTTCTTGCCTGAGCCCACCAGACCCCCTGAGGAAACGAAAGCCTGCATGAGCTTTCCTCTTATAAAGTAGCCATTGCCTTTCCTCCACCTTGGCCCCGTCGCTGTAATGCCTTAGCAGGGTCCCTGACTCCACCCACGAGGCCCTCCCCCATGGCGACAGCCAAAGCGTCCCCAGACATTGCCAGATGACTGCTGGGAGCCCCATCGCCAACATCGAGAACCCCTGGTCTCCGTGAACCAGCTCTTTCAGCCTCTTCTGTCTCTGCCACAGGGCTTTGGGTTTTAGTGGGGATATAAAAATCTACCCCAGGAAGCCTTCTTTTGGTTCTGCCTCTGATGGAGGAGATTGCGGTGTTGTATCAACACAGGAGTCGCATTTGGAAGGAGAACAGCCAGAGGCAGTGTGACAGTGACCTCCCTCTCCGAGAGGGACCCGCATGTCAATTCTGCCTTCTCTCTATGCGAGGCAAGCTCCGCCACCAGCATGTTGCCTCATTAAAGCCGAGGAGAGCGTCTCAGTTTTGAAAAGGAATTCGCAAGCGCATGGCCGCTGAACTCCAGAGAGCTGCTTCCATTTCACATTTACAGATGGAGCGCGGCCAGCCAGCTGGAGGGCTCGGTGCTCCGGACGATGAAGAGCCATCACGGATTCATCTGCGGAACCATCACGGCTGGGAAGAAAAGCAGGCTCGTTTGCAGCGGTGCGCAGGGAGCACTCGGACGAGTCTGAACATGGGTGTGTTGTGACCATCACTCCCTAAGAAAGAGCGGAGGTCGGAGACCTCAGTTGTAGAAATCGCCTTTCTCAGTCCCGGACCATTGGAGCAGCTCAGCTTGTGCGGCTGGATCTCCGTGTGAACCGCACCGTGGTCACTTGGAGGTGCCCTTCCGGTCAGTAGCCATAAGGCCCTTGCTCTTGTGCTCCCTCCGTGGAGAGGTGCTGCGGACAGAGCGAGACCAGACCGGCCTTGTCTCCCCCTGACTTCACAGCTACTATGTAACCCGGCTTTGTGGTCTTGCTAAAGCCCGAAACCACGACGTCTAGGGCCCCCTTCTTCCGCTGCCCACTCTGTTTCTGTCCACATCGATTGAGCTGCCAGGTGTCCTGCCCTGCTTCTCAGCACTCCTTCCCACTAGGCGTAGGCGAGAAGGCCTCTTGGCATTCTGGAGTCCTTTGAGAGGCCACAGTAGCCCGAGAACTTCTCAGGGCTCAGGGCTCCCCACGTGCCATGCCCTGGTGATTTTTTTGTTTTACTGGTTTTTCTAGCTTCCGTATTTTGAGGTTCACCTTCATTGTTTTTTTTTCATTTCTCATCTCCTCGTGGGTCCTGTCAACTCCAGGCAGGGAGGGAATAGCTCTGAGGTGCTGGGGAAGAGGAAGCCGGGGAGTCCCAGGCTGTGGGGAGCCCTTGGTGCAGGTTTCTCAGCCTTGGCCCTATTGCCCTCGGGACCAGATTGTTCTTTTCTGGAGCAGGCTGTCCTGTGCACTCTACGGGGCTGAGCAGCAGCCCCGGCCTCCACCCTCCACCATGTGACAACCTAGAAGTGTCTCCACACGTCGCTAAGTGCCTTCTGGGGGACAGAACGGGCCTCTCTGAGAACACAAGTCTAAGAGGAAGACAGACAGACATGTGCCATGATGTGGGGCATGTGGCCCCAGGAAAGCCACGGCAGCATGGTGGGAAGAATGTCCCCTTGCTGGGGCTACAGCCTCCTGAGTCAGTATCATGTTGGAGCTGGTCATCGGGTCTTGGTTGTAACATCACTCCCCAGAGAGCCCTCTGCTCCCACCCCCCAGTCATTCTTGTACAGCCCCATTTTGTATATTGTAAAATTGCAAAGCCAGGGTTTGAAATTGGAAATCCAGTGTGTCTTGGTCGGCCTCGCCTGGCCGACTGAGCCCAGATCAGGCAGGACCCTTGTCCAGTTCATGACTGTGTCCCTGTTCTGGGGCGGTGCCAGGCACGTGTTGGAGGAGCAAGACACCGTGTGTCGGTGGGAAGGTGATGAATCTCAGCTCCCGGGTTCCGTTCAGAGCCAACCCTGCCTCCTGGGAGCCGGCCCCAGCCGGCTTGAACACAGGTAAAGGTTAACCCTTGAGCTCGTACGATAAGTGACCCTTTACATTCAGAGGCAGGCCTGCCGTGTTCTCTTTCGGGGGGAGGGTCATTTAGAAGTTCAGTGAGTCCCTGGTGGGTTGTCTCTCATATATGTGTCTTAGTCACACGCGGACCAGGTGTCGGCGGCCTCCTCTGTGCCAGGCGCTGGGGTTTATTCAGAGTCTGCTCGGGGCTCTTGCATGGCAAGGTGGGGACTCGTGAGATGCGGGTGGACAGATGAGAAATACGTGAGGGGCTTTAGTGAGTGAAGGCAGGGGCAGGGCTTGAGGGGCCATGGGCAGAGGCCACGTGAGAGCTCAGGAACCCTGCCTGTGTCTCGGGGCGGGGGTTTCCTGGGCCCGGTCTGAAGGCCTGAGGTGGCAATGAGTGGGTGTGCTTGAGAAACGCCCAGGGAGCCTGTGGGGTTGAGAGGTAAAGTGGAGAGGGTGGGGGAGAGAGCCAGGAGCATGGGGGAACCCGTAGAGAGTTCCAAAAAGGCCGTTCTGGCTGTGGTGCCAGAAGTGGACGGGGGGCGCCCCCCGCTCCGGTGATCCAGGCAGAGTGGGTGGTGATGAGGACTGGGGGGGGCAGGGAGTCAGAGTGGGAAGTCCAAGGAGATTCTAGGATGCCTCAGGCTCTGGGTGAAGGTGGCAGCACCTGCTGGGGTGAGGGAGGCCTGGCAGCGGTGGGGACGGCAGGGGCGCCACTCTGTGTTTGGAATGTGCTGTTGGATGAGGTGTCTCGTACGTATCCCGGGGGCTGTGTGTGGCCACTCAGAGGTGGGCTGTGCAGGGCTGCCCATCGGTGTCTAGGAGTATACCTGACTGTGCCTGGATTAGGCCGCCCAGGGCAGGCACAAAAGAGAAGAAACTGGATTGTTCCGGAAGGGTCAGAGCAGGGGTTGGCCAAGGAGCCAGAGCCAGCTTGTATTTGTAGGAGAGTGGTTTTTACATTTTCCAGAGATAAATGTTCTTAAATTATGACAATATTAACATAAACTCACTTTTTGTAACTATTTAAAGTATACAATTCAGCAGGTTTGCGCGTATTTACAGTATCTTACAACCACTCCCCCCTGATTCCAGAACATTTTTATCGCCCCAGAAAGAAACCGTATCTCACAGTTCTTCTCTCCCACCAGCCCCTGGCAACCACTAATCCACTTTGTCTCTGCAGATTTGCCTGTTCTGGACGTTTCGTTTTGTTTCGGTGGAATCGTGTGTAACTCCTTGTGTCTGGCCCCCTCCCCACCCCGCATGATGGTGTCGAGGTTCATCCTCGCAGCCCGTGTCAGAGCTACATTCCTTTCTAGAGCTGAGGAATAGGTCGTCGTAGGGATGCGGCATGTGCGTTTATCCGTTACCGCTTGGTAGACGTTTGGGTCGTTGGCACACCTGTTCGCGATTCTCGGGTAGATACCTGGAAGTGGACTGGCCGGGTCACGCAGTAACTACGTTTGACTTGTGGAAAACTGCCAGGCTGTTGGCGGCGGCAGCTGCACCATTACTGTCTGGCCCTCCTTGCCAAGCCCTGGCCTTGAGGGGCTTCTCCATCTTGTCCCCGCGCCTCAGTCCAGGGCATGGGAAGGGGTGCACGGAGCTTGAAAATGCCCCTGAGGAGTGGTGCGGAGCTCCCACGAGCTCACAGCCTCCTCTGAACCAGATCTCCGCTCCGAGGCTGCCCCCTTGCCCGCCTCCCTGGCTCCTTTTAGCTCCTTCCACTGCCAGGCCAGCACACCTGGAAGGAATGTGGTAATCAGTAAGAGAGTCCCCAGAGGGCCTTAGGAAGCGTCCCACTGCCAGGGAGAGATGGTATTTAGAATTGTGGCTGCTGTGGGTCTCTTGTGTCTCTGCTTGTCTCAGCTCAGACTTTTCTAGAGTTGCCTCTCACCTACAGTTTGGGCTGAATTGTGTCCTCTCCCCAACCCCCCACCCCCACCCCAATTCATCGGTTGAAGTCCTAACTGTTAGTACGTCAGAATGGGACTGTTTTTGGAGACCTTTACAGAGGTCATTAAGGTAAAATGAGGCCCTTAGAGTGTCCCCTAATCCAGTCTGACTGGTGTGCTTATAAGAAGAGGACATTTGGACACGTGGAGCAACCCCCACACAGAGGGACGACCACGTGAGGACACAGAAGACGGCCGCCCACAAGCCAAGACGCCTCCAGAGATCCCACCTCTGCTGAACCTTGATCGTGGACTTCAGCCTCCAGGACTGTGAGGAACTAAATTTCTGTTGTGTAAGCCGCCCAGTCTGGTGTTTTGTTACGGCAGCCTGAGCAGAGTGGGACACACCCGCCCCGGTGAGAGCGAGCATGCCCAGCAAGTGCGTCTATCCTGATGACAGCTCTGCAGCTTTGTGCCCGGCGTTCCCCATCCTGCTGGAGTCTTCGGGTCCGTGGTTGGTGCCCCGTGCCGAGGGGGATGGAAACACCAGGCTGTCTGTTCTTCATCCATTCGTCTGATTATTCCCAACACTGGCTGGAGCCCACTCTGTTCCAAGCACTGTTCCAGGCACTTGGGCTATGGCAGTGAATAGTGTGGACTGTCTTCCCTCAGGGCGTTTGCCATCTGGTCAAGGGTGGACAGACAATAAAATAAGTAAAATACGTGTGTGTCGGAAGGTGACATGTGCCACAGAAAAAAATAGAGCAAAAAAGGGGCTCGGAGTGCTGGGAGACAGAGGCCATTTTGGTTTGGAGCCCCGCGTTCTGGAAGACTTGCTGAGAAGGTGTCCTCTGACAGATGCCTGGAGCTGCGCTGGGGGGTTCCTGACCTGCTCGAGAACCAGCCCCTGTGTGTGTCGGACCTGCAGGGTGCCGGGGGTCACTCCTGACAGCCCAGTCGTGGTTTGTGGGGAGTCATCAGACATGCATAAAATTTCAGTTTAGAAACATAAACATCCCGTCCTTCAGGGGGGTGGGATCAGTCCCACCCCAAATCAGGATTCTGGGTTTCTAGAGAGAGACGTGTGTGTCTGTTTTCTATTTTTATTTGTATGGACAGAAAAGCACACAGATGGAGTGCAAGCACCATGACTGGTCAGGGCCCGTCTCTTCTCTTAAGTGGCTTACCCCCGGCTTAGCAGCAAGAGTCCCACGGTCCTAGACAACCTGGGCGGTGGGCCCCCCCCACCTCCAGGGTCCCCACTTGCCCAGCGCTGCTGACAGCAGGTGCTTTCACGCCTCAAAACAGTCTTGCTGAATGGGCTGGCAGGAGATGTGGAAGGTGGCTTTTGTAAACACAGCCCCAAACTCCACTCTAGAGGGGATTAAACGATCCCGCTTCGCGTTTATTTCTCCTGCATGCTCATTTTTCAAGGTGTCGGGTGTCCGTCAAACTTCCATGCTCTTTGATCAGAGGGAGGTGGGTTCATGAGACTCACCGAGGACGGGGCAGACCCACGGCGCAGTGAGGGAGGGGTTACCTGCCTGTGTGTGCCCCCCGGCCCCCCCTCCCCGCTTCCTTCCCTCCAGGCCCCCACAAGGAACGTTCTCCTGCATCTCCTTAAAAACCTTGGCTCCTTGCTGGGTGTCGCTTGCTCTCAGACAGACCGTGGCTCTGGTGTTTCTTACATCTGTTTGCGGGGTCGGGACTGCCCGTAACTCACTGTCGTGCTGTTGGCAGGAGAATTCGCACAGCCACAGCGACTGTGCAGAGAACTTCAAGCCGCAGATGCTGTATAAGGAGGACAAGCCGCAGGTGCCCTTGGAGTCGGACTCCGTGGAGTTCAACAACGCCATCAGCTACGTGAACAAGATTAAGACGCGTTTTCTAGACCACCCAGAGATCTATAGGTCGTTCCTGGAGATCCTGCACACTTACCAGGTACGAGGCCCCGCATCACACTGGGTGGGTGCAGGTGGTGCCATCCCGCTTTCAGGGGGCATCTGAGGCTTCCGCATTTTCTGGTCTGAAATTCATGAAATCCTGTACAATTCCAATGCGTTTTTTCCCTTTTTTTCCCCTTTGCATTAATCTTTTTCTTTTTACTGTAATAAAGTATACATAACATAAAACTTACCGTTTTAACCCTTTTTAAGTGTCCAGTTCAGTGGCATTAAGTACATTCATGCGTGCAGCCTTCCCCACCATCCATCCCCAGAGCTTGTTCATCGTGCAGAACTGAGACTGTCCCCATTGAGCAGTAACTCCTGCAGCCCCTCCCCCAGCTCCGGCTCCCACTGTCGCACTTCCCGTCTCTGTGAATTCGACAGCTCGAGGGAACTCCTATAATACAGTACTTGTCCTTTTGTGTCTGACTTCTTTGGCTCACGGTGATGTCCCGGAGGGTCATCCGTGTTGTAGCCTGGGTCAGAACTTCCTTCCTGTTTAAGGCTGGAGAACATTCCATGGCCTGGACGCACCACTTGTGTTTATCTGTTCATCCATGCCTGGACACCGGAGTTGCTCCCGTTTTTGGCTCCTGTGAATAATGCTGCTGTGAACAGGGGCATCCAGATACCTGTTGGAGTTTGGTTTTGTTAGGATTTTCATTTGCTCCTCGAGGCCCCTGTGCATCCCAAGAAGTGCTAGGAAACTCACAGTACAGGGATTTAGAAAGAACCTGAGAAGATGGTCTTCTTTTTATAAGACGGCTTCGCTAGTGTTTTGACAACACAGCTCCCCTCTGTTGATGCTGATTACAAGTGGATTACAAGTGGGCCCTGGGCCAGGCAGCGGGGCAGCGGAGATGAATGGCTGCTGCTTAGTTCAGTCGGGATGTGGAAGAGACTTAGAGATGGATGGGGTGGGAAAAAGGGAAGCGTGTAGAAGTCTGTCCGGATTCACGGTTGCGAGCCCCGACTGGGGCCGGTGGGTGGGGTTGTCAGGAAGGGCCGATTCAGCTTGAATCCTGAGAAATCAGTCAGAACCATCAGGCAAATGAGTATAGACAAAGAGTGGACTTTCTCGGTACTGGAAACAGCCTATGCAAAATCCTGGGGGTCAGAGCAGACCGCCAGCTTCAGGGGACCTGAGGGAAGGGGAGGGAGACATCAAGGGCTCTTGAGGGGTCGTCTCATGCCCTTTCCAGCCACGGTGTGGGAATCTCGAGCTGTGTGCTTTGGGAGAGCCCCAGTACCGCCACCTCTTGCTCTGTCACATTCTCGGGGGTAAAGTTGACAGGGATGTATTTCTAATGGCCATCCTGAGTTCTGCTTCCTGAGTTCCTGCCCTCCCGACCCGGGTCCCCTTCAGTCCTCATCTTGTTGCTTTAAGCTCTGGATTAGGCCATCTTCCTTGAACTCTTGGGGTCTTTCTGACTCTGGGTGGCCAGGTCCCTTGTCCTGGTAGTGCCTTTCCTTCCCTCGTCACCCTGTTTCCAAGGCCCAGTGCCAGCTCCCCACTCCCCGCCCCCTGTCCAGCTTAAAGGGCCCCCTTTGCCCTTGTGAGGGCAGTGGGTTCGTCACTGACCATGTACTTCCCCTGCCTCTGGTTGAGCACACGCAAAGACTGAGGCCAGATCATTCCATGACTGTGTCCCTGACCACATCCCCTCCCACTCCCACGTAAGCCCCATCCCTGGCCAGGGCTCGGGCTCTGTTGTGGGGTGGGACGAGGACAGAAGCATTCAGGGCACCCCGAGTTGTTAGGGTGGTGGACTGGGTTCCTTTCTCCCAGCGGTGGCGGGCATGGGCTCTGCCAGGCGGTTCTCTGTTTCGTGAGTCATCCTTCTGTCCCCTCCACGGTGGGATGCCTGAATGTCACAGCCTGGGGTGCCTCGTTCCTTGGCTAATGACTCATTTTCCCTTTCCTGAAAATCGGCAGAAGGAGCAGCTAAGCACAAAGGGCCGGCCATTCCGCGGCATGTCTGAAGAGGAGGTGTTTACCGAGGTGGCCAACCTCTTCCGGGGCCAGGAGGACCTGCTGTCCGAGTTTGGACAGTTCCTGCCTGAAGCCAAGCGGTCTTTGGTGAGTACGGAGTGCCCACCTTGGCCCAAGGGCCACCTCCTCAGCTGGGACCCTGTTGGGAGGTGGAGAGCATCCCGCTGTGGAGACCTGCTTGTAACCAGTGCCTATGGGAAGGTGCCGGTGGGGGCAGTCTGAGGCTTGGCAGTGACTGCGGAGTGGGGGCAGAGGGCAGAGAGGGTGAGGAGGGGCCTGAGATGGGGAGGTTGGGGGTGCGGACTGCATCATCAGCCTTGTTCACCCCGTCATGGCCTGAGGCCTGCTGGGTTGCGCTTTCCATATCCTCTTTTCATTGTATTTTCTATGAACATAAGGCTTTCTTAAAAATTGAAGTAAAATTCACATAACATTAAATGCACCATTTAAAGTATACCGTTCAGTGGCATTTGGTACATTCACAGTGTTGTGCAGCCAGCACTTCTGTCTAGTTCCAGAACGTTCTCATCACCGCAAAGGAGACCCCGTCCCTGTGAGCAGTCACTCCCCATTCCCCCTCATCCAGGCCCTGGCACCCACGCACCTGCGTCTGTCTCTGGAGATGGATCTGTTCTGCACATTTCATGTGAATGGGATCCCACACCCTGTGGCCTTTAGTGTCTGGGTCTCGCGCAGCGTGAGGTTTTCACGGTTCATCCACGTCGCAGTGCGCATCGGTGCTTCATCCCTTTATGTGGCCAAGTCACACTCCGTTGTGTGGACGGACCACATTTTACTTATCCAGCCATCCGTTAGTGGACATTCGGGTGGTTTCTTTTTGGTGATCGTGAATGACGCTGCTGTGGACATGGGCGCGGGAGGATTTGTTTGAGTCCCTGTTTTCACTTCTTCGGGGTCTGTACCCAGGAGTGGAATTGCCGAGTCATACGGTGACTGTTTCACTTTTTGAGGAACTGCCAGACTCTCTTCAGGGCAGCTGCGCCATCTTCTGTTCTCACTAGCCATGTACTTCACATTGTCCCCAACACCTGGTGTCTTGTTTTTTTAAATTACGGCAGAGTCATTGTGAAGCTGGACCTCATCGTGGTTCTGATTTCCATTTCCCTGGTGACTAATGATATTGAGTGTCTGGCGTGCCTGTTGGCCATTTGTATACCTTCTTTGGAGAACTAAGTCCTTTGCCCCTTTTTTAGTTTGTCTCTATTATTGAGCTGTAAGGGTTCTTTATATATATATTCTGGGTACTAGGCCCTTATTAAAAATTTTTCTCCTTTTTGTAGGTCGTCTTTTCACTTTCTTGTTAGTGTCCTTTATTTTTATTTTTTTTTTAAGATTTTATTTATTTGACAGAGAGAGACACCGCGAGAGAGGGAACACAAGCAGGGAGAGTGTGAGAGGGAGAAGGAGGCTTCCCGCTGAGCAGGGAGCCCGATGCGGGGCTCCATCCCAGGACCCTGGGATCATGACCTGAGCTGAAGGCAGACGCTTAACGACTGAGCCTCCCAGGCACCCCTTGTTAGTGTCCTTTAATGCACATGTTTTTAGTTCTGATCAAATCCAATTATCTATTGTTTCTTTTGTTGCTCATGCCTTTAGTGTCTCAGAATCTATACCAGATCTGAGGACAGGAAGGTTTCTCCCTGTATTTTCCTCTAAAAGTTTTTATAATTTTAGCTTTCATAGTTAGGTCATTGATGCATTTTGAGTTAGTTTTTGTTGTATATGGTGTGAGGTAGGGATCCATCATCATTCTTTTGCAAGTGGAGATCCAGTTTTCCCAGCACTGTTTATTGAAGCGACTTTTCTGTTCCCATTGAATGGTTCTGGCACCCTTGTTGAAAACCGGTTGACCATAGTTGTATGGATTTGTTTCTGGACTGTTTGTTCCAGTCCATTGATTCCCACGTCTCTTCTTAGGCCAGCACCACACTGCCTTGATTACTGTAACTTTGTTTTAAGTCTAAAATGAAGAAGTGATTTGAATTGTGTTCTTTTTCAAGATTATTTTGTCTAGTCAGGGCCTCTCAGAATGCCATATAAACTTGAAGATCAGCTTTTCCGTTTCTGCAAAAAAGGGGGAAAAGTCATTGGGATTTTGATAGGGATTGCACTGAATCTTTAGAGTGCTTTGGGGAATGTTGCCATCTTGATAATGTTAAGTCTTCTGATCTGTGAACATGAGGCATCTTTCCATTTATTTAAATCTTCTTTAATTTCTTTCAGCAACATTTTGTGGTTTTTGATGTACATGTCTTGCACCTCCTAAGTTAAATTTATCCCTAAATATCTTATTCTTGTTTTCTTAATTTCATTTTTGTATTGTTCGTCATGTATGTATGTACAAATACCACTGATTTTTGTGTGTTGATTGTGTGTCCTGCAGCTTTGCTGAGTCTGTTTACCAGCTTTAATAGTCTTGGTACATTCGCTAGGATTTTTTATATGCATGTTACCATGCCATCTGCTAATAGAGATAGTTTTCCTTCTTCTTTTCCAGTTTGAATGCCTTTTAGTTCTTTTTCTTGGCCTAATTGCTGTGGTGGAGCCTCTAGTACTGAGCTGAGTAGAAGTGGTGAGAGGAGGCACCCTTGTTTTGTTCCTGATCCTAGAGGAGAAGCCTTCCATCTTCCACCTGAGTGTGCTGGGAGCTGTGGGCTTTTCATAAACACCCCTTAATCCAACTGAAGAAATACCCTTCTGTTCCTGGTTTGTTGACTGTTCCTTTTCCTCTTTTTGTTCCTCTCTGCTTCGGATGGTGACCTGGGGCCTGCGCACATGAGAGGTCCCCTCACCACCCCCCCCACCAAAGTGCATCACTACCACCTCTCCTGGGTCCTGCTTCTAAGTGAAGCTGCAGTGGGGGGCAGGGCTGGGGGGCGCAGCAGTATCAAAGTGGGAGGGGCTTGGTGGGGTGGGTGCAGGAGTCTGGGTTTGGGTACCATCAAGAATCACATGACCTTCCAGTGTGCATGAGTGCTGCCTCAAAGTCGGGATGCCACCCAGAAACACTTCCTGACTCAAAGTCAGAGAAGCTCTGTGCCTCTGCGGGATTGACGTCAGGTCCTGGAGCTGTCGCCCATCCTTCACCCTGCCTGGAGCTCTGGGTGTCCTTAGGGGCTGGAGGGCTAGGCAGAGCCCCGGGAGCACACAGCCTGGGCCAGGACGCTCACTCTGTGTCCGCAGGTGCTCAGGAGGGCTTGAGCCAACCACGTCACTCACTTCCCGGGCCTAGTTGCCTTCTCTCTCACATGGCGATGGAGGCCCCCCTGCTCAGCCTTGGCGAGCCGTCATCCTCTAAGTGCTTCTCACTCGGCCCAGCACGTGTGCAGTGCTGCAGGAAGAACAGCTCTGACTGTTGAGGAAAAGTACGCAGAGGATCCAGATGGATTGTCCCCGCCCCCTCCCAGTGCCAATGTCGCCCGCCGCCCTGCCCTCCCCAAGTGTCCACCCAGGCGGCAGGGCCTTCCTCTGCCTCCCCAGGGCCCACTGGCCTGCTGCCTGTGGCAGGCCCCTGAGGAGTACCTGGGGAGGGCTGGCAAAGCCCTCGTGTGCGATTCCCGACCCCTCCCCGGGGGACAGGGAGCTCACCTCCACCAAGGACAGCTTTGCTCCCAGCTGAGCCCATCTCCTCGTGTCCCCACCCTCATGTCCACTCTTAGCTGCCACCGCCCCCCCCCCCCAAGCACAGCATCCCTCCTTAGGCTTGGTGCGCTTTTCCCAAATAATGTCTTGTGCTGTCCTGGCATCACTCTCATTTCTTTCTCTGCTTGCCAGAGAGCCTCCTAACTGGCTCCAGGGGCCACATAGAGGAATCTCACTGCCTCCTGCCCGCTGCGCACCCTTGTGTGGGTGCGGCCTGAGGCACAGTTGCAGGCACTCGGGCCTCCAGGTCCCAAGAGCTGGGGCTGTGCGCTGCTGCGTGCCGGCTGACCCTGACTCGCCCCCTTGTGTGGCCCGCTTGGTCATCCTCTGTCCTTGGTCCGCTGTCATCCTCTTGGATCTGCCTCTTATATCTCGGCTCCAGCCTCTCTGATGGCGGCTCTTTCCCTGAACCCTGCCCTCGCTGGGGGCAGCGCGGGAGACAGGGGCAGCCCTCCTTCACCCCCCCACAATCCCCCTGGGAAGGAAGGCCTGGCTGAAGCTTTCTCCGCTCTGGCAGAGATCAAGGGGCCAGGGACGTGCCCTTTCTCTACACCCCAAGGAGGCTGGAGAGAGCAACCGTGCCTGGACAGGAGCTGGACCAAGGGCACACAGTTGAAGGGCCCTGGCAGGTCACCTCCCCCGAACCTCAGTTCCTCCTCTAGGAAGCGGCCATGAGGATGTCTCCCCCTAAGCCCTCTGGAAGGTTCCTCAGCAAAGTGCTTGGCCTGGGTGAGGGGCTGCGAGCAGAGCCCCTTCTGCTACAGCTGTGGGGGGCAGGGCACGGCAGAGGCTCGGGAACCGATAAGCAGGCTGTGGGGCTCTGCAGGCCTGCCACAAGGACAGCCTTAATTAGTTCCCTCTTGTGATTTCCTCTTGGTGTCGGTGACTCAGTGCTGGGCGGGCTGCAGGGGGCAGTGGAGCCCCCGTCCTCTGATTGCTGTGATCGCGGCGCCCCCTGCTGGGCACCACTCAGCACTTACGAAGCTGGACCCCGACAAAGCCTGCCCTGGAGAAATAAGCATCTCCCTCAGAAAAGCACCTGCCCACACAGTTTCTGGAAATAGCATTCGATTAGAGCGTCTTGTACAGTTTAAGCGATTGAATCAGTTTTTTAAAAATTATTCAAAATACCCACATAGAATCTGTTGTATAATTTGATCTTTATCTTCACCGTCCTTTATATTAAATTTTGAATTTCTATTAAAACAGCAGGAAAAAGAAACCAAAGATGAAATTTGATACTGTTCTAATTAAAAGTGGGCTAAGTCAGAGTCGACAAACTTTTTTTTTTTTTGTGAAGGGCCTGATAGTAAGTGTCTTAGGCTTTGCAGGCCGGTGGGTCTCTATCACAAAGACCTGGGAAAGCAGCATTGGATGGTATGTCAACCAGTGGGCATGGTTACGTGCCAATAAAACTTTATTTATAAAAGGGGGCTGAGCATGGTGACTATGTCAGCCCCTACCCAGAGGGTCTTTAAGGGTCCATCTAGCTCACATGTTCACAAGTGGGGACACGTAACTATAAAAAGTAAGAGCTGCCTGAAGTGTTAAGGACACTGGGTAAGACTAAGCTTGCCTTCCAGCTGGGGAAGCGTGGCTGGGCCGCAGTGGGTCTGTCTCCCTGGGAGGCCCCTGGTCCACTCAGCACCTCACGGTGCCACCTGGCCGCCTCCTTTACGGGTTGGTGCCTGCACCTGTTCCGGCATCTACAAAATGGAATAGTTGAAAGTGTTTCCACTTAAGGTTCTTAGAGTAGCTCTGAATCTTCAGAAGACTGTTCTCCAGAGAAGCATAATCCCCTAAGGGCCAGGTTTTGCATATAGTTAAATGATAGGTCTTTAATATTACCATTGTAATTATTATCATAAAAATCATGCCCGTTCATGAGAAAATCAAGCACTAGTTAGGACATTAGGTGTGAAAAGTAAACTTCCCCTTGTCTCAGTTTCCTGGTTGCTCTCTTCAGAGTTCAGGTACTCTCAAGTGTCTTATACCATGTATTTTTCTAGAAATTTCCTACACAGGGACAAACAAGTGTTTATCCTTTAAGAAAAGCTAAATGGTGTCCTGTTTATTCTGCTCCTTGGGTTTTTTTCTTGTTCCTTAAGAACGTATCAGGTATGCCTGTCCCCAGCAGGGGGGCAGAGGACACAGACACAGAGCTAGCTCGCTGGTATCTGGTAGTTCTGGCTGTTTTGCTTGGATACACCACGACTTACCCAGCCCACACCTCAGGCCAGCAGTACTCCCTTCAGGTGGCATCTCCACATCCCAGGTCCGGTGGTGGGGTGACTTGCGAGGTACCTCCCTGGCCCAGCACACATCTTGCAGAGAACCCAAGGTCTGTCTGTCTTCCCCGTGTCTGCTCAGCTTTCTGGCACATTCGCATAAATGCCAGTCCTGAACTGTTCATCCAGAACCGTTCCTCATAAATATTGCCAACACCCTGCGGATACCCCACTTGTGATGGCCGTTCCTGTCTGAAGCGTAGAGCCTGGGAGGACCAGTGAGGGAGGATGACAGTCCTCAAGACCTGTTTTTCCATTCGTAGAAAAGAACACAGACTTGGCTGGAAGGCCCGCCAAGGGACCTGGTGGCCGTCGGCTGTTTCTTGCTGCCAGGGCTTTGTGCCTTTCAGTCCCCTGCCTGAAATGCTTTCTGTGGGGCATGCAAGCATGCAGGCGGACTCCTGTTGTCAGTGGTGTGTGGGGTGAGCCCTACACACCAAAGCCCAACGCTGGTGTCTCCCTACTGTGCCCTCCTTCCCTAGCAGGACCCTCATCCGTCGCGGCCTTCCGTGCGCCTTCTCCCACCTTCACGAGGTTAGGATTATGATAATCTGGGTACGCCGGTCTCTCCCCTGGTAAACAGGACATCTCAGGAGCTAGAGTCTCCTCGCGTGCAGACGGGGGCCGTGGGCTGAGCCCGAGTTGGTTCCACACACCCACACACACCAAGAGCGCGTACTGAGCGGCCCAGCTGTATCTCTCCAGCACGAATCACTGCCCGGGTTTGTGTTCTTAGTTCACAGGAAATGGGCCCTGTGAAATGAACAGTGTCCAGAAGAGTGAGCATGAGAAGAATCTGGAACACAGCAAAAAGCGCTCTCGGCCCTCACTCCTCCGTCCGGTGTCCGCACCAGCCAAGGTAACCATCAGCTGTGCGCATAGATACCCGCCTACACAGACACCCAGCAACCTGGCCCTCCCTGTAGACGACCTAGGGAGCGATGGCAGAGGCTCTAAGCCGCAGGCCCGGGGCATGCGCGGAGTCTGGACCCTGGACTCACTGGAATTCACCAGCCGTGGGACCTTAGGAGGTCGGCTCACCTCTAAGGTGGCTGTTCACCCATTACCCGTGGCTCACAGGATTGTTATGAGAAGCGTTACCTCTTCCTGTGGAAACAGGAGGTACTGCCAGGTCCACTCCATGGTGGCTTTTTCATGGGCAGGGCCACCGTGTGCGGTTGTGCAGGTCGGTCACTGCACAAGGAGCACTGTTGAAGGGTGAGAGGGGCTGAGATCCAGCTCCTGCTGCACTCATCACCCATCCTGGTGATTGTCTAATTCCATCGTTTTTTGTGTGTTTACTAGTTGGCTTTCTGCTGTAGGGAAGAGCTTTTCCTTCGTTTCCCTTTATTGGGTTACCTACATCAACAGGGACTCCGGGTTGTAATCCGTGACTTTTATTGTTCATCTTGGCATCTAAACTGTCTCAGATTTGGCTGGTGGGACCCTTTCCAGCTGGCTTCTGTGTCCTCTAGACATATCGCCACATTGGGAGATGGTTTTGTAGGGTCCTCGATGCCCCAAGAGTATAGCCAATTCTGGTCTAAGTCCAGCTTAGAGACAAAAGTGTCACAGAGATTAAAGCCCAGGCTTCTCTAGGATCATCTTGTCTTCTTTCTGTCCCCTTGCCACCACCATCACAGCCACAGGACAAAACAGGCAGGCGAGAGGTCTCTGATACTGCATCCAGGGGTACATCTCCCTTGCTATTCCAATTTTGTGATACTCCTGCCTGTTACCAAAAGCCCTAAACTGCCGAAATTTAGAGCCCCAATCGTGGGTGGAACAGCTGTGACTGTCACCCTTCACTAGGCCGCGGAGGCTGAGGTGGGTGGTCCTGAGATTTCCTCCACAGGGGTCCCGGGCAGACCCCATCCAGCCCCTCGTGACAGCTGCTGTCAGGAGAGCTCATCATCGGCGACGTTGTGACTCTGACAAAGTCACAGCACGGAATTTCTCTCCACAGAAGAAAATGAAACTCCGAGGTACCAAAGACCTGTCCATCGCTGCCGTGGGGAAGTATGGCACTCTGCAGGAGTTTTCCTTCTTTGACAAGGTGAGCTGTCGAGGCCAGCCTCACCCAGCTCGGGTGTGCGGGACGGGAGCCCCTGGAAAGGGTGCCGGTAGGGTGGGCAGCGGCTGGGGCAGGCTGGGGAGAAGGGCTGGCACCCAGCTTGCACGGTGGGAGGCGGTGCGGGCAGGAGGCGGCGGAGCTCGGAGCGCACGCAGGTTTGAAGACACACATTGGCCTCCCCGAAGCTGTGTGGCTTTTCGAAAGCCAGGGTCGGTGGCAGGAGCCAGGAAGTTGGTCCCGTGCACATACCCTCCAAGCTAAGAATTAGTTGTCTGGAGACCCTTGTCCTGCCGGCCACATCCTGTCACTTGAGAGTACGTGCATCGGTGGCTCCTTGTTCACCTAGTGATGTCTGAGCCAAAGGGTGGGGGGAGTGCAGGTCAGCCTGGCCCTCCAGGGCCCCCTCGTTCCCTCTCCCCGCAGGTTCGCAGGGTGCTGAAGAGCCAGGAGGTCTACGAGAACTTCCTCCGCTGCATCGCGCTCTTCAACCAGGAGCTCGTGTCCGGCTCCGAGCTCCTCCAGCTCGTCAGCCCATTTCTGGGGTGAGTGACACTTCCCACACGGGTGTGTGTCCATAAACTGTCCACCCTTCTGTTGCTTGTCGCTTTCGGAAAACGGTAAATGCTTTCTTTGATTTTCGTTTGTAAGTCGCCATGGTGGCGGAGGTCGTTCTAGATTAAGCCGCAGTAGAGTGAGAAAGAACACAGGCCCTGGGCTCTTCTCCCACCGTGACAACCAGGATGCTGACACTTGCACAATCCACCCGTCCTGTCGGGTTTTCCTGGTGCGTGCGTGTGCGTGGGTGTGCGTGCGTGGGTGTATAGCTCCATCACCTGAGAAGGTTCCTGTGTCACCACAACAGTCAAGAGACCGAGCGGCTTCAGAACCACAGGGATGCTTGTGTTGACCTGTGATACCCACACCCACGTCCCTCGTCCGCCCCACCCCAGTCTCAGCCGCACAACCCCGGCAAGCCCCTAACCTGCGTGACAGAAGTGTTCTGTAGCTGGAATTACACAGTACACAACCTCTGGGGATTGGGTTTTCTTCACCCAGCCTAATCCTCTAGAGATGCACTTGATGCGTGCTTTTAAAAATTCTGCCAATCAGAAATTGCCAGGAGGAAGGAAATGGCCACTCGGCACCCCTGCTGGCCAGAGAGAAGCCCTGTTCACGGGGCCAGCGGGCCGCTTCCAGCACAGGCTGCCGAGTGGGGCAGACCCTGCGGGCTGGGCGGCCGCCGGGAGGACAGAGGTTTTCTAGGAGGCGAAGGCTCGTGCCGGGGGCACTTTAGGAGCGGAGTGGGCCGGCCCAGCATCGCCCCTGCTCGTCAGCTCTGTCGCATCGGGCGAGTTCCGTAGACAGTCTGAGTCTCCGTGTTCCTGTGATGAAACGGGGATGTCTAGAGGCAGCACGCGCGGTTTCAGAGCGCTCCACGGGGGCCGTACACGTACGACCTGTGAACCGGCGTCTGGAACGCGGCGAGTGCACATTATACAATGACTGTAGCAGCTTCGTTAGCCCTCACGTCCTCCCCAGGGACAGCTGCGTCCTGAGCCCTTTACTGTTAATTTGAAAAAGTTTTTTAATTTTTCTTTTTAAATATAAAATAAAGCACAGATCCAGGAAACCTCATGATGGGTGACTTGATGAGTCATTTTTAGGCAAAGCCCCTTGTACCACCCAAGTCACACACGGACCTTCGCCGGCCCCCCGGAGCCCCTCCCTGTGCCATCCCATCATGCTCCCCCAAACGTATCACCTGGGAGCGAGCGCCTCCCTACACTAAGGGTGGCGCGGGTCCTGTCAAGCTCACGGCTCACTCCTGCCTCCTCGTCTGGGTTTCATTTTAGGACGCATCTGGGAGTCTCTCCCCACTTGACTCCCTGCCGTTTCTGTGGTGGCAGCCCCGCACCTGCAGTCCCATCCTCCACGTCCCTCTGTCCACCAGGAGGCAGTGGCATCCACGTTCTGTGGTTCATTCACGGATTTATGCGTGCAGTGGGGGTGCAAAAGAGAGAACCTCAACAGTATTATTCACCTTTTGGCGGCCCAGGGTAGATGCTTGATTTCTTCCTTTATCACAATGGTTGGGTGATGATTCATATTCCTGTCCTATCAGGACCAATCAGGGACCAATTCTTTTTTTCTTTCCTTTTTTTAAAGCATCCTACGGGCTCATAGACACATTTGATGTGTTTCAATATATTTCTTATTTTTTTAAAGATGTATTTATTTTAAAGAGAGAGCCTGAGTGGGAGGGCCAGAGAGAGAGGGAGAGAGACTCAAGCAGACTCCCCGCTGAGCGTGGAGCCCGACACAGGGCTCGATCCCCCGACCCCAAGATCACAATCCGAGCCGAAACCAAGAGTCCGATGCCTGACGAACTGCGCCACCCAGGCGCCCCCGTTTTAGTATTTTAAAGACGAGGAGGCTGAGGCCCAGAGTGAAAACGTCCCCCTTTCCTCAGAGAGCTTGCCGTGGTGACGGGTGGGTCTAGGGTGGCTCTGCCTAGAAGCAGCTGGCCCTTCGCCCCTCCTCTGCCCTCCGGGCGTGATGCTGTCAGGCTGGGCTGCAGCATCCTTTTTTTTTTTTGAATTCGGTACTTCTTGGGTGTGTTTCTATGTGAGTTGTGAGTCGACATGATCGTTGGTGGCGACTGCGCACTGTTCCCTCACTTGTACGAATCAGGGTTTTCTCAGCAGGGCCCGTAACGAAGGACGTCTGTCTCCAGTCTCTATAGTCAGTGCTAAGGTCACGCTCCATAGGTTGGGATACTCGGAGGTCAAGTTAGGGTCGTCAGGCAGTGCTTCCTAAGGTCCTGAGAGGGTGCACACGTCACGGTGACCTTTTCACTTGGGTTCGCTTTCCCAGGCTGCTGAAGATCCCTGGCCCAGAGCGGGATGGCGCTGTGACACACCCTCGGCTAAAGCGTGGCTGGCTTTTTCTATGGGCTTGGATTGCACGCTCACTCCCGCGGCAGTGTGTCTGGGAGCTCAGAATCCAGTGCTCTGGCTCTGGGTCCCAGCTGGGGAGGGGATGCTGTTGCTGGAAGGATGAAGTGCTGTGGCGGGTGAGGGGCCTGTGGCGGCCTGTGCCGGGCAGGTTGCCCAGTTGGGTGGGTCACCAGCCCCAAGTCCGAATTGGGACCCTGCCACCTACCAGCAGCACGAGAGTTTCTTTGTTTGCAAAATGGCCAAACCTACCTCCTGCCATTGTCGGAGTGGGAGGGTAGGATTAAGGGAGAAGAATAAAGGAGCTCAAAATTGGAGGTGCTGAGCAGGGGGGCAGTGTCGGGTGGGGGTCCGCTGTTCCTAGTTCCACGTGCAGAGAGCAGCGTTGGGGGAGGCCCACGGGGGTGTGCAGCAAAGAACTACAACGGGCTGTGCTCGCTCGCCTTGCTGTCACGTCTGGCTGGGCTAGCGATCACCTCCACAAGACCTCCCTCGTGTTGTGAGCCTCGGCCTGGGTTTGCACGCCCAGGGGCAGCCAGGCACGGGGGGCCCAGAGATCTGCCACCTGCTGACGGCACAGCGGGAGTTGGGCCTGGCGTGGGCTGTGTCAGAGTGACAGTTCCCCCTTCAGAGAGCTTTCACGTTGGCGTTTATCACGGCTGCAACGTTAGATGTCCTTTGCACGGGTTTTGTTGATGTCTTCCCTCTCCAAGTTTCCGTTTGCTCGTGGGTTTTCCTTGTGAGCGGAGTTGGCACAGGGTCCCTACAGCGGGGCTCAGTGGATGGCCATGTCAGGAGGGGAGTGTGTGGTTCACAAAGGGAGCTGCGGGAGGCAGGATTGCCGTGCCACGTGTCAGAGTTACTGCATCCTTGCGGTAGGATTTTTTTTTTTAAGATTGTTTTAAGTAGTCTCTACACCCAGTGTGGGGCTTGAAGTCATAACCCCAAAATCAAGAGCCGCATGCATGCTCCACCAACTGAGCCAGCTAGGCGCCCCCGGTAGGGTTTGATACTCATTTAATCACAAATTCAGGTGACATTGGGGGCCAGTTGTATTAAAACCTTCCCATTGCTTGGCCGTTACATCATGACTTGCGTGATCATGTCTGTGGAGGGTTTCCTGGGAAAGGATCTCAGGTAAGAAGACTCTGGAGCGAGAGTTGGCGGACTTTATCTGTCAGGGGCCAAGGAGCAGTATTACTGAACTCTGGTATTGTTGTGCAAAACCAGCCACAGGCAGTACTAAGCAAATGGACACAATGGTGTACCAATAAAACTTTATATGCAAGGACAGGCGTGGACAGGTTGCCAGTAGTTTACCAAGCCCTGGCCTGCTGCCCGGCCTTTTCCAGTTAAAGAACATCACTAACCCCAGCTTCTGCCAGTCTGAATTGTCTATTCCAGCATGTTTCAAGGCTCTCCTGTTAGTGTTGGGACCTGGCTGGTGACAGGGGCGGGAGGCAGATTGACTCACACATTTGAGGGCATTACATACATCCTGATGCTTGGTTCCACCTCTCGCCCCTCCTCTCTAACCACTATTAGCAGGCGTCTACAGGAAGCCATTCTAAAATTGCTAGGTCCCTCCCAGAAAGCCCCAGGGAAGCCAACTTACTGTTTGTCTTTATTTCTGAAGGAAATTTCCAGAACTCTTTGCACAGTTCAAGTCCTTCCTGGGGGTGAAAGAGCTGTCATTCGCCCCACCCATGAGCGACCGATCCGGGGACGGAATAAGCCGGGAAATCGACTACGCATCTTGCAAGCGCATTGGATCCAGCTACCGAGCGCTCCCCAAAACCTACCAGCAGCCCAAGTGCAGTGGGAGGACGGCCATCTGCAAAGAGGTAGTGCTCCCTGGCGGCTCGTGTCGGCTTACGTGATGCGTCACCCCCCACGCTGCACAAACACCCATCACCCCCATGGTTTACATGAAAGAACTGAGCATCGACCCCCCTAAATATTGAATGATGGGTGGTGCTGGGATGCGGCCAGACAAAATGCCTGAGCTGAGACAATGGTTCCTTACCCTGCCGGCAGCTTTGGTAAACCGCAGAGCACATGGCATTGGCTTCGGCTTTGGCGTATTCCTCCATTTAGATTTACATGTATTTCTGCCAGGACCCTGCCCTGTCCCAGGTTCCCTGCCCTGGGTATGTCTCCGTTTAGCCCGACCATCAAATACTTTTTTCAGGTTAGTAGACAGGCTGTTACTCTGTTTCCAGAATTCAAGAGTGCTTGCTGGATTTCAGGATATCTAGTCCAGGGGCAGCAAACTAAAATCCAGCCCTATGCCTGCGTTTGTAAATAAAGTTTTATCAGCACATAGACGTGCGCATTCATTTACGTAGAGCCTGTGGCTGCTCTGGCAGGACAGAGGCAGAGTCGAGTCGTCCTGATGGATGGGCTGGCCCGCAAAACCTAAAATATTTGTTCTCTGGCCCTTTACAGAGAACGTTTGCCAACCCCTGAAATAGTACGATTTGTTTACTTGACCACAGTCCTGTTTTCTCTTAAAACCACTTTAAAATTAAGGTTGCCATCTGTATGAGAAGGTACTTTCCTATAAAATCCAGATTATATTGCTTGTCTCTGTATCGTTTATGCTGTACGGCACAGTATACGGTCCTGGCCACCGAGGCCTACCGCACTGGTCACAGCGTTTCCTCTCGGTGCAGGTGCTGAACGACACTTGGGTCTCCTTCCCCTCTTGGTCAGAGGACTCCACTTTCGTCAGCTCCAAGAAGACGCCCTACGAAGAGCAGCTGCACCGCTGTGAGGACGAGCGTTTCGAGGTGTGTGTGCTGGTGTTGCTGAGATCGGGGAGCCGTTGGGTGCAAGCCTGTCCCCGCTTCTCTACTTTAGTCTGTCCTTCTCCCTCTCCCCCCACCCCAGGGGCAGTGGGGGGGGCGGGGGGCGGAGGGCGTATCCGGATCCTCTCCACCCTCCCACCCTCTTCAAGTCTCTTTTGCAGTATCCGAGATTCCAGCACTTTCCAGCAGGGGGCAGCACCCAAAAGTGTCCCTTTTCTGCCTTGCTGGCCTCCAGGCTGGGTAGGCAATGGTGCTGTTTCTGTCTTAAGTATATTTATTTATTTAAATTAAATCAATTAACTCAAGTTACCTTAATTTTTTTCATCAGAGTGCTTATTGAAATCGTTGTATATTTACATGCAGCAAGTGATCCCGGCGACCCTTGTCCCAGTGGTCATAGCTTGTAAAGTTGCAGGCACAGTGTCCCAGCCAGGAGGTTGCCAGTGACACACCCCGAGATCTTATTCACGTCTCCACAGTTGAACTTGTGTTTGTGTGTGTGGTGTATACGTGTGCACCTGGGTATTCTCCACCACCACTAAGATACTCCACTGCTCCCCCACCCCTGGGATCCCTTGTGCCGCCCTTGACGGCCCTCCCTGCCTCCCTCCCCACCCCACCCCATGCCTGATCCCTGGCAGCCACGCTGTCCTCCAGCTCTGTCACTCTGTCGTGAGTGGAATCACAGTGCGTTCCCTTTGGGGATTGGCTCCCCATCAGCACGTGCCCTGAGAGCACTCCCTTTTTATTGCCGTTGATGCCCACGAAGTGGGCCAGCCCGGGGCCCGTTTCCCTCCTCAGATGGGGCCACCCTTCTAGCCGCTGGATGTTCGTGCAGGGGTGAGGAGCCCACGAGTCTTGTTTTGTGGGTGCCTGGCTCACACCATTGCCGGGGTCGGACCCCAGCCCCTTAACCAACCGTGCTTGCTCTGGGCCCCTGGAGCCGCCTCAGGGCCACCACGGCCTGGCGTCCGTCATCCCCGCCCAGAGACACAGAAGTTGATCGGTTCTGTCCGCGCATCTCTTCTGCCAACCCAAGCTGGTCCCCGGGGTCCCAGGGCCCTGCTGCCCCCCGACAGCCGACCCCTGCCTTCCTTTCCATAGTTAGATGTCGTCCTGGAGACCAACCTGGCCACGATCCGCGTGTTGGAAAGTGTGCAGAAGAAGCTGTCCCGGATGGCGCCTGAAGACCAGGAGAAGTTCCGGCTGGACGACTGTCTGGGGGGCACGTCGGAGGTGATCCAGCGCCGCGCCATCCACCGTATCTACGGCGACAAGGCTCCAGAGATCATTGAGAGCCTCAAGAAAAACCCCGTCACTGCCGTCCCTGTCGTCCTGAAAAGGTGTGCTCCAGATTCTCGCTGCTCCGCCTGCTGCGGGCTGTCCCCGTGGAGCTCATTAGTGCTGTTTGTCACCAGTGTGAAGGGGGGCGGGGAGCTCCCCGGGGCCTCGGGCTGGCTTAGTGCGGTTTCCAATCTTTCTTCGTCACCCCGTTCTACTCCTGAGAGAAAAACACAACTGCACAGTTGTCTGTGTCTTTCTGGAACTTTCCACCACGCACGTAATCATATCCAAACATGAAATGTAACTATTTTAAAGCACAAACAGGATCGTTCTGTGGCACAGCTTGCCTTTTACTTAGCGGTGCATTTTAGGAACTTTTTTGTGCTGGTGAACAGGTATTAATTAAGTGGCTGCCGTTGACCACGTGCTGTGCTCAGCCCTGGGGTTGCAGAGCCCAGCCAGGCTGACACAGTCTCTTCTCGTGGGGCTTGCAGTCACGCGAGTGAGCCCGGTGGTTGATCCAGCACCCACCCAGAGTGTGGTCAGTGCCATGGGCCAGGGCAGGGAGGAGGTGCTGGGGCAGCGATGTTTGAGAAACTAAAACCAGCCACGTTGGTTCTGCAGAACCGTTGCTCCCTCCCGTCTTCTTCAGCACAGAACCCGCGGCCCAGGCCAGGAGCCGGCTGCCCTGAGTGTGGGACACTCGGCTGGGCCCGTGGGTGGATGACAGGCTGCCCGTGCAGCAGGGATGACGGGTGGGTGCCCGGGGTTGTCCCCATGCTGAGCCCCTCTGACCCCACAGGCTGAAGGCCAAGGAGGAGGAGTGGCGGGAGGCCCAGCAGGGCTTCAACAAGATCTGGCGGGAGCAGTATGAGAAGGCCTATCTCAAGTCCCTGGACCATCAGGCTGTAAACTTCAAACAGAACGACACCAAGGCCCTTCGCTCCAAGAGCCTACTCAATGAGATCGAGAGTGTCTACGACGAGGTGAGGCTCTCTGCCCAGGGCTGCGCGGGCAAGGGGTCCTGGCTCTGCTTCTGGCTCTCCCAGTCTCGGGCGGGCTGCCAGCTCTCTGCCTCTGTTTCCCTAGCATCCCTCTTGCAGGGCTCTGTGGGGGTGGAAGGGATGTTTCTGTGGCACTCAGCGGGTCCAGGGGGAGGATTGTGGCGGCTCTGCTGTGGCTAGAAAAGGGCTCTCCCCTCCCCTGCCTCCTTCCCTCCCACTTACCCCTGGGTAAGTCACTGTCCTTCAGGTGACTTCAGCTGTCCTTTCTCTGCTGCCAGCTGTGTGCCCGGCACAGGTAGACCCTGAGAAGGAACATTCCATCTGACCCTTAGTCACAGACCTTATTTTAGCAGTGATGAAACTGAGGCACGAGAGGTGGCCACTTGCCAAGGCCAGTCGCGGGAGACCAGGGCTCCGGGCTCTAGGCCTCTGCCTCTAGCCGCTGCCCTGGGCCTTCTTGCCAGCTTCGGCACAGTCAGGCTCGTGGGGCCTGAACCACAGAACTAAGCCAGAGCTGGGTCTAGACTTCGAGCATTTAGGCATCGAAAAACACGTGCAGGGGCGCCTGGGTGGCACAGCGGTTAAGCGTCTGCCTTCAGCTCAGGGCGTGATCCCGGCGATCTGGGATCGAGCCCCACATCAGGCTCTTCTGCCATGAGCCTGCTTCTTCCTCTCCCACTCCCCTGCTTGTGTTCCCTCTCTCGCTGGCTGTCTCTATCTCTGTTGAATGAATAAAATAAAATCTTTAAAAAAAAAAAGAAAAGAAAAACACGTGCAGGGAGTGAGTTACTTGCAAGAGCCTGTGATGGAAGCCCCTTCCCTCCTGCCTCCCTGCCCTGGGCAACTGTCAGCCCACAGGGCCCACCTGCAGCTAGTCCGCTTTCCTCGCTTGACTCCTCGAGTCGGTGGTCCAGGCTTGAGAGCGCCACCCCCACTCCCCCCAGCAGCATCTGTGGGACAGCATCAGAAAGAATGGATGAGGTGACCGGTGAGGCCCACCACAGTCACCACTGAGTTCCTTCACTCTTTCCCTGAGGGCTGGGGGAAAGGGGTACAGCACTGTTTGGGGCCAGAAGTCAGCCCACCAGCCTCGAGGGCTCTGCATGTGCAAGCCCTTCGTGCATAGGGAAGTCCGCCCTCACTGTTGGGGGTTAGCAGAGCACAGTTCTGTATCCCATGCATCGGAACTGGCTCCAAGGAAAGCACTTAAAAAGATTTTTGAGGATGTTTGTGGCACAGATGAGATGGGGACTCACAAAGCTGTAGGAGAAGGGAAGTCACGCCAGAGCCAGGAGCCAGGCACAGCCGCTCTCAGGCCTCCCCGCCAGCGGGGGAAGGAGATCTGGGGCTGCGGCAGAATTCAGCGTCACTGAGGGAGCACGACCTCTAGTGGAAAGAAACAGGAGTCGCCCACCCCAGAAAGCCGAGGCCCTGGCACTGCACCTGTTTTCTGTCGGTCATGCCTTCTGTGGCTGTTCGAGGAGCCCCCTCAGTGCTGTACCCTGGGCTGGTCACCTAGAGATGAGGGAGACCCAGCCCTGCCCCCAGGAGCCCTCCCCCTGCAGGGACAGCATCCACGCTCACTTTTCTGAGAGCCAGGGTGTGTGTCGGCCTCCGTGCCTGGTGGCTGGGGATTGGTGCCACCCGGGAGAGAACGTTGTCGGGCCTGACCTCAGCAGGCAGTTCAGGGTAGTCTGGAGGGAGTGTGATCGTGTACCAGTTCGCAGGAAGCAAAGTCATGAGCTGGATAAAGACTGAGGAGCAGCTGTGGTTTTCCAGGGCCAAAGAGCAGAGGGCACGTGCAAAGGTCCTGCACACAGCAGGAAGGAGCTCAGCCCCCTGAAACATTGAAAGAGGCCAGGTGGGTGGGGGGGGCTGTAGGATGACATGCCAGGGCCTGGGGTCCTGTCATGAGCAGTGCAGGAAGGCCTAGGGGGCTGTGATAGGGCTGACCATACTCCTGTAGGTCAAATCACTCCAGACCCAGAGAGACAATGGTTGGAGTGGGCTGGTGACCGGGACCGGGCAGGTGGGAGGTGCTGGGCTGCACCCGGACCAGAGTGTGATGCCTTTAGAGCCTCTGGCCCTGAGCCCCCCCCCCCCCATCTTGGACTTGTCCCAGCTGGTCTCTTCCTGCCTAACGGCCCCCTGTCCCCCCAGCACCAGGAGCAGCACTCCGAGGGCCGTAGCGCCCCCTCCAGCGAGCCGCACCTCATCTTCGTGTATGAGGACAGGCAGATCCTAGAGGACGCAGCCGCCCTCATCAGCTACTACGTGAAGCGGCAGCCGGCCATCCAGAAGGAAGACCAGGGCACCATCCACCAGCTGGTGCACCAGTTCGTGCCCAGCCTCTTCTTCTCCCAGCAGCTGGAGCTGGGGGCGTCCGAGGACTCCGCCGACGAGGGCCGGGGGAGCCCCCAGGGGCAGAGCACCGAGCCCGGGGACCGCAAGAAGCCGGCGCCCGGGCCGCAGAGCAGCCCCCCGGAGGAGAAGGGGGCCGGGGGCGAGGCGCCGGCCTCCGAGCAGCCGCCCCAGCAGCCCAAACCCCTGGACGACGTGTACAGCCTGTTCTTTGCCAACAACAACTGGTACTTCTTCCTACGCCTGCACCAGACGCTGTGCTCCCGCCTGCTCAGGATCTACCGGCAGGCGCAGAAGCAGCTCCTGGAGCACCGCGCCGAGAAGGACAGGGAGAAGCTGCTGTGCGACGGCCGCCGCGAGAGGGGCAGCGACCCTGCCATGGAGCTGCGGCTGAAGCAGCCAAGTAAGGCCTGGGCCCCGGGGGGACACACGGGTGCTCCCCTCCGCCGGCCGGCCGGGGCCACCGTCCCGGAGCCTCGGGCCGCCCTCAGGACGCCTGTGGCGGGAGGCAGCGTGCTGCGGGGATTCGGAGTCACCCTGCTGCGGGCCACACATGTCTCTGGCCCCGGGTGACCGCCGTCCCCGCCCTTCAGGTGAGGTGGAGCTGGAGGAGTACTACCCAGCCTTCCTGGACATGGTGCGGAGCCTGCTGGAGGGCAGCATCGACCCCACGCAGTACGAGGACACGCTGCGGGAGATGTTCACCATCCACGCCTACGTGGGCTTCACCATGGACAAGCTGGTGCAGAGCATCGCCAGGCAGGTGAGCGCGGGGCAGGTGAGCAAGGGCAGGTGAGCAAGGGCAGGTGGGCACTGAGGCAGGCGAGCGCGGGCAGGTGAGCAGCCAGGCAGGTGGGCACGGGGCAGGTGAGCGCGGGCAGGTGAGCAGCCAGGCAGGTGGGCATGGGGCAGGTGAGCGCCAGCAGGTGAGCGCGGGCAGGTGAGCACCGGGGCAGGTGAGCGGCCCGGGCCAGGCAGTGAGCAGGGTGGCAGGAGGCCTCTAGCGCCTCCAGGAGAGGCCCTGCCCGCCCCCCCTTCATTCCATGCTGTGCGGTCCGCCCCGGGGTCAGCACCTTTCTTCTGTTCTTTTAATTGAAGTAGAATTCCTATATCACAAAATTCACCATTTTCAAGTGAACAGTTCAGTGGAGTTTAGTGCTTTCACAATGTCATGCAGACACCACCTGTATCTAGTTCCAGAACCTTTCCGTCGCCCCGGAGGAGCCCCCGTCCCCACGAGCAGTCACCCCCGCATTCTCCTCCCCCAGCCCCGGGCAGCCACCAATCTGTCCTTCGTCTTAGGGATTTGTCTGTTCTGGATGTGTCGTGTAAATGGAATCATACAGCGTGTGCCTTTGTGTCCGGCTTCTCTCGAGCTCAGTACACTGTTCTCCAGGTTCATCCACGTCTAGCCTGTGTCAGAAGTGCGTTGCTTTCTCTGGCCGACTCCCCCGCCATCGTGTGACTGGACCACATTGGTTCATCCACTCTTCTGGCGATTGTACAGGACTCCTTTGACTCCTCGTCGACGCACCTTTCTTGAGGTAGCGGCACGTGAGGAACCGTAGGCCGCTCCTCCTGGAGGGAGGCTACTGGCCAGTTATCCGCATCGCTGAGGATAGCAAAACGTCCCCCAGCTGCATGTCAGCAAGAGGAAATCAGGAACGTGAATCAGGCACATTATTATAAAGAGCAAAACCCCCGATGAGGCAAATGTGGTTTTGGGACGCAAGTCCTGCTCAGTGGCCACCAAAGTCGTTATTGTTCAACTTGGTTTCCTATTTATCCAGGAAGTCTATTCGCCATAAAGCAAAAAGCTGAGTAAAGAGTAGCATCCTCACCCTCCCACCCAGATACAGTTGCTAGAAGCGGCATTTCTTTTCAGACTTCACAAACTTCTCATCGAGGCAGACACACACAGAAGCGTGCCCCAAAGCTGAGCGTGCCGCTCGGTCTTGCCGGACAGCCCCGGCCCTCCCCACGGGCAGGCACCCACCTGCTCTCTGGCCGTTACGGGGCTGGGCATGCGTCCCGGGGCTGGGCGTCCAGTCTGCCCCCGGTGGGCCCCCGTTCTGGGGACAGCGGCCTCGTCTGTAGCACCCAAAAGGGTTGGACCAGATCGGACATTGATGAATGTTTTTGGTTTTTTTTTAATTAATTCCCCTTCATCCTATCAAGATGGGATGGACGTGGACAGATGTCTTCTATAGTACTCGCTTTTTTAAAAAAAGAAAAGGAGGAACAAAAATGAAGGTAGCTGAAGCCCTGGTAGGGCCAGGATCCCCCCGCCCCCCGAGCTCCCCGCTTTCCAGCAGGCTGATGCTCACGGGGCCCTCTGCACCGCCGTCGGCAGCCTGCGGGGCCCTGTGGGCGCTCTTTGCCTCACGTTCCCTGTTTGATTAGCATTTCTTTTCCGTAGCAGCGGCCGGTGTTTACTGGGATCTTGCCGTGTGCCCGGCACCATGTGAGATTTACGTGTGGCCACACGTTGTATCCATTCAAAGCAGCGCGCGGGGAGGGCTCCGAGGCCCCGAGATTGCAGGAGCCCGTCCGGGTCCGCGGCTGGTGCCCAGGGGCGCCGACTCCCGCCTGCTCAGCCTGACCCCGCCGCCCGGCTGCTTCCCTTACTCCTGTCTTCCTACACCTGCGGGTTTCAGGCACGCTTGTAGGGGCTCAAGAATTAACTGTTTGTAGCAGAAGACCCGGGAAATTACTTGCCACAGCACCACCGTTAGATAATCCCATCCCCGGTTTGGCACGTAGCCTTCGCTATTTTTTCTGTGTGTTCCACACACCCAAGCAGGGCCTGCTGGTCCGGTCCAGTCTGCTGTGCTCTGGGCTGGTTTTTGATCGGGTCCGCACCCAGCGCCCGGCTGCCCAGCACAACCCTGTGGACCCTGGCCTTGAGGCCCGCCTCGTGGACTCGGCTCACCTCCTCTGTGGGCGAGGTGCCCGGGGCGGCAGCTGTGCCTCACCCCTCCCCGGGGGGTGCGCACGCCGGCCACCCACTGGCTCTCCCTCCTCCCAGCTGCACCACCTCGTGAGCGACGACGTCTGTCTGAAGGTGGTGGAGCTCTACCTGAACGAGAAGAAGCGGGGTGCCGCGGGGGGGAACCTGTCCTCCCGCTGCGTCCGCGCCGCCAGGGAGACCAGCTACCAGTGGAAGGCCGAGCGCTGCATGGCAGACGAGAACTGCTTCAAGGTAAGGGGGGCCGCAGCCTGCCCCACATGAGGCCGGGGCTGCGCGGAGGGCGCCCACAGCGGGGGAGGACCGGCGGCTTTGCTCGGGCGCGGGAGGCAGGCTGGGGCTGGGCCTTGACGAGGCTGCCAGCCTGCCTGACACCACGCAGTCTTCTTACTGGGCCCCCGGAGCCTGGGGAAGGTGGTCGTAGCTGACCTTTCAGCCTCGTTGTGAGCTCGGCCCGTGGCTTCAGGCTGCTCGCCCCCCTCCTCCCCAGGTGATGTTCCTCCAGCGCAAAGGGCAGGTGATCATGACCATCGAGCTTCTAGACACCGAGGAGGCCCAGACAGAGGACCCCGTGGAGGTCCAGGTGAAGCCCTGTCCCGTGCTCTGCGCCTTCAGCACACCGGGGGGGTCAGGGGCAGCCACGGGCAGCATTGTGGGGCTCCCCCCAACAAGCCCTGTGCACATGCTGGCCAAGCATAGGCTGCAAAACGTCCGCGCGGAGAAGCCTCGCTTGCAGCATGACCATTGTCCTCGGAAGCCTGAGAGGGGATGGCAACTGCACATGCCCCCCCAGGGGCCAGTGGGGGTATCCCGGGGCAGGAGGCCATGTGACACCCAGGCCACCCTCCCCGCACAACCCTGTTCCTGGCTCTTCCCACCGCTGCCATGGGCCCGCAGTCCCTTGAGACCCTGTGGCGCGTGACTCTGCACTCCTCGCGCATAAAGCCCAGGTGCCTGACTCCGAGATGGAGAAATTCCCTGGCCCATGCTCTGAGATGCACATTGTACGTGGGGTCCTGGTCTCTGTAAGCCCCCATCGGCTTCACAGGGTCGCGTCCGCCCCCCCCCACCACAGCCAGCGGGGGGCTCCCTCACCACATCCTTCCCTGTGTTTCTGGGCTTCCCAAACAGGAAGTTTCCAGTAAGTGTGGTTTGGTGAGGCTTGAGTCTGGCGTTTATAGAGGGTGGCGAGCAGATGAAAGGTCACCCAGACACTGCAGGCCATGCCCACCCCAGACCCGGGCGGCCCCTGCAAGGCCTGCCTTCTGCTCATCCCCAGCGCCTCCCTGGCCGTGCCCTGCTGCACGTGTCGTGATGTCGTTGTGCTCCCCAGACCCGGCTCTCCTCTGTGCGAGGGCCCCGTTCCCCGTGTGAGCTTGTCACGTGACGGACACAGAGAGGACGGTACACAGCAGGGACGTGTCCACGTAAGCTTGAAGTGTCGGACTCCGGCTCTGACGAGTGCTCCATCCAGAGCTGCCGTCTGGTGGTTTCCATTGCGCATCCACTCTTCTCTGGCCGCCATCCTCCTAATGCTTCGGGGGTGCGGGTGAAAACACAAGCCTGTCTCCCTCTGTCCCCACAGCACCTGGCTCGGTACGTGGAGCAGTACGTGGGGACCGAGGGGGCGTCCAGCTCGCCCACTGAGGGCTTCCTCCTGAAGCCCGTGTTCCTGCAGAGGTAAGAGGACCCGCAGGTGCGGTTCCTTCCCGCGGGCCCGGGGAGGCCCCTCCCACCGCTGGCAGCACCGGGGCCTGACTGGGTTCCCCATGCTGCTGGTGGAAGGACTGGGGTGGTGGTGCCCACGGCTTCCATCTGCATTTCTCCGACACCGGGGAAGTCGGACGTCTCCACGGCTGTTTCCGGCCGTGAGGATTTCCCGGTCCGCAGACCTCCTCTCGCCTCCAGGAACCTCAAGAAGTTCCGCAGGTGGCAGTGTGAGCAGGCGCGCGCCCTGCGCGGCGAGGCCAAGAGCTCGTGGAAGCGGCTGGTCGGGGTGGAGAGCGCCTGCAACGTGGACTGCCGCTTCAAGCTCAGCAGCCACAAGATGATGTTCATCGTCAACTCGGAGGACTACATGTACCGCCGCGGGACCCTGTGCCGGGCCAAGCAGGTGCCCCCCGCCCACGGCCCGGGAGCCCGGGCTCCAGCCCGCGGCCCGGCGGCGGCCGCCCTGACCCCGTGCCCCGCCCCCCTCCGCAGGTGCAGCCCCTGGTCCTGCTGCGCCACCACCAGCACTTCGAGGAGTGGCACGGCCGCTGGCTGGAGGACAACGTGACGGTGGAGGCGGCCGGCCTGGTACAGGACTGGCTGATGGGAGAGGAGGACGAGGACATGGTGCCCTGCAAGACGCTCTGCGAGACGGCACACGTGCACGGGCTGCCGGTGACCCGCTACCGCGTGCAGTACAGCCGCCGGCCCGCCTCGCCCTGACCGTCCGCGCCTGACGCGCACGCTGCTGCGGCCGCTGCCTGGGCCTGGAGCTGCATCGGCACTCTCACGAACGGCCTGAGGGGAGCAGCGCGTCCCCCAGCCTTGCTGCTACGGGCCGCGAGCGCCGGAGAACAGTGGGCTTGTGTCGGCCTGTGGCCCCGTGCTGCCATCCCTTTTGGCTTCCCTGCTTCCTTTGGGCCTGTCCTGTGCCAAACCTGAACCCTTCCTGCCCTTGAACTCCGGGGGCTCCCTCCCTGCGGGAAGGGGGAGGATCCACACGCTGGCCAAGGAGCAAGTGATTGCCTTTATGTACCTGCTGGGCCGCTTTCGTCACTTGTGCCAAATCCCCAGGCGGGGGCACCGCCGGTCCTTTTGTGCATACAGCGTCTGGAAAGGTCCGTGATGAACCATGCGGGGGTGTGTGTTTGGGAGGGGGTCGGCATTCAGGAGACCCCAGCATGGAAGGAGTCGGGCCGGGGTGGATCTGCTTGAAAAGCATGTCCTTCCTGAATGGTTCTGAAAGCTTCCGGAAACTTCCTGAGCTGGGCCATGCCTGCATCTGATAGTCGGGGCACGGGCTAGGCCCGGCTGATGCTTGGGGTCCTTGGTCACTTTGAAAGCCAGGAGGAGCCCGCTGTTGAGGTTCCGCTTTGTTGTCAAGATGTGGAGTGGGTGGGCAGCAGCAGAACTGTCGAGAAGACCCCACTCTGGAAAAAATGAGATTCCAAGTCCTGTATTGACCTGGCAGCCTCACTCTGAGCTCTCGAGGGAAGGGGCTCAGCCTGAAACTCCCGCTGAGCTCAAGTGTCCCCACACTGGGAGGGCCCAGGGGTGCAGTCATGTACCTAAGAAGGACATTCTAGAAATACGTATACGCACACACATATTTATCCGTAAGCTCTCTTAGTGGTTGTGACTTCTGCAGCAGCCAAGTCCACGGTTCCTGGGTCGTGAGCGCCTTCGTCGTGGGACTCTGCAGACCTGCCCTTGACCTTGCCGTTCCTACAGCCACCACCTGGACGGGATATGGGCGTGAGGCGCTGAGCAACTGTCCTACCGAGGTGTGCAAGGCTTTCTGTGCCAAGAATGCCAAGCAGTTCGGCAGAAACAGCTCTTTAGAATTCTTGCACCCTGAGAAGCCCTGGCCGGGCTCCTGGCACCATGAGAAGGGGATCAACCAACGAGGGCCCAGAACCATCCCCGTGTACAGCCTCCTTTCTGCCCAGCGGCAGCCCTCACCCTCCCAAAACTGAGCTGTGCCAAATCCGCGGTTCTGGGAAGTGGAGATGTGTTTCTAGAAGTTTTCTAGAAGTTACCTGTGGAACTCAAGGTTTGCAAAGCCTTTGACTCGGGGTCTGGGCGATTCCAGGGCCAGTGTGCCCCGCCCGGGGTCTCCTAGCCCGTGTTTGCTCAAGTCTACCAGGCACTTTGTCCATATCCTTGTTTTGTAAGAAGGGAACTTACCGGAATTCCTGAACCAGACCCTCCCGGCGCCCCCCTCGGGAGCCCGTGGCCCCTTCCGTGCCTCCGTGCGGGCCTGGGGTGCGGGCCACACCCCGCCGAGCCCCGCCCTGCATGCTTCTAGGGAGCGTCTCTTCTGTTTTTGAAGAATTTCTGTTCTGGGGCTTGTACTTCCTTTGCAGCTGTTTTGAATGTAGTTTTCCTTTTCTATTTATTTGCACATTAAAGTTAAAAATTAAATATTGACCTAACTCTGCGAGGCCCTCTCGGTCGTTGCTTGTCCCTCCGCGAAGCCCAATCCGCACCTGCGCCCCCGAAGTTCCCAAACCCCAAGCACCACCCCCTCGAGGCTGACCCCCAAGAGGGTCCTGTTCCCCCCACCCCACCCCCGTGTCGCCCCACCCGCAGAGTGTTCTGGAATGTTCATTCCCAGCTCATTTACTTTCACTAGAAAGGAGAGGTGTTTCCTTCTAGTGTTGTGCGTGGAAACCCGATTTAAAGACTGGTGTTGGCTCTGAGCTTTCTCCGCCCACCCAGTGCAGGGCTCTTTCCCTCCCCCACCCCACAAAGCCACCCTCCCTCCCTCCGTGCTCTCTGTTCCCTGCTCCCACCGGGCCCCCCCCTTCCTCTCAACACACCTCCTGTGACTTCGGCATCACTGTGTCCTCTGAACTCATCTGGGCCTGCTCCCATATGGCCCCGCCTGCAGGGAAGTGGGAGACCACAGCTCTTCTTAGGGTCCTCTGAGCAGATACCCCTTGAGGCTCCTGGCTGGCCTTTCCCCCACCTCCCCCTCAGTGCCCACCGCCAGGCCTCACCAGTCAGGTCCCTGCGTTGAGACTGAGCTGCCCGCAGGGCCCGTCTGCTCCCAGGTGCGGTCCTCAATCTCTCCGAGTGGCCCTGGCTGCCTTCCGGGGCCCCCCTCGCCTATGTGCACCCCACACACACGCAATGCCCCCTGGTGCTGCACACCTCCCCCTCCAGAGAGTCAGGGCTCCGGGGGAGTTGGGTGAATGAGGCTCAGTGCTGTCCCGGATTCCTCCTGGCCTCAAGCCCCCGTCGTCGAGGATGGGTTCCAGGGTCCTGCATGCCCAGACTGGCCTTCCGGTTGGAAGCGCTGGGAGAGGTGTGGGGGGGGTGCCGGCCCTGGCCCTGGCCCTGGGCCCTGCAGCCTCTGAGAAGGGCACGGCCCACAGAGGGGGCGGGGCCTATGGCTGCGATCAGGTTGATCAGGTCGCTGGCAGAGAAACTGGAGGGAGGGTCTCCTGCTGGCCCTGCCGGGAAGGGGGCATGACCAGTGCGGGGGAGGACCTGGCCCTGTGGACACCCAGCCTGCAGCCTGGTGAGGCGCTGAGCAGGGGACCAGCCTGGGTGCCCGAACTCCTCAGCCACAGAGGCGCCCGATCCTAAGGGCCTGTCATTCCAGGCCACCGTGCCTGCCGCTGTTGAAGAACAGCCCTGATGAATAAAGCAGCCCTCCGTCCTCACTGCCACGCACCTCCCTTCCTACCTCCTTCAAGCCTGGGCAGGACCAGCTAGGTGGCCCTCTCCTCCCCAGGGTGGTGGAAGGAGCAGGCGTGTGATGCTTGGGGAGGGTAGGGGGGTTTCCAGTGGGGCCCGGTGAACACTTCTTATTTATTATTTCTCTCCTGTTATTCGTGAGGGGTTGGTCTCATTTTGCAAGGTATCAGCTTCACCCCTGACGTCCTGGCTGAGAAGGAGGCCGATTGTTCTGGGACGTCAGGGGGCCAATTGTTTTGAACAGCAAGTTGACCTCACGGCAGTCCCAGGAGGGCGGGGGTGGGGACCGGGGGAGCTAGGACCTCCCAGTAGGAGGCGGAGGGCCCAGCGTGCTGGGTGAGGTCTGAACTGCTAAACTGCTAGAAGGTTGCCCGAGGGTCTCCAGCGCCCCGTCCATGCGCCCTGTGTGCGGGAGCTGCAGCGCGTGATTCGACGGAGCAGCTGGGACCGAGGTCCCAGGGGGGAGGCACGGGGCTTCTGAGGTTGGGAGAGCCAGACCTCCAACCCGGACGGGGTCAGAGACCCCTCCTCTCGGCCAGAAGTGGCTTAAAGTCGCTGCCCACAGGCTGCGCCCGGGAGTGAGGGAACGTGGAGGCACGGTTGCTGGTGCCCATCTGCCTTTGAAGTGCGGCAGAAAGAAATCGAGGTCTCCACAAAGGCCGCCCCGAGAGGCATCGCGATGCGGCACCAGCTGATGACTCGGATCTGATTGCTCTTTTCCCCCACGATTTAAATAAGTTTTTAATTGTGTTAAGATTTAGCCACTCTAAGAATCCGGTTCAGTGGCTTTAAGTGCCTTCCCATGCTGGTGCGGCCCTCCCCACCCTCCGTCTCCAGGACCCTTCATCTTCCACGCTGCAACTCTGTCCCCATGAAACACGGACTCCCCGCCCCCAGCCCCTGGCGCCCACCATCGACTTCCTGTCCCTGAAAATCTGACCCCTCGAGGGACTTCATCTTCCTGCCATCATACAGCTTCGATGCTTTTATGACTGGCTTATCTCACTCCGCATCGGGTCCTCAAGGCTCATGCATGTTGCAGAAGAGCTTGTATCAGATTTTCCCTCCTTTTTTTTTTTTTTTTTTTTAGATTTTATTTATTTATTTGACAGAGAGAGAGACAGCCAGAGAGAGAGGGAACACAAGCAGGGGGAGTGGGAGAGGAAGAAGCAGGCTCCCAGCAGAGGAGCCTGATGTGGGGCTCGATCCCAGAACGCCGGGATCACGCCCTGAGCCGAAGGCAGACGCTCAACCACTGAGCCACCCAGGCGCCCCATTCCCTCCTTTTTAAAGCTACTATTCTACCTTTTCTTAAAGTGTGAGTTTTGGGGGCCCCTGGATGGCTCAGTTGGTTAAGTGTCCAACTCTTGGTCTCAGTTCATGTCTTGATCTCAGGGTGGTGAGTTCAAGCCCCGCACTGGGCTCCATGCTGGGCATGGAGATGATGATAGATAGACAGATGATAGATAGATAGATAGATAGATAGATAGATAGATAGATAGATGATAGATAAAATGTGAGTTTTTATGGAAAGTGACAGATGATATAGAAAATTCCAACAGTACAAAAAAAGCCCACAGAGAAAAGTAGGCACTCGAGTCCCTCTCCCCAAAGGCAGCTGCCCCCAGCGTCCTCCAAAAGTGCCCCGCCGTGGCAGGTTGCCCTGCGCCTCCTGTGGGGGGGGTTCCCCCACCCGCCCGGCTGGCACAGGGTGGGTTCTGTGATGGGACTGTTGATACGCACCCCGCCTCTGTGCGGCGATACCCCCGTACGGGCGATTTCCTACACGCTGCGTGCCTGCCATCAATTCCCAGACATGGGGCTCCTGAGTCAAACCACCCTCCTTGGGGGCTCCCGTCCACCCTGCCCCAGAGTCGCCCAGCTGCCAGCCCCTCGGCCTCCCCTGCACAGGTTCCCTGCTCCGCTCCTGGAGGGCAGCAGGGGGTCCTCATCTGGGTTTCCCTGTGCGCTGAGAGTGACCTTGGTCACCAGCTGCCAAGAGACGTAGGTGTGGCTGAATTTGTCACTGGTGCTGGTGGAAACAGTCCGGAAATGGGGGAGACTCCTGGCTAGGCCCCTGTCCCAGGCGGAACTCTCTAGGCCTCGGTCCCCCACCTTGGGCTGGGGGCAGGGAACTCAGCATCTCACCCTCCGCTGCACTGACTCTGTCTAGGACTGCTCGGTCACTTCCTGGCTGGTCCCTGTGACCTCGGGTTGTGGCTAGATTAAGGCTCACAGCACCAGGACATGGCCACATCACTACCCTTCTCCCATCCCTAGTTCATTTCTTCTTCCTTGACCGTCCCCTCAGGGTCCTCCTGCCCTCAGACCGCCCCTCCCCCGCAGCCACCATGGCCCAACCCTGATCACTCGGGACAAGAACCCCAGTGCGGAGCTTCCCCAGGGCAAGATGGTCGAGGCCTCTCCCAGGAGGGGCATCAGGGGGGATTGTGTGCAGAAGAAAGAGTAACCTCCTTACTGAGCCGCTCTGCATTTTTTCAGCTGCACAGTGGGCCCCATCTGAGAGCAGCGACGTGGAGGGGCCAGAGGAGGGTGGGCGGCTCAGGGGCCCTCTGTCCTGGGCTGGCCTGACCACCTCTCAGGCTGAGGTCTGGCCATGACCATCCCCGGGAGCCCTGGGCTGCGGATGGAGCCAGGATGGGAGCCCAAAGGGCTCTGAGAGCCAGGGATGGGCCTCTCCCAGGAGGGGGCCAAAGCTGGGCTCCTCTCTGCTCCCCAGGGTAGCACATGGTCAGCGTCGGGGATCTGGGCCAAGGATCAAGACTTCCTCAGAGACCCCTCTGTAGACCCCAGTCTCACAAAGCTCCTTCCCTTCTCTGCACCTCACTTTGGGCCTGTGTTGGGGTATAAGCAAGGCAGCAATAAGGCAGAGCAGCCCCCACAGAGGACCTGGGGTCCTTGGAGAGGGGGAGCATGGCTCACGTGCTCTGACCTGTGACCTGGGGAGGCAGGGCTCTGGTCTAGCCAGCCACGGACAAGAGGTGGGTGGGGGTTTCAGGAAGGGCCGAGAGCCCCTGAGTACGTGACCTGGCGGGCTGTCATGGGAACAGGGGCCGCAGACATGACTGGGTAGCAGGAAATAGCCACTTGGCCCACAGAGGCTTTCTGGGCTGAACAGGGCTAAGGGCGGGGACTGCAGCCTGGAACCTCCCCCCGCATCTTGCTGGCCCAGCACTTGGACCCTGAGGGTGTAACTGACTGACCCTAGCCACCAGGCCTCCTCTGGCCACACCATGGGCCTGCCACGGGCTTGTGGGGGCAGGGGCTGGTTTATCTTACTGGCCCCTGTCCGCTGCTCTACTGGCACTCAGGAAGCTGGGGGTGGGGGTCAGCCAGGCAGGAAGCCTGAGGTCAGTGGCCGCAGCCCAGAGCAGCTGGCGCCCAGCCTCGGCAGCATGTGGGCACTCGTGCTGCTGTGGCCCGTGGTGCTGGGGTTCGGCCTGGAAGATGACAGCCAGAACACCCTCACCTACGACGAGGATGACGAGATGGGGAGCGCGGGGGGAGTTAATGGTGAGTGACCTTGGGCCCTGTCTTGGGACGGGGGGGGGAGGGGAGGCCTAGAGCTGATGAGTGGGAAACAGGAAATCGGTGGGGGGTCCTCCAACTCAGCCCTGAGCCCACAGGGCTGGGGGCTGTCTGTCCAGCTCTGACCCACCAAGTTGGGGGCTCCTGAGAGCTGGGGCCTGGACCGTAGCTCCTCGGGGGCAGCACCGGCGGGGCTGCGGGGTGGGGGGGAAGGTGGGGGTGACGCCTAGACTCTCAACACCTCTCCCCTTCCCCCCAGATGGCACACTGGGGCCCTTGACCGGGCCCCAGGAGGAGACCCCTCACTCGCCCCACCTGCGCAGCTTCCCCGGCCAGGTCTGGGCCAACAACAGCCACGTTCTGGAGATCCCAGACAGCTCGCGGGCGCTGCTGCTGGGCTGGGTGTCCACGAGGCTGGTGCCCGCTCTCTACGGGCTCACCCTGCTGGTGGGGCTGCCCGCCAACGGGCTGGCGCTGTGGGTGCTGGCCACCCGGGTGCCGCGGCTGCCCTCCACCGTGCTGCTGATGAACCTGGCGGCCGCCGACCTCCTGCTGGCCTTGACGCTGCCGCTGCGCATTGCCTACTACCTGCAGGACCAGCACTGGCCCTTCGGTGAGGCCGCGTGCCGCGCGACCACAGCCGCTCTCTACGGCCACATGTACGGCTCCGTGCTGCTGCTGGCCGCTGTCAGCCTGGACCGCTACCTGGGCGTCGTGCACCCGTTCCGAGCCCTCACCCTGCGGGGCCGGCGCTTGGCTGCCGGGCTCTGCGCTGCGGCCTGGCTGGCGGCCGCTGCCCTGGCGCTGCCCCTGGCGCTGCAGCGGCAGACCTTCCGCTTGTCACACTCGGACCACGTGCTGTGCCACGACGCGCTGCCCGTGGGCGCTCAGGCCTCCTACTGGCGGCCCGCCTTCCTCTGCCTGGCGGTGCTCGGCTGCTTCCTGCCGCTGCTGGTCATGCTGTTGAGCTACGGGGCCACGCTGTGTGCGCTGGCGGCCAGTGGCCCGCGCTACGGCCACGCGTTGAGGCTGACCGCGCTTGTGCTGGCCTCGGCCGTGGCCTTCTTCGTGCCCAGCAACATACTGCTGCTGCTGCACTACTCGGACCCGCGCCCGGATGCCTGGGGGGACCTGTACGCCGCCTACGTGCCCAGCCTGGCGCTCAGCACCCTCAACAGCTGCGTGGACCCCTTCATCTACTACTACGTGTCTGTGGAGTTCAGGGACAAGGTGCGAGAGGGGCTGCTCTGCGTGGCTCAGGGCGCCTCCGCAGCCTCCAGGGAGGGGGGCACCCAGGGCACTGGCACCCGGTCCACCTCACTCGTGTGACGGCCCCCCAGAAGGTGGGCAGAATGGAGAGGGGGTCGTACGGGGTCGATCGGGACCCCCCTCCCAATCCACGTCTACTGGGGACCCCTGGATGTGAGCTTATCTGGAAATAGGGTCTTTGCAGGTGTTCTTAAAATTTGGTCACACTGGCATAGGGGAGACCCTAAATCTGCTGTGACCAGTGTCCTTATAAGGAGAGGACACACGTACACACAGGGAAGGAGGCCATCTGACCACGAAGGCAGACATGGGGGTGCCGCAGCCACAGCCACGGAACACGACGACTGCTAACAGCCACCAGAAGCCGGGATGGCAGCCTGAGACACTCCCCCTCGGAGCCCCCCCTGCCCACACCCTGATCTCAAGCTTCTGGTCTCCAGAACTGTCAGAGAATAAATTTCTGTTGTTTTAAGTCACCTGTTTTGTGGTTTTTGGTTACTGCAGCACCAAACAGGGAAGACGGGGTTAAACGCCCATTCCCAGGCCCAGCCGGCACTTTCTCGTCCATGGCGGGCTGGAGGCAAGGCTGATGCTGCCCTGGACTGGCAGCAGGACCCCTCTCAGCAGGAGGCCCAGGCGGAAGGGGTCCTCCTACCCCAAAGCCCAGGGTCTAGCTCTGGGATGGGCTCCGGGGTTTGGGGCATCTCCTGAAAAATGGAGGCTCTCATTCTGCTTCCCAAAGCCTGGTGCGGCCTGTCATTAGGACCCATAGGACTGTCACCTACTGTCACCCTGGTGGCAGGACAGCACTTGTTCCCTTCCCCAACGTCTGATCCTTCTTGTTAACGTCCCGCGCCACCGCAGGACCAGGCGGATGGGCAAGTGGAGGGTGGACAGGTGGGCCTGGGGAAGAGGACTGCAGCCCTGCGACCCCCACCGCCAGCTGTTTACCCTGGGTCTGAGCCCTTCTGAATGAAGTGGGGGGGTACCACATGGGGAAGGGCAGTCAGTGCCCCCACCCCGGAAAGCAGCATGGGGCACTGTGTCCGGAGCCACAGAGACATCAACTGTGGGAGTAAGCGGGCTCCCCCAAGACAGAGGGGAGTGGGGGCCATTCCTGGGCTTCCCATCAGGGCCTCATATGTGTTTGGTCTAGGGAAAAATGACCCAGTGGGCAGGCAGCCCCAGAACACACATGCGCGCCCATGAGCCTGGGGAAGTGTAAGATCAGCGAAGTGTACCCGTCAATAGCCTGGTTGATGATACAGTTTTCCAAGTTGTTACCGCAGGGGAAGGCTGGGTGAATGGTACCCGGGACCTCTCTGTACCGGTAGAATTTCTTACAGATGCGCGGGAGTCTACGATTAGGCTGAGGTGCAGGTGTTCGAAACGCTCCTCCCCACCCGCTCTGAAAGGCTGAGCTGGAGACTAGGGAAGAGATGCTGGGGAGCCTGATGGGAGCTGGGGCTCCAGCCCTCAGCGCTGCCACCCCCTGCCCCAGGCCAAAGCCTGCCTGTGACTCTGGAAATGAGCTTTTATTTTAGGAGCAGCCTCCCCAGGGAGCAGGCCCAGGGCCCAGGAACTGTCCCTTGTAGGCTGGTGGGGGTGAGGGGCTCAGCAAGTGGCCGGGGGACCCACTGGCTGGGCAGCACCCTCAGGGTCTCTGTGCTGTCCCTGCTGGAGGTCAGAGACAAGCAGCACTGGCTGCAATAAATACCACCGCACGCACAGGGGAGAAGACAGGCCATGCCCGGGAGGGACCAGAAACAGGCATCCCCTGCGGTTCCCAAAGAGGAATGTGACCACAGCTGGGAGGGTCCCCCAAGGAAGGCAGGTCTGGTTGCGGAGCTGGGGCTCCCCCACCAGGAAGCTGGGAGAGGGCAGTCCCTTTGTGGGGTGCCAGGAGATTGGGGGTTCAGGGGGTGAGGCCCCGAGGTGGGAATCGGCCTAGTCCTAGAGGCAGGAAGCTGAAGGGGCATCTCCCAGAGCCCACAGCAGGACCAAACATTCGGGGACCCCTGGGGTGAGACAAGATGGGGGTGTGTGGGGACTGTGGCAGTTATGGGACAATTCGAGGTCTAGGTCCAGGGGCTCGGCAGCTCAGGTGCCCCAAAGGGGGCCTGAGCTGTGTATTTTGGAGAAAGGCAGCCTGTTTCACTTCGAAGTTGGTGATGAGGGCATGGATGCTATCTATGTCCCTGATTTGGCTAAATGTCATCATGTCTCCTCCGGCAGAGGCCTTTGGCCAGGATCCTTCCCAGGAGCGTCCCCTCTCCTGGAGGGGGTGCTGCTCTGGCCTGCTCCGGCCCCAGGTGCAGCTGGGGAGGTGGCGGGATCGAGGCTGACCCTCCTGCTGACGGAGGCCTGGGAGGAGCCCATCCTCCATCAAGGCAGGTGTCTGCGTTCTGTCTCAGGTTCATTTGGAGGCTGGGGTCACCTGGGGCGGGGTCCGCCCGCCCACCAGAGAGTCAAGGGAGCTCTCCCATTAGTGGCCCCCTTCCGGCGGGGCCGACAGGGACAGGACGCAGCTCGCAGCTCCGAGCGTTAGGAAGAGAAGCCACTCTGACTGAAGAGAGAAAAAGAGAAAGACAAGGTGGGCTGCCAGGCTTTCGGGGGCGGGGGAGAAGGCATGCCCTTTGCTGAACCCACCTGCATGTCGTGGCTCAGCCTGGCTGCCTCTGCCCATTGGGGCAGGTGCATCCCCCCCCC
>NW_024423786.1:45263935-45272920 GCF_017311325.1 Ursus maritimus | reverse complement strand
CCCCCCCCCACCCCTGCAGAGGACCCTCAGGACCCTGCCCACCCCCACCGGACAACAATGTGGGTGGATGGCAAGGGAACTCCGCGAAGTGAGAAAAGCCAATTTCCAGAGCATTCGGTTTACACAGCATTCCCGGAATGACAGACTCCTGGGAGGGGTGGGGGGGCGTGGCTATAAAAGGGCTGTCGTGTATCTTGCCTATGGTGGTGATGACACAAAGCTACCAGAGGGGGAAAACTGCAGCCTCAGTTGTGACAGTAGGGAGAAATGAACAAGTAAGCTGCAAAGTTTCAGGACGTATATTGTCATCCCCGGAGCTGAATCACAGTGGAATGCTAAAAAAATATTCCATAAATGCAAAAGGAGGCACATGGAGGACATTTTGAACAAATACTGAAACAAAAGCCATAAGCCCGGCTCGACCAGTAACTATCTTGATTGCACATGGACCGAGCCCCAGTGCCTGGTGTGGGATGACGCAGCCCTGAACTGTCGGGACTCCGGTGGGTACTGGTGGAAAAGCAGTCCCGCTGGGTTTGCTGAATGAGGCTGAAAACCTGCCGTTGAAACTGACGTGTGAACGGGAGAACCTGCCAAGGCAGGCGGGGCGCGGGCAGACACAGCCTGAGGCCTGACAGTGCCTGGCACCAGCCTGAGCTGATAAAGTCAGCCTGTTGCTTCAACCTCTTGAGTTTGCTGTAATTAGACCCACAAGATTCGCCTCCTCCAGGAAGTCTGCCCTGCAACCCCTTCTCAGCCTCATCCACTGGGCTCTCTGTCTCCCACCCATTTCCTTCTCCTTCCCCTGGGGTGACAAAGATTCTCTGATCAAACTCCGCTCAGGCTCCTCTTTTCGACTATGTCTCCACTTTGGGACTTTGGTGTTCATCTCCGCACTGTCCAGTTATAGCAGGAACCCTGCTACGTCAGTTCATGCCCGAATCCCAGCTCCATACCTCATCACCCTCGACATCTAATATTTAATCGTGTTCCACCACCAGCCCTGGGACGATGTCTGAGACCCTGGCCTGCCTTTAGCGGGGATGCTGTTAGGTGGTTTTGGCCAGAATCCCTCCTTCATCCCTCATGTTTCCGGTCAGTGATTCTCAGTCCCCTGGCCCTCCTGGCCCTGGCTATAAACCCCCATTTTTTCTTGTAGTATTCAGAGCTGGGTCCTGTCTTCATCTCCACCTCAAGACCCCACTGCACGACCCTGCTACCTATCTCCAGTCCCCTCCCTTGAATAGTCTTCCTTGCCATCTTAACAAGCACCATGAATAATGTCTTTCTTTAAAGCCTCCTGGGGTTGCGTCCTTGGGAGGGCTCAGCCTCACCCTGCTCGTACAGGCTGTTCTCTGATGTGTGTTGGACAGACTGTGGGCAGAAGAAAGAATGGATCTCCCACCTTGTTCCTGGAAACCTGCAGGCTGGCCTGTCTACTGGGCACTCCCACTCCCTGTCAGGTCCAGGGCAAGTAGGGGCAGGGATTTGGGGGGCGTGCTTAGCTCTTACCTGTCCTCTGCCTCCCCCTCCAAGTCCATCACCTCATGGCCGTGGCCGGCTGCCAGGTGCCCAGCGTCTGGGGGAGCTGGGTCATAGTCGTAGCTGTAGGAGGCAGAGGCCGGTGTCAGCTGCTCTGGAAGGAAGGGGGGCCGAGGTCGGCAGGAGGGCACCGGAGGGGGAGGATCTAGACAGCAGACAGCTCAGAGAGACCATGAAAAGGAGATAATATGTCCCAGAGCAACAGACAGGAGGTGGGAGGTCACAAGGATGGGGGAAGGGGACACAGAGCTCAGAGACGGGTAGATGCAGAAAGGCAGAAACTTGGGGTGGGGGTGGGGAGAGACTCAGCAGGATTGAGAAGCCGCAGAAACCCAGACAGAACCAGATATGGGGGAGGATACAAAGCCTAAGGAAAAGAGACTGGAGGAGCGTTGCAGGAGCCACAGCTGGGGGGAAGCTGGGAGGGTCAGGGAGAGACAGGGAATCAAGGGCTGTGAGAGTCAGGGCAGAGGGGTGGGGGAAAGGAGAGAGGAGAAGAGGAAGAGGAGGAAGTGATGCTAGACACGAGGGAGCCGGTGATGGGGAAGAGGAGGAGGAAGTGAAGGGGAGGAGGTGATAGGGTCGATGGAGAAGATAGGGCGATGCACTATGTCCATGGGGAGCTGAGGTCCCGGAGGCCAGACCCAAGGTGGGTCCTCACCGAGGGCACAGTGGCTAGGGGGCGCGGGTTCCAGTCTCGCCCGGCCTAGACAGGCAGCCTCCTGCAGGTGGCAGGCGCTGGTGTAGACGACTCCATTGGCGCTACAGTCACGGGTGCAGCCACAGCGCATAATCTTCGCCCCCTCCTCTGGGGCTGCCGCAGGACCCCGCTCGCCCAGCGACCAGCCTGGGGGCGAAGCGACGTCGGAAAGGTCTTCGGGACCCCACCCCCAAACTGGCCGGCGCTTCCCACCAGGCCTGGAGTGGGGGGAAAGTCCCTGGTGGCTGGGACGACCTTCCACAGGGTGGGGACTGGGGCGCGACAGTTACTGGGAGTCCCTGAGCCCTGACCTGGTGGAATGCCATGCAAGTATTTGCCCACTATTTACGAAAACAAATAAAAGTTATCAACAAAGCAATCTAAACCTATTTCAAAATGTTTAAAAAATAAAGAAAAGGGCCCTGGAGGCACCCCAGGCCCGCCCAAGACCTTTGCCGCGGCCACTCTCTGAGCTCATGGCCAGGGTCCTGCAGTTCCTACACCTCTGGTTCGTGGAGGAAGGGGAACCACTGGTTCTGCTCTCGGGCCCTCCCACAGCAATCGCCCTAAGCGCTCCCCAATCTCATGTGCACCCCGCTCGGCCCCGCCCCTCCTCACTGCCCGCCCACAGCCCTCTCAGCCCCGCCCCTTCCCACTGCCCGCCCACAGCCTGCTCGGCCCCGCCCCTTCCCACTGCCCGCCTACAGCCCCCCTCGGCCCGCCCCTTCCCACCTCCCGGCCCCACCCTCCTCGGCCCCGCCCCTGCCCACAGCCCGCCCACACCCCCGCTCGGCCCTGCCCCCAAAGTGTGCACCCTTGACGGAGCGCGGTCCTCCTGCTTTTACTAAGCTGTCCTCCTCTGCCTGGAGACCCTGCTTCCCCGCTCTGATCTGAGTTCGAGAGGACGGTCGGGGTGCTGGTGGTAGGGGAGGCAGTGGTCCGCGCACTCACCGGGGCCCTGAGCCGGGGCGCGCTCCACCTCGTTGCACGCAGGCCCGGAGCACAGCTCTTGGGCAAGCGGACTTCGGGCACTGACGTTGTAGAAGCGCGAGGCTTCAAAGGCTGCGGGACGAAGCAGGGGAAGAGTGACCAAGCGATGGGGTGACAAGGTGAGGAATTGAGCTGGGGGTGCGGGTGGGCGCAGGCCTACCAGGCTCGTAGTAATCGTACACAGAGATGGGCAGCGCGGACGTCCTGCCCACGACATGTTCACGCAGCGCCCGGAACCGCACGCAGGTCAGGCACCGGCTGGGGATCTGCGGGGTTATCAGACGGGTTTAGGCCTGGTGGGGGCCCCTGGGTTCAGGGATGAGCTACAGCCCCTATGCTCTGCTATGCCTCAAAGTATGGGCCCAGAACTGGCCGATTTCAGGGTACCCAGGAGGTGTGAAACACAGAAACCTGATGCCACTCCGCTCCGTGGGTCCTTCCGTCCTACCTGGAAAAACATCTCTGCTGGTCTTTCACTCCTCATTCCCCCGCCACCCCCCCACCCCCAAACCCTGGCACCCTCTAATCTGCTGTGTGTCTCTACAGATTTACCTGTTCTGGGCATTTCATATACAGGGGATTACGCACCATGAAGCCCTTTGTGTCTGGCTTCTTTCATTGCGCACGTTTTCAGTTCATCTACACGCATCAGCACTACGTTCCTTTTTATGCCTGAATACTATTCCATCCCCTCCAGACTTTTCCCACCCGAGTGAGCTGGCCAGGGCACAAAGCCACCAGCTGCGTCAGCTCTGCCTGGACTGACTGTCCCCATTTCTTTTTCATGATATGAGATGGTTGCAGGAACTGCCCTGGGCCCTGACAGCTCTGCCCTCACCCACATGGGTGCTGCGGAAGCCTCCACCCCCGCCCCCGCCCCCACCCCCACCCCAGTGACAGTACCTCATCGAAGTAGAAGAGGACTCTGCGTCCAGCCAACTCGTACCTCTTCAGTGTGAAATGCTTGTCAAAGAGCAGCTGGCGAGGAAGCCAGAAGTCAAGGTCCACCCAGCCCCAACGTCCCCAGCGCTTGCTTCCTCCCCTGTCTCTGTGGGGCCTCTACTGGTCAGTGGGAGGTGGACCAAGGCCCCAGAGGCTGGCGGCTTGCCTATGGTCACCCAGCAAGTCCCCATGGGCCTGGGCCAGGGCCAGGGCCAGGGGATGGCGGTCAGGGCGACCCAGACCCTGCCAGCCCACCCAGCACCCGGGAGAGGGTATGTGAGTCTGGTTACCCCTACCCTGAGCTCCCGCCTTCCCTCCCTTTCCCTTCCTGCAGCATCCCTCGATCCAGCCCCAGCCCTAGGCTAGGCCTCCCTGTGGCAGCCGAGGTGCCCAGCTGAGCCCTGCCACCAGCTTTTACCTCAACTGCAACATTCAGCCACCATCCAGCCTGGGACGTCACAGTTTTTGATACATAAACCCAAGGCCTCTGTGCGGGCCCTTCTCCTTACCCTGGCGCTCAGCCCAGCCTCCCTGATCACCCCACCCCCAGGACTGGCCTGCCTTTCCTTCTCTGTCCTCCCCACACTGCAGACCTCCTCCGGCCTTGGGCAAGACAGCACCCCCCTTTTGTGCCTCCTACACACAAAAGGGGACGTGAGACTGGTCTCTTTTGAATTTGAGGGCAGTGGCAGGTTTCTGGAGAACCAGGGCTGAGGGTACCCTATGGCACCCCACGTTCTCCCCACAGCACATCCGTATTTGCTAAATCCCTTCTCCATCACCTGGCTCCCACCCCTTCCCACCTGCCCCTCAACAGGCGACCAGCCCCAAAGCACCAACTATGCCCAGAAAGGGGGAAAAAAATTATGAAGGGCTAGGAAGTTGCAACCTGGACAGGGCGGTCAGCTAGAGACCCCACCTGGCTCCTGCCTGCCGGCGCCCCCTCACCTGCTCCAGGCTCTCGATGTCCACCCGGAAGCCCGAGAGCAGGGGCACCTCCAGGACAGCCATATTGGAGGACCCTGCATGCAGCCACCTTCCAATGAGAGGAGAGATAGGCCCTCGAGCTCAAGCCCCATGGCAGAATTCACGGCCCCCTCTGACACCCACAATCCCCGTGGCTGAAGTCCTGGGGGAGCCCACCCTGGGCTTGGCTGGGTGGCCCACCTGTACAAACACAGCTGGCCAGGCCATTGGTCAGCCCATTTCACAGCTGATACCCTAAGACCATAGGAGAGGGCTTTGCTGAGGGTTCTGGCCCCGATCCAGGTCTACTGACTCTGGGTCGTGCTTGCCCCGAACCCCAAGCTATGTCCCCAGCATAGGAAGCAGCTCCGTGGGGTGAGCCCCGGTGACTAGGGATCCCCACTCACTCCCCAGGGCCAGCCATCCATGTCCCCTCCTGTGACATTGGGTGTGCGTAATTGGCCTCTGGGGCCTGCTCCATGCCAGGCCCTCCCAGTGCCGGGTGCTGGTGACAAGGAGGGACCTGCAGACTGGGGGCCCAAGGGCCATGGTGGCCACAGCCCCTGGGGAGGCTTCCTGTGGGGGTGCGGCCTGAGCACACCCATATCTGGATGGCAGTGGTTCTTTCTGACACATCTGAGAGACGAACAATGATCTCCCCAGCAGGCCTGATGGGGCCAGAGTTGGGGCCAGCCTGGCTGCTTCCTGCTCCCCCGACCCCAGTTGACGGCAGGTGGAGGGTCATGGCGGAGGAGGGCGGTGTAGGCAGCTCCAGTGGGCTTTGGATGCCATGACAGCCATCCACCTTTGGGCTCCCAAACCGTCACCATGGCAACGAGCATCCTATGAGGGCAGCTGCCTGTGCCCCCCCCCCCCAAGGACCCTCTGTGGCCTGGTCCCAGGATCACCGTCAGGGAACCTGGAGGCCTGGGTCTGGTGTATCCGGCAGGGGCCACAAACGGCTGTCCCCACCTGGGCCACCTGCCTCACCTGTCACTGGGGTCTGCTGCATCCATCTGGAAGCTTCCATTGCCCTCTTCATTTCAAAAACCATCGGCAGTCTAAGTGCCTGACAGTAAGCATTTGGTTGCAAAAGCTTCCATTTGAAAGATACCCATCTTGGATCAGCCTACTGCCAGCTGCGTGACGCAGCTGCAGATAAAAAGCTAGACGAGGGTCAGGCGCCCCCACACAGGAAGTTCCCCTTTGAGAAAACCCCGGGTCACCAAGAGAGAGCGGACCCGCTTTCCCCTTCCTGCTCCCTCATTCCTGCACTTATCTTTTTAAATTTGCCCGTAAGAGGGGACTGGCGAAAACCTAGGCCCCCACCCCTGCCCCAGTAAAAGGCAAAGCCCCACCCGGGTCCAGACCTTCTCTCCACCTGTGACCTCGCAGTGTGGCCCTGGGCCTGCCCGGTAACGAACCTTGTCCCTCAAAGCTCCCCGACGGTTGTTGCTGCGGTATCTTGCAACCACAGTGGGAACTGCCAGGGCTGGTCCAGCCACGGCAGCGGGAAATGTAGCGGGGGCCCGAGGAGGGCCCCGGGCATTCCAGCTGACAGCCTCGCAGTCCACAGGCTCAGACTGAGCACCTGCTCGGCACCCTGGTCCCAGGAGGCCGTGCTCCTCTGATACGGCCCCCCTCGGAGGCCCAGACAGGGGTGCCAGCCAGCGGGGAGGTGGCCTTACCTGGTGCACACCTCCAGGGTCACCTGGTACTCCTGGTGATGCTGGTCGGCCGCCGGGTCGTCGTCATCAGCGGCGGAGGCGGGAGCGGGGGTCCGCCGCGGCTTAGCCTCGGGCTCCTGGAGGCTCACGAACAGCTGGAAGGCTGGTTTGGCCACCGGGTCTGGCACGTGGTAGGTGACATCAATCTGGGGGTTGGGAGGACTGAGGCTTAGGGAACCCGGGGTGGGGGGAGGGGAGAGGCAGCGGCATGGCTGGAATGATGACAGAAGTGGCATCAGCGACAGACGTGGGGACTATTGTTACTTCATTTAGTCCTGCAATGGCCTAAGTGAGCGTAAGTCCGACCATCATCCTCTTTTCACACATGTGAAGCCCAGGTCCCACAGCCTCCAGGCCTCTCCCACCTATCCACTGTGTTGTCTGGGCTCCCATTTTAGAGATGGGGAAGCTGAGGCTTCCAGGGTCTCCAGGCAGACCTGCCCACTGATCACTAGCCACAGCGCACAAGCCTGGCCGGCTCCAGCCCAGAGTGCAGCTAAATCCCCGGGCCTGGTGACCAAGGGGCTACAGGGAGGGCGAGGCTGAGGCATCCTGGTCCAGGGGCTGAGGGAGGGCACCCAGGTGGGGCATCCTGGTCCAGGCCGCCGCAGGGACAATAAACATGAGGCCCTGGGCCAACTCCAGGGGGTGGGGGTGGGGCATTTGTTTATGGTCAGAGACCACTGGATTGAGGGCCAAATGGATTTTCTTGGGGGGCCCCCCACACCCGAGAGGAGGCACGGCCACCTGCCTTGGGCACACTGGGCTGCATTACGGGGGACAGTCTGCCCCAGGGTGTCTCTCAGCCACACACATCCGCCCCACTCAGCCTGGCCCACCGTTGAGCCTGGAGCCCCCAGCCCGCCCCTCTGGGCGCCCCCAGGTTCCAGGTGCCCCAGGGAACACCTGATGTTCCTGCCACCTCACCTGCATCAGGCAGCAGCCTTCGCCCTTGGCACTCACGAACAGCCCCGTGGGGAGGCTGGGGATCTGAAAGAGAGAGGACACCGTGACGCCCTCCGCAGACACACAAGGGTGGGCAGGCGGGCAGCGGGGAGGGGCCCCCAACCCCTGGTCCGGGAAGACACACCGCCGCTGTCTGCAGAAGCTTCTGGTTCGCCCTGTGCAGCTCGAAGGTCTCCTGGTAGTCCAAGTTGGTCGAAGCCAGGGAGACGGTGAGGTTGACGCTGCCAGCGTAGGACAAGATGGCATACTCTGCCAAGGCCTGCAGAGCCACGCAAGTGTCCTGGGCATAGACGAGGAGGTGCTGTCAGCCCCAGGGACGGGTCACCAGCAGCCTCCCTGCCCCCACCCCGGGAGGTCTGGTCCAAACCAGGGGCACCATGCGTGTACCCTCTCTGAAGGCCAGAGACCCGTGTGGCTGGAACGGAGAGTGAATCTGGGGCAGACGTCCACAGCCTGGGGGCCCCGACAACGGGTAGGCATCTCCGCAGAGGCAGAGGCTGGATCCCAGTCCCAGAGCCAAGTGTGTCTGTCTGTCCGTCGGGATCCACCGCGCCCTCCCCCCCCCCAGCCTTCCCCTGGACTCCATGTCCCCAAGGAGCCACCCTCGGACTTGAAGCCAGTGGTGCCTTCCTGGTGGGCTCTGAGCCCCGAGCCTGGGCCTCAGTGACCCCGCTGGGACCTGAGCCCCTTCCTCTGGCCCTGCTCAACTCACCTGAGTGGAGGAGAAGCCCCCGAGCGCGTTCCGCTGCTGGGACAGCCACTTCACCACGGGCAGGGCGGTGGCCACGTCACCCACGAGGGTGTAGGTCAGCAGGGCATAGGCCGTCATTTCCACCTCGGCTGAGACCACTGCAACGGACGAGGCTGGCTGGGGCCTTTCAATGCTGGGACCCAGCACCCAGCACCCAAAGCAGGGGGCCAGTACCTGACCGAGAGACCCCATCACTGAAGCTGGAGAATGCGTCCTTGTCCGCGTCCCGGGAACCCGTCAGGCTCCAGTGGGTGACCCCATCTGCAGGACCAGGACAGGTCAGGGACCACGACCTAGTGAAGTGTGCGGCCTGGCATCCCGTGGGGAGGGTCACCGCAGGTGGTCTCAAGAAGAGAAAACCAGGGGCGGGGGGGGGGGGGAGGGGGGGGGCCCCGGGGGGG
>NW_024423786.1:45260962-45262899 GCF_017311325.1 Ursus maritimus | reverse complement strand
GGGGGGGGGGGGGACGGTGTGGACCCCAGGGGAGGAGGGTGCCGGGGCAGAGGGTTGGGGGAAGAAGGGCCTTGGGGCTGTCTCCGATCTGCAACTCCGTGACAGACCCCGTCCCTCCCGCACCCCTGGCAGACATCAATGGCCTCCCTCCTGATGGGGCCCTGATGGGGCTCCAGCCAACCCCACTCAGGACCGAGGAAGCCACTTGCAAAGGTTCCAAGGATTCTGAGCTCATGTGAGGCATAGAAGGGCCTCAGACCATAGAGAAATCGGCGCTCCCTGCCCAAGATCTGAAGCAGGCGCTCCTAGACACTCTCATCCAGGTGGCTGGTTTTAAAGAATTTTGCTTAAGTTTTTTTTTTTTCTTCCTAGCCATGAAAGCATTCCTCAGGTGACATCATAAGCTGAGCAGCTGCTGGGGAAGGTGGGGAGTGGGATGAGGGCCGGAGGTGGGACAGGAGGGGGCTCAGTCTAAGCCTCTTCGACTGGGGCTCCCCAAATATAGTGGATAGTCATTTTCTCGATGGGGAGACTGACATCCCAAAGACGGAGAAGGCTTCGCAAGGCTCACCCAGGGATGGAGGGCAGGGGACCTCCCTGGGGTGGGGGTTGCTATCCCCTATTTCACAAGAGAGAAAAATGACACTCGGGCTCAAGTCAGTTCATCAAATGGAGCCACCATGGAGATGGAACGAGTAACAAACCAGAGTGAGCAAAGGTGCCTCCTTAGTGCCGGCGTGTGTCCATGAGCCGTCTACTGGGTGCACTGTGGGCTGGCCCCACAGTGGCCTCAGGGGTGGCAGCGGGGGTCCCCTACCCTGTGTGATGGCCAGGCTGCGGAGCTTTCGCAGCGCCGTGGGGGCTGCCGGGCTGTGGAGCAGGGTCAGCGCGTAGGTGGTCAGGGCGCTGCTGTAGGGGTCCGCGGCCTGGGGCGCGTTGGACTCCAGGAAGTGCCTCGCTCTGGCAATGGCGCTCCTCTCCTCCTGCAGGATGGGTTGGGGAGCTGGAGCCCTGGGAGGCTGCTCTGTTCCCCCACCCACCTGCCCACCCACAGATTCCCAGGGCGCACCCAGGGAGAGCGCTGGATGGCTCACAGACTCTCATTTTGCCTCCCTATGGAGCTTCCATAAGCCTGCAGACCTGGCTTTCAAAACCCCATCCCCTTTATGTTGGTGCCAACTTTTTCTGAATGAGGTCTGAGCACAGCAAAGCAACTCAAAAGAAGTTCTGGGAAGAGTAGGCAGAGCCCTGACCACTCTGTCCCACCTACCCCACCACCAGGCTGGCTTCTGAGAGCCCTTGCCCAGGCCCACCTCACCCTCTAGGCCTCACCTCCATTGTCACCTCCTCCAGGAAGTCCACCAACCCTGATCACACTTCCCCCAACCCCAGTGTGAGCCACTGGACCACAGAAACTGAGTCCATATCCAGTGACAGCTTAATTCAGAGAAGAGGCCCAATAATACCAGTTAAGTGGGAAAAAATGAGTGGTTAGAAGCATTAATGAAGTTAGCAAATGAGCATTGGTGTTCCTGTGGGCACCAGTGGAGCCACAGTGTCAAGATAACCCACAATTCATCATCAGAGGATGCAGTACTGCTGGACACAGCTGTTAGCAATGGTGGGGTGCCTACCCCCAAGGCTGAGATCCACCATGGACACCCTCACTGCAGGGAACGTGCTACTCCCACCCCTGTTTCACAGAAGCAGCAATGGCTCCCGAGTCCTCCAGGACACCCAAACCTTGACTGGCTCCAGTACCAACTGTAAATGAAGGTTCTAGACACTTCCCCCCAAAACGTTCACAAGTTTTTGTATGGGACTCCCTGACCGGCCAGGAACCTGCTCTAGCCCCAGATGAGTCCCTAAACAGGGACTGGGGGCATCAGATCGTCCTGGGAGATCTCAGGATACAGCTCCCCCAGCCCCCCCCCCCC
>NW_024423786.1:45179399-45260952 GCF_017311325.1 Ursus maritimus | reverse complement strand
AGCCCCCCCAGCCCCCCCCCCCCGCCCCAATTATCACAGGAATTTCTCAATCTCCTGCCCAGGCTACAAGAAGGTGGACATCCTGGAACCGCTGAAAAGCACGAGAAGGAGTAGAAGGAGGGCATCAAGGAAGAAATAAGGCCCGCCAGAGGATGGCCAGCCTGGCCTGCAGGGGAAAGCCTCCTGCCGCTCCCCGGCCGCCCCGGGCTCACCTCCGAGGCCGGGCCCGTCTCCAGGAGCGCAGCCACCACGTAGGCCGTCAGCGGGACTGTGCCATGGACCCCACCCTGCAAGAAGACCCCCGAGCCTCACCCCGAGCCGGAGGGGACAAGCCCCGACAGCAGCGGGGAGCAGGCGGGGCAGGGCGAAGGTGCCAGAAGGAGGCGGAGGGGCCGCTCACCTGGATGTCCTTGTTCAGGATCCTGCCCACGGCCGGGAAGGAGCCGTCCCCCCGCTGCTGCCGGACGATCCAGCCCTTGGCAGCCGCCACCTCCTGCGGGTCGATGAAGATGAAGCTGCGCGCCTGCGCAAAGGACTTCAGGACAAAGGCCGTGAGCCTGAAATAGGACGAGGCGGGGACTGGGAGGGCCACGAGCTGGGGGCGGTTGTGCAGGGGAGGGCCCCGCCCATGTGCCCCCTGAGGAACGGTGCATGCTCCCCGCACAGCCCCGGGTCTCTGCCTCCTCACCTGTGACATGGGAGGGGTCGCCGTGCCCTCGCAGGGCTGCTGTGAGCGCTCCAGGGAAGGGGGTGGGCACCCAGCAGGGCCCAACGACAGAGGCCAGCCTCCCTCCCGGACCCTCCCGCCCTGGCACTCGAGGCCTTCCTGTGAGCTGGTCCAGCCCTGCCTCCCCCTGCCACGTGCAGAAGACCTTCCTTGTTGCCCCTCCGCCGCCACTGCCCGAGGGATCCCCAGCCTTGCAGAGAGATCTCCAGTCTTTCTCTGGACCCTGTACCCAGGGTGTCTTAGACGCTTGGACCCCGTTAGGGGCATTTCAGTCCCTGGACCTGGGAATGACTTTTGAATGGGCACATGAGGTGAGGCTGGGAGAAGCTGTTGCAACTTTGCCACCACGAGGGGAGTAGGCACTGTGCTGAGAGAGCCCACAGGGACCAAAGGAAAGAACCGGGGGCCCTGATGCATTGCGGGGCTGCCAGACTGGCCGGCCCTGTAGCCTCCCCAGCCCTGCGGTGTGAATTGACATTTAGAATTGCCTCTCAGGGGCGCCTGGGTGGCTCAGTTGTTAAGCGTCTGCCTTCGGCTCAGGGCGTGATCCCGGCGTTCTGGGATCGAGCCCCACATCGGGCTCCTCTGCTGGGAACCTGCTTCTTCCTCTCCCACTCGCCCTGCTTGTGTTCCCTCTCTCGCTGGCTGTCTCTATCTCTGTCAAATAAATAAATAAAATCTTAAAAAAAAAAAAAAAAAAGAATTGCCTCTCAGCCAGATTTCTGTTGCTTGCAGTCGAAAACATTGCATCAACCCACTAGCCTCAGTTACCCCGTCCAGGCACTGGGCAAGTCGTGTGTCCTTCCTATCCTCACAGAATGAGGTCCCGCTTGTGTCTCAACACTCCGCCCCCGTGTCTTTCCCCAGAGGAAGCCTCTTGGGCACCCCCACTCTGGGATGGGTGTCTCTGGACTCCCAGGACCTCCTCACAGCCCACTTCTGTGTCATAGCTGTCCAACCTTGGCTTTGCAGCCTGTGCCTCGCCCACCCCGCCCCCGTCCCCACTGCATCGTGGTGCACCTGAGTGAGGTTGGTGGCGCCGAGGGATGAATGAGGGGGTGAAAAATCAACGCAGGAAAACCACTGAATGGAAAGCAAGGAGCTGAGAGGGACGAGCAACAGGGTGGAGGAGCAGGCCCCCCTCTTCAAGATCAAGTGGCTCCCCCACCCACGTCCACCAGGTGGCTACTGTCCAAACGGCAGAAACCAACAAGTGTGGCGAGGACATGCAGACCCTGGGACCCCTGTGCGCTGTCGCGGGACTGTAAACCCATGCGGCAGCTGTAAAAACCCGGCTGTGCGGTTCCTGGCCAAGTTAGAGGTCGAGCTCCCATGGGATCCGGTGACTCCACTTTTGGGAACATCCCCTGGGGAAATGGAAGCTGGGTCTCAAAGAGATATTTGTACATCCGTGTTCACGGCAGCTCTATCACCTATCACAGCAGCTAAAACATGGGATGACCCGGGTGTCTAGACTGAGGAAGAGATTCACAAAATGGGGTGCCTCCATGCACTGGGATGTTACTCAGCCTTAAGAAGGAGAAACTCCGAGCCCCGCTCCAGCACGCTTGAACCACAAGCACACCCGGAGCCGTGAAGCAAGCCGGGCAGAAAAGGGCGCTATGATCGCACTCACGTGAGGTCCCGGAAGTGGCCAAATTCACAGGGACAGAAATTAGAACGGGGGTGCGGGGGTCGGGGGAGGGGGTGCTGGAGCTGGGGAGTCTTGTGTAATAGACACAGAGCGTCAGATTTACAAGATTAAAGAGTTCTGGGGACGGATGGGGGTGACAGCTGCACAACAGCGTGAATATAGTGAATGCCACTGGACTGGACACTTAAAAATGGTGAAGATGATAAATTGTATGTTATGTGTACTTTACCACAAAAAAAAAAATTACGAGAATGAAAATCAAGGCCGTTTGGTCAATTGCCAAAATGTGAAATAGCCCATAACCCCCAGGCTGCGTGGACCTCCCCTATCCTAGGAGTCTGCTCATCTCGGCCACTCTCCCTCCCGGACCCCCACACCCATCCTTTCTCCAGCCTTCGGGGGCACCTGCACAGCCAGGCCACGCTCGGCTCCCATCTCCCAAGCCGGCCCCGCAGGCAGAGGGAGGGGCCAGACACCGTGCGCATGCGCAGGCGCGGTGCCGCGGGGCTAATGGGGGGTGCGGTGCCCGGGGGCTGGGCAGTGTGGAATTGCCACCCTCTCCCTGGGCAGGTCGGTCCGCTGCAGCCAAGTGAGCAACACGGCACCCGGCGGAGCTCGGCCAGCTGGGTCGCTGCTCCCGCGGGCCCTGGCGCTGCTGCTGTGCCATGGACACTGTGTGTCCGCTTCAGGACGGGGAGGGCAGTTTTCACACCCACGAGGCCGCAGGGGCGGCCCGGATGGCGCGCGGGGAGAGCAACCCCATCTGGGGACAGGAGTTGGGGTGCCCCACAGTCTCTGCGAACCCCAACGTGGATATGGCAAATCCTCAATCACGCAAACTGCTGGGCTCTGAGGATCCCAGGGAACAAGTCCCAGGGGCGCGCAGCCCCACGCTGGGCCCTCCCCCGGCCTGGTCTCCCCAAAAGCCAAAGGGAGCCATGTGCAAGGGAAACCAGACTCCGGGCTGCTCTGCCCACACACTCCCCCATCCTCAACCTCCCGGCGGTGGTACGGCCTCCCCTGTCCCCTCCTACATGGGGCCACCCCCACCCTCCCTTTCAGGGTCCAGCAGGCTCTGAAGAGGCCCCGAGCACTGAGGACCTGCTCCCAAGAGGCTGGAGAGCAAGGGCTCCGTTCCGGGCAGCGTGGCAACAACAGCGGAAAGAGTAACTATGAGAAAAGTCACTGTCACTGCCACTACCCACCCATCGCCGCACCCAGGGCCCAGCAGAGCTGCCCACATCCAGCCCTCCGAACCCCGGGGGGCCGGGACCATGGCTGTCTCCTGGTCACCCTGGGGATCTGGCCCCAAGCGTCCTGGCCACGTGGTGCAGCACGGGAGGCTGCCGCTTCGGGTGGGCGAGCCCCGTGGCCGTGCCCCCTGAGTGGGGACTCACCACATGCTCCCTGAGGCGTCGCGCTCCCCGAACGCGCTGTAGGAGCCGTCCTGGTGCTTGTAGGTCAGCTGCCGCTGGTAGCCTGCGGAGCAAGCGGAGGGGTCAGCGTCCTGGGCTGGGACTGGGCCTGGGAACGTCCCTGCGACCCCCACATGATGCAACACTCACAGCCGGGGTCGCCGAAACTGGCCCCCACCCACATCTGGAGTCTGGGAAGAGCCCCACACCCACCACTGGAGACCCTGAAACGGCTCCACACCACGGGTGTGCTGAAACTGCTATTTTGTTCCTCTCCTTTCCTGACATCACCTCTCTCACTCCTGGTCACACACAGGCCTTCAGTCATGCCTGGGAGGTCAGGGACCTGCACCATTTCGAGGCAGCACCCTCTGTCCCCAGGGGTGGGGAAAGAGCCAGAGCAGAAGAGCAAGGGGGCAGGGGAGGGAGGAGAGGCGGCCACTCGGGCCACACTGGGTGTTTGGCCTTATTGTGAGGGCAGCAGGCGGCATGGGCCGGGTGAGCTGGGGAGGGCTGCGAGGCGACATGGTCTGTAGGGTCTGGAGAGGAAGCAGGGAGACCGGGATGTGGGCTCCATCCAGGCAAGCAACAACCATGGGCCTGCATTGGGTGGTGGTGACAGGTGGGGAGGGTTTCTGCGGTATGGGCAGAGCCGCTTAGCTGGGCCAGGGCAGGAGGAAAGAAAGATCCAGAGGGAGCCAAGGTTTGCAGCTTACCCGCTGGAAGGATGGTGCTCTGCCCCCAGCGGTGGCAAAAGCAGCAGAAGGAGTTCTGTGCCAGGTGGACCATGACCCCCCCCCCCCCAGTTCATGTCCACCTGGAAGCTCAAGATGGGACCTTATGGGGAAGAAGGGTCTCTACAGTTGTGATGATGTTGAGGATCTCCGATAAGATCGTCCTGGAATAAGGTGGGACCTAAATCCGATGACTGGTGTCCTTAGAAGAGAAGAGACGCAGACACAGGAGAACGAAAGGCCCTGTCTGCGAAGTGCACTCCACGGGGCCATGCCTACAGCTGTGACAGCAGCCCCAGGAAACGAACACCAGCAAGCCTGGCAGAAAACCAGGGAAGGGGGCTTGACGGGAAGCTTGTAGAGTCCGAAACGCCCATGGGCTGAAGGGCACGGGGTCTGGCTGTTCAGGGAGCTCCCGGCTGCCATTGATGACTAGGGGTCATTAGACTCGGGGTGGCGTTCAAGGCCCGAGCCTAGACGGGTTCAGCGACCTGGGCGTCCCTGGGCACAGACCGAGTGGGCTTCTTGGGGGCTCCCGGCAGTCTCTGGCCAGCCTTTATCAAGCCAGATTTTTGGCCCACGGCAACCCCTGCCTTTGCCTTTCCGTCCCAGAGTTTCCACATTCACTATGAGCTCTTGTGCTTTCCTTTTCCTGTTGAGGACAGATGGTTCTGGATCATCAGGACTGCTTTTGGAGATCTTCTACAGGCAACTTTGTCAGGCCAGGAGGCAGGAATTCCAGACTCACCTCGGGAATCAAGGCGCTCACATGCCTCAGTTTCCCCATCTAAGAGGGACCCGACTTCCTCTGAGCCGGGCACGCGCTGGTCCTTCTTGAAGGCAGACATTTCCAAGGTCATGCCGGTGGGCTCTCCTCTCACTCTGGCTGGGACCTAGTGCCCTGGCCAGCCAATCCAATCCAGGCGAGCCTGGGGTCTCAGAAGCCCTCACCACTCGCCCCTGCATGGTCTCAGGCTGGCTGCTTCCGGGAGCCTCACTTGGGGGTTTCTGGGAGGGCAAGTTGGGGCAGCACAGGTGGAAGTGCACGTACCTGCCCGCTGTGAATGCCAGCTTCACAGCTGGGTCACATCCTCTCCTTCCTCCCCTTTGCTCCAGCTCCAGCCCAAGGCCAGAAGCACACCTCCGGAGGCCTCAGGACCTTGGCATCAACTGACTTAACTCCCTTGCTACACAGATAGGAAACTGAGGCACAGAGAACAGGTCCTACCTGAGGACACACAGCAGGTGCCTATGACAGAGGTGAGGCTACAGCCTCCCCGGGGCCCCTCCTATGGGGCCAAGACATGCAGAGGGGGCGGGTCAGGGCACTCAGAGATCCAACCCTCCCACATGGGGGCTGTACCCTTTCCTAAGGATCTGATTCCTGGTGATGGAAGATACTTGGTGCTGCGTGATTTCTGAGGCTGTTCTGTGCTAATTTATTTCTGAAGATAGTGAATGCTGTATTATGTAGGGGGAAGAAACTGGAAATACCCCCGCCACGTCTAAGAGTTTAGGACGTTGTATTCCGTAAATGTACGCCATGGACAAAGAGCGTAGCCTAGAAAGTGACTATGAACACATGCTGAGACCCAGCGATTTTACTTCTGGACACGCACCCCACAGAAACTCAGATGCTTTCGCCAAGCACACGGACAGGATGCCTCAGGGCAGCAGGGCTCTAAAAGCCCTGAACGTGAAGCTGCTCCAGTGCCCGTCATCAGACACGCTGCCCCGATCCCGTCACGCAGCAGTGGAGGCGCACGGACCACGGCGCCCACAGCCCGGGGACAAATTGCACATACACGGCGTGTGGCGGGGACACACTGTAGGACGCCACATGACGAGGCACCAAGAGCGACCGTGCTAACCTGTGTTGCTGGAGAGCGTAAATTCAGAGCCCACACAGACAGGGGGATTCTAGGGAATTGTTTTTCTTTTCTAAATGTTTTTTATAATGCTATTATATTGCTCTTTTTTTAAAGATTTATTTATTTGACAGACAGAGAGCACAAGCAGGGGGAGCTGCAGGCAGAGGTAGAAGCAGACTCCCCGCTGAGCAGGGAGCCCGATGCGGGACTCGATACCAGGACCCTGGGATCTCGACCTGAGCCACCCAAGCGCCCTATATTGCTTTTCTTGTTAAAAAATTTCTAGGGGCGCCTGGGTGGCACAGCGGTTAAGCGTCTGCCTTCAGCTCAGGGCGTGATCCCAGCGTTCTGGGATCGAGTCCCACATCAGGCTCCTCCGTTATGAGCCTGCTTCTTCCTCTCCCACTCCCCCTGCTTGTGTTCCCTCTCTCGCTGGCTGTCTCTGTCAAATAAATAAATAAAATCTTTAAAAAAAAAAATTAAAAAAAAAATTTCTACATTTTTAAGAACTAGGAAGATCGGTAGGGGAAGAAAGGGATAAAGAAAGGGGGGGTTATCAGAAGGGGGAATGAAACATGAGAGACTATGGACTATGAGAAACAAACTGAGGGCCTCAGAGGGGAGGGGGTGGGGGAATGGGATAGACCGGTGATGGGTAGTAAGGAGGGCACGTTATACACAACTAATGAATCATCGAGCCTTACATCGGAAACCGGGGATGTACTGTATGGTGACTAACATAATATAATAAAAAATCATTAAAAAAAAAATTTCTACATTTTTAAAAGATGCCGTTCCTCTCCCCATAGCTGATTCCCAGCATTCAGAGCCTGTCCTAACAGGGGCAGACCCAGGACTCCTGCCGACAGTGACCAGATGGGGCCACTCCAAGTGGCCTCTTTCACCCACTTGGGTCCCTTCGTCTGCACCCGCTATGCCGGGCCTGTGGGCTGCCTCCCCCCTTGCCCTCCCCCCCGGGGCGACCCCCCCCCCCCGCCCCCGCATCCCCAGTACCTTGTACCAAGTAGTCCGTGGTCTCTCGCTCCACCTCAGGGCTGAGCTGCCGGGTTTTCTGCAGATACTTCAGGACAAAGATGTTGGGTGCAAAGTGGATCATATTTTGCTCTCCGCAGCCAAAGGGCAGCCTCAGGAGGTTGCTGAGGTGGTTCAGGGTTGGCCCCATGACGTCTCCTGGAGGGGAGGAAATGAGCGCCGGCTGCAGGCCAGCCTTGACTGCTCCCCTGGCTGTCCTAGGGACAGCTTTCCCCAGGGCGGCCTATGGCCTGACACTGGCCACCCACCCTCTGACTGCCGCTACTGCCCTTTGGGACCAGACTGCACCCCGTGCCCACTTAGCCCAGCGGGGGCCCTGGCCTTGGCAGCCACCCGCTGGAACTCTCCTACACACCTCTCTCTGTGTTCTTTAGTCTCAACTCGGTGCTTTTTCTCTACCTCATCATTATGCTGAATGCTCGTTTCTTTGTGGCTTTTAAAATGGGTGCCTTTAAGGCTATACATTTTCCTCTAAGTACAACTTCGGTTGCATCCCACAAGTGTTGATAGGTCAATCCAGCCATTGTGGTTCCACTTTAAATATTTTTTTCTAATTTCCATTAGGAAACGTGATTTTCTCTTCAGCCATGAATATTTAGATTTTTTTTTAAGTTTCCATACACACATGACATTGTTGGTATATTTTTCAGTTCTTTTTTCCTTTCGATTTCTCCCGTGCTTTCCTCCCTTCAGCACTCTCCGTTCCTCTTCTTGGCTTCTCTATACCACACATCGCTAATGGGCCCTCCAGAACTCCTGCTGTTCCCTGATTATACCTCCCTTCCTTCCTTGGCTTTTCCTCCTGCCCATAGAGGCTGCCACTCCTCCTGCAGGCTCCATCCATGGCAGAGCCTGCCTACATTCTCATCACCTTCCTCTGGGCTTCCCAGCTTCTTTTCCACCTTCCATCCCACTGTGCTGAAGGCACTGGCACAAAGGTCCTGGCCTTAACCCCCTCTCCATCCCTGCTCTTCTGCTTGCTTCCCTATGCTGCTACCCAGGCCATTTGCCCCTAGGGCCATCTCTGATTTGATCTCCTGGCTCAGAAATTGTAAGCTCCCACATCTTCTGATCCGGCCACAACCACCAACCAGTCTGGGCCCCAGGGCTTCTGTCCTCTGATGTCAGAGAGACCCAAGACCCCTACATTCAGGTCTGTGTTCCCCTCCCGGCCTCTTCCCCAATCTCCACCCTTCCAACACCCAACACCGTGTTGACCACACAATCCCCACTTTCTACTCCTGTACCTGGGCTACAGGAGACAACCCACACCCCTCAGACCCCTGGTCACAACCACTGACTCCTGCTCAGCAAATGCTCTGGATGTCTGCCCCTCTCACCAGGAACCCCACCTTCCACCCTGCACCTTGCTGACTTCACCCAGACTTTCTGTCTTCTTGCACATCACCCCACACTCATTTCCCTCCCAGAATTCACCACCTGCCCCTGGGGGTTGCCTCACATAGGGCTTGGACAGGCTGGGTCTGGACCCACCGTGGGCAGACTGGGAACACCTCAAAGACAGGGTTGGGGTCATCTCTGGATCTGCCCCGGCACAGAGAAAGCACCAGAAGCTGCTTGTTGGGTGAATGGGTATGGGGCTGGAAGCCCCAGAGAAACAGATCCCCAGTAGAGGCTGATGTGAAGTTGAGTCTGGAGTGGACACCTTGCCCCTTGGCCTGAGTCCTTGCCCTCATTCTCCCCCGGCCAGGTTACCAGGCAGACGCACCTATGACAGAGGCCACTGCCCGCTCAGACCCAGGGATGGCGCTGTGTGGGACTCCCAGGGTAAAAGCCTCACTGTAGCTCTCGTCCACCTCCACCTTCTTCCAGATGCGGAACTCACCCACCGAGCCCCAGCCAGTGGAGAAGCCGATGAATCGGACCTCTGGTGGTCTGGGGAGAGTCCAGGCCATGATGACAGACTCATTGGAAGGCTCTGGACCATGGCCAACCTGGAAAAAGAGGCCAAAGCTGCTGGATGCTGGAAGGAAGCACACAGTGGTGCTCAGGCAGCAATGACACTGGCTATGGGGGGGGTGTCATAGACAGAGAATCTAAAGGTCACCTCATCCATTCAATGGCCAACAGAGACACAAGTGTGGCATCTACAGCTTCCAAAGTCATTGGGCTCCCTGGAATCTCTGGGCCTTTGCACATGCTACTCCCTCTGCCTGGAACACCTTCCACTCTCCAGTTTGCCTGGTGAACTCCTATTCATGTTTCAAAACCCCGTTTGGCTATGTCCCTCCTCTAGAAAGCTCTGTTAGCTGCTCCTTTTCTGCGTCCCCTTTGCCTGGCGCCTAAAATACACCAGCCCCCATTTCACTTGCTTATATCCACTTTCCTTCTCCATGACCTCCCACCATCCCTCAGCTCCCAAATCCCTACACCCCTGTAAGTGACTCCAGGCAGACTATGAGCAGCCTGAGGTGATGCCCTGTGTTTACCCTCCCCCCTCCCTGCCCCCTGCCAGAGCTGGACACAGAGCAGGAGGCAGCAAATGCCCAGGAGCATGACGTTCCCAAGCCCACCCCAGTCAGCCCGGCCGTGCCTGAATGAACCCTCCATGCCAGCTGATCCAGAATGTTCTGAATTCATCCCAGGAGAGGATCTTTGCCGTGTGTGTGCTGGCCACAGGGTCGCCCATCTTGCTGGTGGAGATCCAGGACCTGGTGTTCTGGTGCCCCCCCAGGACGATCTCTATCATGCCTGCTGTGTCCTGGGGCCCAGCAGACAAGGCCACTCGGGCATCATTGTGGGCTCGCACGGCCACATCAAAACGGGTGAGACACAGCGGCCGCTGCACATACTGGAACTCGTATTTGTTGGGTGTGGAGATGTGGACTCTCTCTGGATGGAGGGAAGGAGAGAGGGGTTGAGGGCGCCCCTGGAGGCATCTGCCTCTCCCTGCCTGTGCCCAGAACTTAGAACCAGGACCACGGGGGGCCCAAGGAACAGCAAACGGAGCTGGCTTAATGACAGTTCTGCCAACAGCACACAAAAGAAGAAATGCTCCCAAGGATCAATTCTACTTAATCGATGTGCAGACTTAATCGAAAGCTGCAGTAATCCCAACGGTGCAGTACCGATGTCAACACAGGCAGGTGCACAACAGAACAGAGCAGGGAGTCCAGAAAGGGACCCACACGTGTACGAACAACTGATTTGAAACAAAGCTGTGAAGGCAATTCAATAGCGAAAACTCTTTCAACAAATGGTGCTGGAACAGCTAGTTAGCCAGAAGCAGAAAAGGGGAACTCCAATCCACACCTTGCATGGTCTCCAATGATCAACTCGAAATGGATCACAGCCATTTGATAAGCATACAACCTAATACTACAAAAACTCTGAGGAGAGAACATAGGATTTGGGAAAGATTTCTTAGATACAACAAAAGCATAATCCATAAAAGGAAAGACGGAGCGATTGGACTGCATCGACATGAGAAACTTCTGCTCTTTGAAAGACACTATGAAGAGAAAGAAAAGACAAGCCACTCACTGGGAGAAATGTCTTTGCAAAGCGTCTATCTGGTAGAGGACTTGTATCCAGAATATATTTTTTAAAACTTCCAAAACTCAATTTAAAATTAGTGTTAAAAGATCTGAATAGGCGCTTTACTGAAAAAAAAAAATATCTATCTATCTATCTATCTATCTATCTATCTATCTATCTCAGTAGTAAGCAGGCAAATGAAACGATGCTTGAATGATGGAAATGCACATTAAAACCACAATGAGATATCATCAGACACCTATTAGAAGAGCTAAAATTGGGGCGCCTGGGTAGCACAGTCGTTAAGCGTCTGCCTTTGGCTCAGGGTGTGATCCCAGCATTCCGGGATCGAGTCCCACATCAGGCTCCTCCGCTGGGAGCCTGCTTCTTCCTCTCCCACTCCCCTGTTGTGTTCCCTCTCTCACTGGCTGTCTCTCTGTCACATAAATAAATAAAATCTAAAAAAAAAAAAAAAAAAAAGAAGAGCTAAAATTAATCAGATGGGACAACCCCAAGTGTGGATGAGGAGAGGGAGGAAGTGATTGTCACCCCCTGCTGGTGGGAATGCAAAATGGTACTACCACTTCAGAAAACTGTGCAACCGTTTCTTAAAAGGTTGAACCCCTACCTACTGTATGATTTTGCTATTCCACTCATAGGTACTGATTCAAGAGAAAGGAAAATACATTACCCATACAAAGACTTGTTCATGAATATTCATAGCAGCTTTATTGGAAATAGCCCCAAACTGGATATAACTCAAATGCCCATCAACAGGTCAATGAATAAACAAAGTGCAATGCATCCATTCAACGGAGTCCCACTCAGCCTTAAAATGACCAAATCATTGATATACACAACATGGATGCAACTCAAAATTTCTATGCTGAGTGAAAGAAACCAGATAAGAAGAGTACATTTTACATGATTCCATTTATAAGAAAGTCTAGAAAGAGCAAAGTAATTTATAGAGACAGAAGGCAGGTCAGTGGTTCCCTAGTGACAAGGGTAGACAGAGCGAGTGGTTACAAGGGAGCATGACTTTTGGGTTTAATGGAAACCCTCATTATCTTAGCTGTGATGGTTTCATGGACGTACACATATGCCAACACTTACCAAGCTGTACACTTAAAATACGTGTGAGTTATTGTATGCCAATTATACCTCCATAAACATGTTAAAAATATTACTGACTCTACTTTGAATACAAATATATATTCAGGCTAGCATAAATTATGATGTAAAAAATAGAGAAAATATATAAGTGTCCAACAATGTTTCAAAACATTCCATAATGGTCAAATTATGGAGCAGTCGTTTTGGGTGTTTTGTTTTTTTTTTAAAGAATTTTATTTATTTACTTGACAGTGAGAGAGAGTGTGTGCACACACGTGAGCACAAGCAAGTGGAGAGACAGGCAGAAGGAGAAGCAGGCAGAGGGAGAAACAGGCTTCCCGCTGGGCAGGGACCCCAACTCAGGGCTCGATTCCAGGACCCCGGGATCATGACCTGAGCTGAAGGCAGATGCTTAACTGACTGAACCCCCCAGGCGCCCTGGGAGCAGTCATTTGATAGAACATACTGAAGCTGTTTTGAAATGCTGTGTATAAAGACTTTACAGTAACCAGGAAAAGTGCTTGGGATATGTTAAATGAGCGAGGCAGAATTCAAACTCATATGGCTCATTAATAACAACTACGTTAAAACAAACAACAATCAATCCTATGAAACCAAATACAACAAAATGTCAGAAGAGGTCATCTATGGATGCAAACCAGAGGAGATAATTTTCCTGCTTTCTAAATTCCCTGTAATACATAGGTATTGCTTTTTCTTTTCACAGTTTTTTTATTGTGGTAAAATACACATAATGTAAGTTTGCCATCTTAAACATTTTTAAGCGTACAGTGGTATCAAATACTGTCACATTGTGCAAACACCAGCACCGTCCACCTCCAGAACTCTTTCATCCTGCAAAACTGAAACTCTGTCCCCATTAAACACTAAGTCACCAGCCCTCCCCCACAGCCCCCGGCTCCCACCATTCTTTCTGTCTCTGATTTCAACTTCTCTAAGTACTTCATATGAGTAGGATCATTCAGTATTCGTACACATGTATCACTTTCTTTTTTTTTAGAGGGGGAGGTGGGGAGGGGCAGATGGGGAGAGACAATCCTAAGCAGGCTCCAAGCTAAGCATGGAGCCTGACTTGGGGCTCGATCTCATGACCCTGAGATCATGACCTGAGCCAAAATCAAGAGTTGGATGCTTAACGGACTGAGTCACCCAGGCGCCCCACACATGTATCACTTTAAAAAATATTTTTAATTTAAATTTTACTGAAATAATTATAGATTCACAGACAACTGTAAGAAATAATACGGAAAGATCTGTGTCCTCTTGACCCAGTATCCCCCAGTGGTATCTCACAAAATTCAACTACAGTATCACAATTGGGATATTGACATTGATACAATCCACTAATCTTATTCGGATTTGCCCAATTTTATTTGTACAGGACCCCTCCTACTGTCCTTTATCACCATATCCACACCCGTCCTCCCCATCTCAGCAATGACTTATAATATGATCTCCATTTCTAAAATTTTGTCATTTCAAAAATACCATAAATGGAATCATTTATAGACCTTTTGGGATTGAGGCTTTTTCACTCAATCCCCTTTACCCAAGTTGCTGCATATATCAATGGTTTATTCCTTTTTACCAGTGAATAGCACTCCAGGGTATGAATGTACCAGAATTTTGTATAACCATTCATCCACCAGAGGACACCTAGGCTGTTTCCAGTTTGGGGCTATTAAAATAAAGCTGATAGGAATGTCTGTGTATGGGTTTTTGTGTAAACAGAAATCTTCATTTCTCTGGGATAAATGCCTAGTAGTGCAATTTCTTTGGAACATGTGTAGCTTTTTAAGAAACTACGAGCAGTGGCCATACCGTTTACAATTCCCACCAGCCATGTATGAATGATGCCTTCTCTCCACATCCCAGCCACCTTTTATTGTGGCAATGTTTTTTTTTTTTTAATTTTAAGTCATTCAATAAGTGTGCATTGATAACTCATGATGCTTTATTTTGCATTTCGCTAATGGTTAAGGATTTGAACGTCTTTTCGTGTGCTTGTTTGCCACCTGTGTATCTTCTTTGCTGAACTTCCTTTTTCCCACTTTTGTTTTTTTTTTAAGATTTTATTTTTAAGTAATCTCTACATCCAACATGGGGCTCAAACTCACAACCCTGAGATTAAGAGTCATATGCTCCACTGACTGAACCAACCAGGTGCCCCTCCTTTTTCCCACTTTCTAATTGCATTGTTTTATTTATTGTTGAATTTTGAGAGCTCTTTATATATTCTGCTACTAGTCTTTTGTTGGATCTGGGTTTGGAAAGATTTTCTCCCAGTCTATAGCTTGTATTTCTTCCTCTTAACAGCATCTTTTGCAAAGCAGGTTTTTTTTTCTTTGAAGTAGGTTCCACAACCAGCATGGAGCTCAACATGAGACTTGAACTCATGACCCCGAGATCAACACCTGAGCTGAGATCAAAAGTCCGATGCTTCACCGACTGAGCCACCCAGGTGCTCCTTGCAAAGCAGTTTTTAATTTTGATGAGGGTTCATTCCTCAGTTTCCTTTTATGGGTCATGCTTTTTGGTATCATATCTAAAAACTCTTCACCTAGCCCTAGATTCCAAAGATTATCTCCCGAATTTTTTCCTAAAAATTTTATAGTTTGACATGTATGTCCACAATCCATTTGAGTCAATTCTTGTATAAAGTGGGCTCTTTAGGTCAAAGTTCATGCTTTTGCCAATAGATGTCCAATTACTCCAGCACCGTTTGTGGAAAAGGCTCTCCTTCCTTCATGGAATCGCTTTTGGACCTCTGTCAAAAATCATTTGAGCACATATGCACCGTATTGTTATTTAGTACAAAAAAGGGGAAACACGTCAAGAGGAAGCCTGTGTCCAGAGTGGTCCATGTGGGTCACGGCACCTGTGGTGCTGAATGCCTTGGCAACGGCAACCCCCAGGGACTCCAGCTCAGATCCTCAGCTCCACCACCTGCCAAAGCCTGGTGGGGGACTGCCCAGTGCGCGGCCAGGCCTGGGCTCCAAACTAAATGGTTCCTCTGGGAGGGACTGGACAGGGAGAAGGCAGACCCTCCCACCAGCAGCCCCGGGTCACGTTCTGCTTAGCATCTCCCTGACCCCGCCAAGGCAGAGGCGCCCACGGGGCACTCTGTACCCATTTCCTTTTCATGGGTCATGTACAAGTATAATGTCGATTTCAGGGGACTGAGGCAGACCCCGAATCACACGCCTTCTGGAACCCACTTTAATTTCCTATTTTCTCTACAGGCTCAGGATTCTGGGTCAGCCTTGCTTCTCACAGCTTTCCCCTGACCCGACTCTAAGACCTCCCTTCCCTGGATCCTAAGCTCCTCACCCCGGGCCCTGCGGACAGCCTTATTCCTGCCCGGGGTCTCTCTTCTCATTGGCGCCTCCAGTCTACATTCGTGGGCACTGCCTTCCTGCATGGCAGATGCCCGACCCTCACTCTCGCTCATGCTTGTCAGCAGCCCGGACATCTCAGTTCTCCACTGCTGTGTTTTCAGAGCCCAGGAAGGGCAGGCATCCACTTAGCAGCGGGAGAGCTGCGACAGTGTGGGGCTAAGGGCCAAAGTCCTCCGCAGGGCGGGTGCAGGGACTCACCATTGGGACAGAAGAACGCACTGTAGGTGTACGCACGGGGGGCTCCCTCCGGCTGAAACAGAGAGACGGGGAGAACTGAGTGCGGAGGGGTGGTCGGCTCCGGGGAGCGGCCGCCTTCCCATGGCAGCAGCTCTAAGTCTGGACCCTGCAGGGTGATGCCAGCGTCACAAGTACATGGAGAAGGACCAGGCTGCCTACTTCCCAGGCCCAGGTGGGGAAACTGAGGCTCATTTCCCTTCTCCAGGCTCTGGTCAAACCAACTCACCACCTGCTCCTAGACTGGTCATGCCTGCCACACTCCCCCCTTGTCCTCCTGGTGTCCCAGGCTAACCAGGGAGCCTGCCTCCTCCTCCATCCCGTAGAGCGCACGCAATGGCTCCCAGACGTCTTCCCCACCCTACATCTCTTGGGAAGGTATTTCCGTCACCTGCAGTTTCCCCCCCAGCAGACGGCAGGCAGTGTCGCGTGACCGGCCACCAAATAACCGATCCAGCAAACCAACCACGCCCCCAGAGCTCTCCCGTGGGGTGGAGCGGGAGAAGGGTTTTGCTGCTTTATCAAGCCACACATCAGCCACCTCCTGTTTCCAGAAATCCATTTTTCCAGTTCACACTTCAGTTTTTTTGCATTGACATCTCGGGTCTTCTGATGCCTGAACGTCACCTCCTGCTCTCAGACAGCCTGCACAAAGTCGTACCAGCTGATGCTGCACGCAGAGGACCACCAAGCACCTGGACGAGGGGCCCAGGGACAGAGAATCCCTCTCTGCATTGAGAAATTCCTTCCGCAGATGGAGGAGACAAGAACTCCAGGCCTGTAAGTCCGCCTGGCTGCTCTGTCTGGGTGGCCTGCCATCTGCTACGGCCGCAGGAGGGCGGGCTGCAGGCCAGGGAGCAAGCTCAGGCTGAGCAAAGGGCTGCCAGGGGTCTCCGTGCTTCCTGTTGAGGCCATCCCATCCTGCTGGCTCACGGAGACTGCATTCCTCATCAGATGACATGCTTGTCCCCGAGGAATCCATCCTGTCCTGTCAGCCACGCTGTGGCAATGACTCGTCCACCTCCAGGACTTCTGCCCCTCGCGCGTGTGGCTCCAGGCGCCGAGGGAAATCCTGCGTGCTCAGCACTGCCGGGACCACGGGCAGGAGGGAGGACAGCTGTTTGCAGCTGGGCCACGGGGGAGGGGCAGACCCTTGGGAGGCTTCGAGGAGCTTCATCGGCGCTGCTGGGCACCCTTCGTGTAGCGTGAGAGTCTCAGCAGGGCTCTGGGCTCCGATGTGTCCAAGCAGCCCCCAAAAGATGGGGCATCGCGGCTACCGCATGCCCAGCCCTGTGAGGGATCATGTGCATTCTCTCTGCCCCCCCCACACTGTGGGGTGAGTGTGAGCACCCCTGACTTGGGGAGCACCGCTGGAATATCAAGACAGGCACCCAGCTCACACTAAGTGGCAGATCCTAGATTCCCAGCCGGGGGGCGGGGGGGGTTGTCAATAAGACCCCATCCTCTGGGCCCCTCTGCTCTAGGCTCTGTGTCCTTTCTGCACAGGTATTCCAATGACAGCCATCCAAATACCAGGTCATGACAGGTATGACAAATAGGAAGTCAGAGACGGAAGCACACCACGCTCTAAGATGGTCAACGTGGGGGTCAGAGGACACTTCCCCGCAGCCCTTGCCAGTCCCAGGCCGCTCCACCAAATCTCACTCTACTGCAGGGGGGCTGGATGCTGCAGTCCCCTAGGGAGGAGACACAGAGACCCCTCACCTGCCCCCAGACCGACAGCAGGACCCACGGGGGCTGCCCCGGCCCTGCGCAGGGACCATACACTCCAGCCAGGCCCCCACCCCATGGCTGATGGAATCAGGCCCTGGCCAAGGGCCCTGGGTGAGGACACGGGCTTACCTCAACCATCACGCTGCGCCTGATGTGATCCCTCCCGACGGGGACCCGCCTGTCAGCGAAGCTCTCCTCCAAGTGTTTGATGGACTTCCCATCCCGGCAGCAGCCTGTCTCTCCGTAAGCTAGGGCTTTGGCTGCGGAGATTTGAGCGCTCAGTGCTTGCTGTCAGAACAGGTTTCCACCTGGGGGGGGAGCCATACCGTCCCTCCCCCTCGGACAACGTGTTTGCACGTGCAGGAATGTGTGCACGCCTGCGCATGCTAGGCCGGTGTGGCACCTAAGCTCGGCTCCCTCCAGGTGAAGCTTCAGGTCCCACCCCTGGGGACCGCCCCACCCCACCCCTCCGTCCTGACCCCTGACCATCCTGACCCAGTCCCTCTGGCCTGCTTCCCCAGCTGCCGTCCTGACCTCATCTACTGCCCCGCCCACCCCTCACCTGTGCCTGGGCTCAGCACGCGGACCCCTTGGTGGCCCGGAGGGGGGATGCCTGAGGCAGCACGGGGCCTCACCTGTGACATTGCTGAGTCCCAGGTCACTGAAGGACAGAACCACCCAGGCGGGCTCTGTCTCCCCAGAGGCCACGCACATCTTCTTGGTCAGATGGCGTTTGCCGGGATGCCCGACAAACCGGATGCCCTTGGGAACTGAGATCTTCACATGCACCTGCAGAGGGCGGGATGCTGCTCATGGCACCTGGGTGCCCTTCCAGCACGTCCCACTGCCCACCGCATCAGCCCTCCCCCAGAGCCATGCTCTTCTGGGACAGGCTCATTCCCGTTTCCAATCAGAACCAGCTACTTACCATTGTCTTGCTCGGAGCCCTCTCTTTACTTCAGCCCCCCAACACCCCACGGGGGCAGCTTCCCTTCAGGACCAAGGTGGATTCAAGGGCATCTTCTCCCGCGTCCACCCAGGGCACCAGAGGGGAGGGACTTGCTGCCCCACAAAGCACTTCTTCTGGCCCTCTGTCCCACCTCTGAGGTCCGTGGTGTCATAGTAAGAGTTCTGTGTGTGCACACGTGTGCCGTGCATGCACGCATCTGTGTGCATACCTACGTGCGTGTGTGTAAGTGTGGCATACGCACACACACGTGCACGCACATACACATGCACAGTGCCCGAGCGCGCACACACGCATGTGAGTGTGTCTACACGCATGTGTGGTTACACCTCCCAATCTATTGCAGGCTCTTTGGTGCACATCCATTTGACCGATCAGCACATATGAAGCACCTAGTGGGTACAGGCGCCCTCCTAGGTACTTAAGTAATGAAGCCGAAGAGGACACGAGTGATCCCTGGGCCTCAGAGGATGAACACGCCTAAGTCACACATGAGACACGTGTGATGGGGAGGGAAGGAGAGGAGAAAAATCTAGTGGCAAGTGTGACAGAGCGTCTGACTCCTGCCTCGGGACAAGCCCAGCTGGACCCGAGTGCGAGGAGCTGCTGCAGCGTGTGTCTGGAGCCCCCACGTCCCTCTGAGTCAGCGCTCTTCCAAGGAGGGAAGAGACTTAAGAGCCAAGCGTCAGTGAGCTGTATTTTCCAGGTCCTGGGTGGAACGACCAGCTGTCCATGTTGGGGGGGTAAATGGGTCTGGTTCCCTGGTGCCTTGGGGACGTGTAACAAAGCAGCCGCCAGTGTGGGCTTGGAGCTAAAAGGGGCACCTGAGGGTCCTGTCTGCCAACTCGGTGAGGACCCTCCCTTGGGGGACCGCCCTCTAGATCAGGGATCAGTCTGCACTTATACCGGCTTTTTCAGACTGCGGTCTTACTCCCCCTGGCTATACGCTACCAAAAAAGAATGACAGAGAATGGATCGTATGCCTGTCCTGAGCCTATTTCTCATGTCCCCCTCGGCCCCCTCCAGGCCACACCATAGCCACTGCCTTGGTTCCTGGCACAGTGGCTCTCACCCAGATGAAGGCACGAGGCTCTGACCTCCTCTCTCCTGCTTTTCCCATCAGACCCTAAAGCCCAGCCAGACCATGTCATGGGCAGTTCCCAGGACAGGCTAAGCTGCCTCCTGCCTCTGTTGCTTGCACATGCTGTTCCCTCTTCCAGGGATGTCCTTCCAGGCCCTGGTGCCTGACTCAAACGTTGCTTGAAGATTCCTGAGTTCAGGGGAGCTGCTCTTTCTTGGGGCTTGCCCGGCTCCCTGTAAACACCCAGTTCTAACACAGCTCGGCCCCAAACTCCCTGGGAGACCTTGGACATGTAACGGTGCATCTCTGAGCTTCCTATCTGGGAACGATTCCACCCCCAGCCCTTCCTCCCCGGCCCACGCAGGTACTTGGTATCAATGCGGACAAAATCCTGAGACCAGCGCTGGCCTCAGAGGTTAGCAGTGTGAGCGCTCCGAGGTTGAGCGCAGGAGGACCCCACGTCCTGGGCCCTGGGGTCTTCTGATGTCTGCACAAGGCCCGGCACACACTGGGGACTTGGGCACTTGGTTCCAAGGGATGATGAATGAGAACCACCAGCATTTCACACCGAGGAGCTCATTTCCCATGGCCTCTGGGTGTTTCATTCCTATTTCAGAATCTGCACTGACTGCTTTTTTTTTCTTTTTTCCAGTTGACATTTTCCTTTAATTAAAGGCTCAAGGGACAAGAAGCTCCTAGGTGACAGCACATTAACGTGAGGCTCTTCTATAGAGTCAAAGAGACACTGGAGGGAAAGTCACGTGTAAACGCCAGCATCGGACTCATACTGTGCCCGCTGGACGCCGGGGCGAGAGCTCCCTTACGAGCCTTGAGGCTGTCACACACCATCGCGTGCAACAAGCTTCTGGGCAGCGTAACCATTCGGTGGACAAATAGCATTTGCAAAGGGAAAAAAGGAGTAAAGCATCGCATGTAAGCTCCAGGTCCCCCTCTGCGCCTGACTCAGAACGCTTGCTATCCTGGCTCTGGGCCAAGCTCAGAAATGATCACAGACCACAGCCATCCCTGTTGAGGCTCACGAGGGGCCCTCGTGCCTGCTCTTTCCCTCCTGCCCCAGAGAAGCCGGCGGCGGGGGTGAGCGGGGCCAAGGTGAGCTCTCATGTCTAGTTTACAGATAGGCAAACTGAGGCAAACTGAGGCCGTAAATAGAAATGCCAAGCCAAAGTCCAGTCTTCTGGGGGACCAAGAGGTGTGAACATGCTGGACCCCCAGCAGCCTTGGGTGCCCTGCAGGTAGCAAAACTGCTCTCTAACCAGATGTCCTCATTTTTTCAGGAAAAAAAAAAAGGGAAATCTGGGGTTTGGGGATGAAATCTCTAGTTTCCACAGTGTCTGGCTGAGGCTGCAGCTCACATCTTCTGCCCTCGATGTGGAATGAGCCAGCAGCCCTGGGGGTCCCCACACACTTGGCCAGGGCCAGGAGGAAGTCAGCCATGTCCCCAGCACGTGGCTTGTCGGGGTGAAGCTGAGACCTGCAGAGAGCAGGCCTGCTTCCAGCTGGACCCCTGATCCTGCCCCTCACTCACCCCTCCTAACCGTGGAGAGCCCTCCATCTCCCTTCCTCCCTCCCACCAGCTGACGTCCAGGTCTAGCCAGCCTCAAGGATCACAAAGGTGGGGGAGGGTGAGTGGTCCTTGCCTCCCCAAGTTGCCCTGATACTCAGACCCCGGTCCCCTGAAGCCCCCTTCCCTATCATGCACCCACCTGGTCTCACAGGCCCCCCTCGCCTGCCGTCCTGCCTCATCACCAGATTCTGAAATTCCCCCCAGCCTCCAAGGTCAGTCCTAAGCCCACCCCCTCGGGGTAGCTGTTACGGGTTCATTCGTGGCTCCGGGAAAGATATTTTGAAGTCCTACACTCCTGGCACCTGTCAATGGGATCTTATTTGGAAACAGGGTCTCTGCAGAAGTCACTACGTTACAGCGAGGTGAGGGCCCACCCTACGCCAATAGGACTGGGATCTTTAGAAGAGGACCCACAGACCCAGAGACGTTCATGGTGGGGAAGACTGGGAGGGACGGCCACGTGCAGACAGACTGGAGCCAGGCGGCAGGAGGCGTGAGAGGGGGGCTCCCTGAGAGCCTCCGGGAGGAACCCGCCCCGCCCACACCGAGACCTTGGACTCTGGCCTCCACAACTGAGAAAGAATCCATTTCTATTGTCCTCAGCCTCCCAGTTGGTGCTACTTTGTTGCGGCAGGAAGCGGAGAGAGTCACCTCCTCCACGTCCTCCCTCCGAGGAGGTGGAACCTGGGGCCCCGCTGCCCGGCCCCTGGAGTTTGCGCAGCATCAGCAAGGTCTGCGGTCCTCATTGTTCCTAGCACGTGCTGACCCATGCAACCCGTAACCGCGGGCGACTCCTCTGTCCCTGACGTTTGTGGAAACCGAAACACCAACCAGTGGAACAGCGTGGCCACGTCGGCGAGTGTGCAAGTGTAAACGGGGATGGCGAGCACCTGCTTTGCAGGATTTCCTGCCCGTCTCCCCGGTAACACAGCTGCCGCTGCTCCCAGGTCCCCCTCCCCATTTACAAAGATGCTCTGTCCCCTTCCAAGCCGCTCAGGCTGACCCCCCCATCCCTGACTCCTGACATCCAGGTGCCCCACCCCCACCCCTGGGCACAGGGAAGGCTGGGGGAGGGGGCGGGTTTAGTACCTCGGCACAGGTGCCCACGTAGTTGTAGACACTGAGCGGGATCTTGGCCTGCTCCCCACGGACCACGTTGGGGGGCAGTGTAAAGTCGACAAAGAAGGGCTTGAAGGTCTTCAGCAGGGCAGGCGCGGCGACACCCAGGCCCCAAGCCTCGGACAGACCCACGGCGTCACCCACCCAGCTGGTGATGGAGTCCGGGACCTGCACGCTGAGCGTCTCCTCACCGGATGGGTCACTGCGGAAGGATGGACAATCATAGGCCCTTCTCCAGGGTCAGGCCAAGGCGGCCGGATGGGGAAGGGGGGACTGCAGCGAGGCCGGGCGGGGGGGGGGGGCCCAGGTAGGCGTCCCCGCAGCCAGGAAATAAGCATTTAGGCACCACACGGCGCGCGACAGGAGAGAGCCGCCCCTCGGCCTGAACTCATATAATCAGAAACACGAATGGCTCTCAGGACAGCTGTGGACACAGGGTCACCCGCCACGTGGGTTCAGCCGTGCCGACTCTGGTAGGGCACGCCCCACCCTCTGCAGGGGAGAAAGACATTGAATTGAGGGGACCAGTCATTGGGGGCATGCTTGTGTCTCCCAGAAAGGTACATCCGAGCCCTCACGCCCAGTGCCTGTGGACGTGACCTTATCTGGAAACAGGGTCTTTGCAGGTGAAATTAGTTAAGATGAGGTCAGGCTGGAGTAAGGCGGGCCCCAATCTAATGCTGGGCGTCCTTCTAAGAAGGAAATTCAGACACAACAGAGGAGACGGAGGCAGAGATGGGAGGGATGCAGCTACAAGCTACGGACGCCAGAGCCCCCAGAAGCTGGAAGAGGCCCGGAAGGCTTCTCCCCTGGCAGCTTTCAGAGGGAGTGCAGCCCTGCCCGCACCTGGATCTCGGACGTCTAGCCTCCAGAACTATGACAGAATAAATTTCCGTTGTCGTAAGTCACCCAGTCTGGGGCACTTTGTGACAGCAACTGTAGGAAACTCACGCAGTACAAAACAAACAAACGTAAAACGTACCACCGAGAATTTTTAGATTGTCTGTGGAAACAATAATATTTGGGGATATCTATTGGGTTAAATAAAATATATGATTCAAATGAACTCCACTTGTTTCTCTTTGCCCGTTGTCACGTGGCACTAGGAAATCGGGAATGACGCACGTGGCTTAGGCGCAATTTCTCTCAGATGGCACCCGCTGCTCAAGGCTCCCCCTGCCCCCGGCCAGTGGCACCCCTGATCACTCTAGGACGGCTTGCGAGGACAAACGCTGTGGTCTCCTTTGCATTTCCAGGATGTCCTTTTGAGATTTATCTTAATTTGGTGTAAGAGTCCTCGGAGGAGAAAACCCATGACCTGGGGAGAAGCCCAGGAAGTGAAGCCCAGACAGCTCCCGGCCTGGCAGGAGGCCAGGCTGTTCCTTACTCACCTGCCTGGACTCTGTCCGCTTCCCAGGAGCCTGACCCTGGAGGCCCTCATTGGGCGGCCGGACACCCCAGCCTATGGCTCACAGCAACCCCACAGGACCTGCGGCCTCTATTCTCCCCTCTATGAGGATCACATGCTGTCACCCCATTACAACTCATGTGGCCTCTTCCCAGTTGGCAGGACATTTGTCCACTTCATATGGTCACAGCCAACTTTTCTGTGGACCCTGGGTGCCACCAGCCTGCCCCCCCAACTAGGGTACATCTACTCTTCCTGGCCTGGTATCCTTGTCCCAAGAGACTCCTGTGGAGCCCGACTCCCAGTTAATAATCCTTTGTGTGATTCTTTCTAGTCCTGACTACAGGTCATTACAAAGGCTCTCCCTGGCTGCCGTCAGGGGACGCTGCCTTCCCCATAGCAGGTTCGAGGCACAGCCAGCATACTGTGGCCTCTGAGGGGAATTGCCAGCCACACTTTGCCTTCCCAGCCCCACTGCCTCCATTCCTAGGTCTGTGTGTCACTAGGGACCTGCCTGGGCCCCAAGGGCTTTAGGTGTCTGAAGACCATTGCCAAGGTCTCCTTATCAGTGGGAGGAAATCTCAGAGGCATTTCTCCCCGCTTTGGCTCAGCACCCAGTACTTTCCCACTCTGAGCCCTCCTTCCTCCATTCCTCCAACACCAGGGTCCGTAAAACTGTCAGAGTCTTTTGCCCAGGGCTCCCTCCACAATGAGACAACTCCATGTCTGATCTACTTGCAAGGTGTGACATTCTGTGGGAAAAACAGAACAGGAGGAGTCAGGCTATATTGTCAAGGTAATGATGAAAGGCTTCACCATGGCTCCTTGTGGTTGCTTGAATTAGCCACTCCAACACCTGACAGCTCAGCTTTCCCTCTCTCCAGCTCAGCTGAACTCTTGAAAGCTCCAACCTATCCCACCTTTGTTGCATCTTGACCCTTGAGCCTTGCCCAACTGCTCAGGGTTACCTGTTGCTTTCACGCCTGCACCACACCTGGCTCTGCCCACCAACATCAGACTGTTCCCTCTGCCTGAAATAACCATGAAACAACCACAAGAATGGGAGCTGCCTGCCAGCCTGGCTGGGCTCTTGCTATGAACCGGGAGCTGCACAGTGTACTGCCACTATCCCCAAGACCTCACAGAAGGGAAGTGGGTAACATAGCCGAGGATGGAACATCCCGGGTGCTGGAATGAGGATGCTGTCCCTGATCCCCGCCATGTACCCTGAGCTAGGTTCCTGCCCTGTGCTGGCATCTCAAAACTGCTCTAAGGCACATAGAAAACAAAGAGCACAATGACAGACGTGAGGCCCTCCTTATGAGTAATTACATTAAATGTAAATGGATTAACCTTTCCAATTAAAAAGCAGAGATCAACGGAGTGCATTAAAAAACATGACCTGACTATCTGCTGTCTACCAGAGACTCACTTTATCTCAAGACAAAAAATTGGTTGAAAGTGAAAGGATGGAAAGATATGTCAGGTCAATAGTAACCAAGAGTGAGCAGGTACAGCTATCCTAATATCAGACAAAATGGACATTAAGTCAAAAAAGGCTACAAGAGACCAAGAAGAACATTATATATTAATAAAAGATTCAGTAGAGCAAAAAGATATAAAAATTACGAACATGTATGCACCTAATAAGAGACCACTGAGATATAGGAAGCATACATAAATGGACAGAATTCAAGCAAGAAATAAATAGTTCTACAGTAATAGTTGGGAGACTTCAATATCCCGTTCTGAATAACAGACAGAATAACCAGACAGAAGATAAGTAAGCAAGTAGAAGACTTAACACAATAAAGCAACTAGATCCAGCAGACATTCACAGAACACTCTACCCGGCAACAGCACACACATTCTTCTCAAGTGCACACAGGACAGTCTTCAAGACAGATCATGTATGAGGCCATAAATGAAGTCTCAGTAGATTTTAAAAGGTAGATATCATACAAAGTATCATCTCTGACTATGATGGGACAAAGTTAGAAATCAGTAGGAAAAGGAAAACTGAAAAATTTACAAATTTGTGGAAACTAAACATAATCTTCATTAATCAATGGATCCAAGAAGAGATCACAAAGGAAATTTAAAAATACCCAGAGATGAATGAAAACAAAACATAACCTATCAAAACTTATGGGATGCAGTAAAAGCAGTGCTGAGGGGGAAATTTATAGCTACATACCCACTAAAAAAGAAGAAAGATCTCAAATAAACAACCTAATTTCACAATTTAGAGAACTAAAAAGAAAAACAAACTAAACCCAAAGCTAACAGAAGGAAATAATAAAGATTAGAGCAGAGATAAATGAATTAGGGAACAGAAAAGAGTAACAGCAAAACCAAAAGTTGGTTCTTTGAAAAGACCAGTGAAACTGACCAACTTTTAACTAGACAGACTAAGGATAAAAAGAGAGAAGACTCAAATTACTAAAATATGAAATGAAAGTAGGGACATTACTATCCATTCTCAGAAATAAAAAGATTAAAGAAAAGTACATGAACAATTGTATGCCAAGAACTTGGGTAATCTAAATGAAACGGACAAATTCCTAGAAATGCAAAACCAACCAAGACTAAATTACAAAGGAGACCAAAATCTGAATAGACCTAGAGCTGAAGAGACCTGCAAGAAGATTGAATCAATAACCAAAAATCTCTTTACAAAGAAAAGCCCTGGACCTGATGGCTTTACTGGTGAATTCTACCAAACATTTTTTTTTTTTATTTTTAAAGATTTATTTATTTGCTTTAGAAGGGGAGAGGGAAGGGAAGAAGGAGAGGAAGAGAGAGTTCCAAGCAGACTCTGAGCCAAGTGTGGAGCCTGATGCTGGTCTCGATCTCACAACACTGAGATCATGACCTGAGCTGAAACCAAGAGTCGGAGGCTTAACCAACTGTGCCACCCAGGCGCCCCAAATTCTATCAAATATTCAAAGAAGAACCTTGTGCACTGTTAGGGGGAGTGTAAAATGGTGCAGCCACTGTGGAAAACAGTATGGCAGTTCCTCAAATAATTAAACATAGAATTACCATATGAGCCAACAATTCCACTTCTGGGTATATACCCCAAAGAACTGCAAGTGGGGTCTCAAAGAGATACTTGCACACCTGTGATCACAGCAGGATTATTTGTCATAGCCAAAAGGTGGGAGCAACCTGAGAGTTCACCTTGTTCAAGGTGCCAACCCTGGTACCAAAAACACTACCCAGCACCAAAAACATCTGGCCCCAGAAAAAATAGATACATTTGAATGATAGCAGACAGACAGCCCATCTTAGATTTAGACCCCTAGAACGAAACGCAGTCATCTGGATCTGTTCTGACCAGGAGTGAAGTCTTTCCATAAAGGGGACACACACATCTTTGTGAAAGCAGCCAGAGGAACCCCCAGCTGGGAGCTCCGTTCTGTGATGACCACGTGCCATGGCATCTTGTGTCTAGAAGGGGGGCCCACCTCAGCAGTAAGCCCACCCATGGCCTGGGGGGCATCTGACCTTTCCTGCCTAACTAGTTTCCCAGGGCAGGCCATCATGACCTTCCACTAGTACCATTGGTGTTCTGCCACCAAGCATTGAAAGAAAAAAATCCAAGAGCATCTGGCAGGAATTTGGCACAGCAGGGCTTCTTCAGAAAGAACTGAAAGGGGGGAAAATGTGGAAAGGAAATATGCTGAGAAAAGCAGCCTGTTTTGTGGGCAGGAGCCCGAGTCCCCTGAGGAGTGAGGGAGGTGGGGAGGGGGTCAAGTTCATGTTCCAGGGAACTGTAATTGTTTTAATGAGCTCGTTATGCAAACAGAGCAGATAGAGTTACCCCAAGTGGGAGTCGTAAGAGGCACGAAGAACCTGCATTTCATATTTCCTGAGCAGATGTCTGAGGCTGCAGCGGGATTTGGGGCTGACTTCATGGTTTTGAGTTTTATGTGTTGGAAAAGGATGCCCAAAGTCTGACTCAGATGCTGATGTCAGATCTGAAAGCAAATCCACTGGGAACGATCTGGATTTGCCTGAGTGCCTTGAGTCAGCCCGCAAACACAGCGAAGGCACAGCAACTTACTGTTAAAAAAAAAAAAAAAAAGCTCACTGTACCTGATGTTCAGACAACGCCAAATCCATGTTTCAGGGAAGAAGGTCCTTTTTCTCTTCTCTGCTCTATGACAATTTAAAAAAGAAATGAGAAAGTGTCATGGGGCATACCTTAATTCTGTTACCTGGCAGGTAAACTTCTACCCAAGTAGAACTTAACAGAGTAAGTCTTACCTGGAAAGACTAACATTGGACTCAGTCAGGGTGTCGTGGGTTAGTTCTCGTGGCTGTCAGTTAACACTCTGCCTGATTAGGATGGAACGTGCTAGTTCTTTTACCTGGCAGGGCTAACATCCTACTTGACGAGGACTCGTGGAAGTGACACATCAAAGGTTTGACAGAATCACCTTAACTCAACAGTGGCACGTCACATCCTGAGTTTAGAAGGTAAGAAGGGTCACAGGGACCCCCCCCATGTCCTCCCCTTTGCTAATTTCCCTCCCTGGGTTTGCCATGTTTTTCCCTATCATCACATTGAGCTATCCACCCCCCCAGCCCCTCCCTGTTTCCTAAAGAGCACCTCCCATCCTAGGTTCATCCTCAGGAGCCTCACGGCCCACCTTCCTCAGGGACTGTCTTATCCTTTAAAATAGTAGTAGTAGTAGTAGTAGTAATAATAATAATGATGATGGGGTGCCTGAGTGGTTCAGTCAGTTAAGTGTCTGCCTTTGGCTTAGGTCATGATCCCAGGGTCCTAAGATCAAGTCCCACATGGGGCTCCCTGCTCAGCGGGGAGCCTGCTTCTCCCTCTGCCTGCCACTGCCCCTGCTTGTGCTCTCTCTGACAAATAGACAAATAAAACCTTTAAAAAATAAAAATAATAATAAAAACAAGCCCTACTTGAAATTTGGCAAAACTTCTCAAAATTAAAAATGCTCACATCCTTCACCCTGGAAATACCCATGGACACAGGTGCCAGGACAGACAAATGGACTGGTTCATGGCAGCAAACAACCAAAAATCTCCATCAAGAGGGTGACGGGTTAATCAGATGGTAGCACATTCATGCCATGGGATGCTACCTGTCAGTCTAACCAAGTGAGCTCAGTGCAGACATACTCAGATGGATTGGTCTCCAAGACTTACTGTTGGCTTTAAAAAGGAAAGCCCATATAGTGTTTTCTAATTGCTTTTTTTTTTTTTTAATTCTCAGATAGGGGCACCTGGTTGGCACAGTCGGTGAAGCGTCTGACTCTTGGTTTCAGCTCAGGTCATGATCTCAGGGTCCTGAGATCAAGCCCTGAGCCAGGCTCCGTGCTGAGCACTGGGTCTGCTTGGGATTCTCTCTCCCTCTCCCTCTGTCCCTCCTGCTCGTGCTCTCTCCCCCCTCTAAAATAAATATATAAATCTTAACAAAAAATCCTTGTATATGCACAGAAAATTTCTAGAAGGATATCTAAAAAAATACTGACCACAGTTGCCTCTAAATAAGGGAATGGAAGGTCTAGAGGCAGGAGAGAGACTTACATTTAATTACATAAACTTTCACACTGCTTGAAAAAATTTTAACTGCTGCATGCGGTAAAGGAAAGTATCTTGTCCTCAGAACATGGATGTATGGATGTGTGATCCAGTTACAAAAAGGCATGGACACTTCCTTTTAAAGGCATGGCTTATGCGTTTCTGCACTGGGATTTACGATTGCCTTTGTGGTTTAGGGTTTCAGAAAATTACTTTCATACCCACTCTAGGTCAAGCTCTTGGGGGTCCTGGCCCCCATGAGAGGGTCAAGACCCCCAAGGCGGTTTCTAGTGGTGGGAGGCCCTCACCCAACCACGTGCTAGAAATGCCTCCATATGCATCCAAAGTACCCAATGGGGAGCTTGGTCTGCCCATTCCATGATTTGGAGTTTAGAAACTGGGACCCTTGTGGGTCTGCCACGCTCTTGCTAAGTGTGGAGCCCAGGCAGGAAGAACCCAGGAGAACAAAGTATCCAGCATCTCAATCTAGATAGAGAGGGTATGAAAGATGGAGAGGGCTTTTGTGGATAGGCCTACCAGGGCAAGAGGTCCTCTGGTCCACTTCTGGCTCAGAACAAGGGCTGAGGAGTGTGGGGCCCACCCTCAAGGTCTGCAGAGAGACCAGATCCTGAGGCATTACTGACCACACAGACGCCAGCCCCAGCCCCTTGGTTCTGTGTCCCTCTTGGAGGAGTGGGCAGGAGGGAGTAAAGCCAAGGCCTGCCTCCTCCATGCCAGCCCCTAAATCCAGACAGAGTGGGGAGCCAAGGTCTTCGGAACACTCCCCCTTCCCCAGCTAGCGGGCTGAGAGCTGGGCTTGAGAAGGGAGTAAGAGAGGCAGCAGAAGAAGGGGGTGGGAGAGAAGGGAGGGGAGAAAGGATGAGACAGGAGAGAGGAAAAAAACACCACCTCCTGCGAAACAAACTTTCCAGGACTCCAGGGACAAAGTCACAAATCTAAGGGGGAGATGTGAACCCCTCTCTCTCAGTCATCGATGAATTAGCAAACAGACAAACAAGAAGTGAGCAAGAATATGGAGGATTTGGGGCGCCTGGGTGGCACAGCGGTTAAGCGCCTGCCTTCGGCTCAGGGCGTGATCTCGGCGTTATGGGATCGAGCCCCACATCAGGCTCTTCAGCTATGAGCCTGCTTCTTCCTCTCCCACTCCCCCTGCTTGTGTTCCCTCTCTCGCTGGCTGTCTCTATCTCTGTCAAATAAATAAATAAAATCTTTAAAAAAAAAAAAAAAGAATATGGAGGATTTGGGCATCCCCATCGATAGGCTTGACCTAAAGTATGCATAGTGAGCCTTGTAGAGAATTGATGGGGGCTGGGTCTTCTTTTCAAGAAGACATGAGCCTTTATGAAAACTGGCCACACAAAAAGCCTCCAAAGTAAGAACCAGACAATTGATAACGTGCAGACCACGTTCCCTGACCATAATGCATGTTTGATACAAATTTATAAAACATATTAAAAATATTAATTTAAAATATCACTTTAAAAATTTAAAACATGTCCACTCCTGGAGAAGTCACAGCTCAAAAAGTTAGCACCTATTTTGAACAAGCAATAATGGAAACACTTCACAGCACAACTCGGGTGCTGCCAGAGCAGCACTCTGAGGAAAATTCATAAGCTCCAAAGGCTTAAATGTGTAGAGTTAAAATAAGAGACTGAAAAGCATTACTTGGTGTCCAACTCAAAAATGCAGAGAATTGAAGGAGAAAAGGGAAGAGAGAAGAGGAGAAGGAGGAGGAGGGAACAGGTGGAGGATAGAGGTAATCAAAAGAATGTTCTAAGCACAGTCCCTGGGAGAGGGAGGGTCAAAGCCCAGCTTCCCTCCCCACCCCAAACCCTCTGTCCCAGGGAGCTCTGCTCCTGATGCACCTTGCTCCCTCTGCAACCCCACCCCCCACCCCTGCTGCAGGGAGGTGAGGAGGGGGACTGAAGTGCTTGGTTCCCCAGCCCACTAGGTCAGTAGTGACTTCACGATATCTGAAGACATTTTCGTTTGCAATAACCAGGGGAAAGGGGTGCTATTGGCATCCGCTAGGTGGGCACCAGCGACGCTGTTCGGCACCCACGGTGCATGGACAGCCCCGCCACGGAGAACGATCCAGCCCCTAATGTCCACGGGATGAGGTCAGACAGCGCTGCGTGAGGCAGCAATTACCTGGGGGGGTGTCTGGAGGACCCCGCTGCCACCAGGCTTCCCGTGTGGGGCTGGAAGGCAGGGACAGCCTCATCGGTGTACAGGCCGCCATCCTGTCTGTGGTTGAGGCTCACCAGGTTGGTCATCACCACCAGGCCCGTTTCCTAAGCAACAGACAATGCCCAGAACCCCGGTGGGGAAGCGGATGTGATGGCCTGAACAGTTCCATCACTTTGGGGCTACCAGCCCAACATCACTGCTGCATCATGGCTCTGGGGGGAGTCAGTGCTCTGCTCTGGGCTTGGTGACACGGGCTGAGGGGATGGTGGGACCCAGTAAGCACGCAGGGCAGAGCAGCGGGGAGGCCAGCGCATCTGCAGCCCAGGCACAAAGAGCCATGTGTATGACTCTGTTTATGTGAAATGTCCAGAACAGGTCAATCCATAGACACAGAAAGCAGATTCATGGTTGCTGGGGGCTGCGGGGGGGGTGGGGCAGGAGTGACTGCTCATGGGGACAGAATTTCCTTTTGAGGTGATGAAAATGTTCTGGAATTAGAGGTGCTGGTTGTACAACATCTTGAGTGTCCTAAATGCCACCGAAGTGTCCCCTTTAAAAAGGTTCATTTTGGGGTACCTGGGTGGCTCAGGTGGGTAAGCGTCTGCCTTCAGCTCAGGTCATAATCCCAGGGTTCTGGGATCGAGCCCCACATCAGGCTCCCTGCTCAGCAGGGAGCCTGCTTCTCCCTCTCCTGCTCCCCCTGCTTGTGCTCTCTGTCAAATAAATAAATTAAAAAAATGGTTCATTTTTCTGTTAATTCTGCTAATTGTGAATTCCACAATTAAAAAAAAAGTCAGTTGGTACCCTGTCTGATCTAGCCCAGAGACAGATGACTGCCATTGTGACTGTTAATAACCTTCCTCACTGTGCTAAATTATGGGATGGGGCGCCTGGGGCTCAGTCGTTGAGCCTCTGCCCTCAGCTCAGGTCATGATCTCAGGGTCCTGGGATCCAGCCCTGCATCACACCGGGCTCCCTGCTCGGCGGGGAGCCTGCTTCTCCCTTTGCCACGCCCTCCACTTGTGCTCTCTCTCTCTCTTTATCTCTCTCTCAAATTAACAAATGAAATCTTTAAAAAAAAAATACTGGGAGCAACTTGACTGCGGAGAAGCCCCACCCTAGACAGGCCAGCTCTGCTTCTGGAACAAGGAATGTAAAGTCAGAGGCATCGCCTCTTAATTCCAAAAGCTGCCAGGGCCCGGGAGTTCAAGCTGCCCGGTCAACAAATGTGTAACTGAAACGTCATCTGTTCCAATGCAGAAAAAGATACACGTATCAATACACATAGACAGACATAGATGTGTGATGTGTTTTCTAGCTACTGCAGCAAAATGTTAATTGTGGGATCGAGGTGGTGGGTATATACATGTTTGCTAATCTGTTCAACTTTTCTATAAGTCTGAAAATCTTCCATAATAAAAACAGGAGAAAAAAGATGTGTTTTAAATGATTCTCACAGTGGGATGAATAGCACTCACAGATGGGCCGTGCAGTCAAGTGGGGACCACCAGCGTGCTCATGTGGGCTCCCGGCATGATCTAGAAGGATGCTTGCGCCTACTGCACCCTGGGACCCCTGGCCCCCGTAGCCAGGAAGGAGGAGGACGGATGTGAGCTACAAATGTCAGGGTGGGTGGCTGCCTTCCCAGGGTGAAATTTTCCTTCCTGCAAAGCACCCTTGACGTCTTTGCTCCGTTCCAAGTTCAAGTTATCAGTCGACACTCATAACGTGCTGCACCTTGTCTGCCTTGCATATTGGGGGGGTCTGCTTACGAGCTCTCATTGGGGAGAATCAAAAATTAGTTCTCCCCCAACCAAAGTTTGGAAACTCCCCCCCCCCACCGTCTCTGTATCCCCCAGATCGTCTGTTTCAAAGTGAGAGGCGCTAGGAAGGGGGCAGTGGGTCTAAGACCATCTGTCCTTACAGCGAAGGCAGACCCGGAGTCCTTGGTGATGCCCCAGGGCCACGGGAAGACGGAGGAGCGCCGGCGTCTTCGGGCCGCCAGTCCGGCCCACCAGAAGGACCCATCCTCCCGGGACGCCCCGAAGGCATCAGAAACATCATAATCTTCCAATTCCTGGAAAACCTACAGGCAAAGGGGAACAGGGACCGGTCGACTGGAGGTTTCTTGTCAACCCAAACCAGCTCTCGGGGGTCTGGCATGCTCCTATCTCAACCTCCTTTCACGAAAACACTTGGAGACCATCTTAGGGGATGGGCCTCAGTGTCATCAGCCCCTTCTAAAGATGGGCAGAGGGGTTGCAGAGGTAGGACCCGGACAATGTTATATTGCAAGAGTCTGATGAATCTGACCCCAGGATCTTTCAGCTCACCAAAGCAGCCATCAGGACTGGGTTCACCAGTAAGAGACAGAATCTAGACTCACAGGGGGCCCTTCACTTACTGGAAAGGGAGAGCCCCCCGTGGAGGTGCTGGACCCTGGTGCCCGAGGGCCCCCACGTACCTGGGCCGGAGTCAGCTGGAACCCAGACCTAAGCAGGTAGATGCTCTTATCCACGGCAGTGACACACACACAGCTGCCCCTCGCAGCCCTGACCCGCAGGTCAACCACCTCCCCGGGCTGGGTCTCGTTTGCCGAATAGGTCAGCGAAACCTGGACCCAAATACAGCAAAGAAATCGGGAGCTTGGCCACTTCTCCTGACTGACCCACCCACCCTCTCCACCTGCCAACAAGAGTTGACCCTCGCCAGCTCAGTGGGGACCCTGGCCTTGCTGCCCAGGCAAGGACAAGGGCGGGAGGCAGAGTGACAGGAACAAGGCTGGTGCAACTGGAACATTCTGTGCGGAGGACGGGAGATGAGGGGAGGGGTGAGGAGACAGGCACCAGCTGAGGGCACGTGGCAGTCAAAGGATGCAGGGAGAGGGGGCAGAAGGCTGAGCCCACTGCTGGGGACAGGAGGGGTGTCCCCTAGGTCTGGAACCCAGTGGGGACACAGAACAGCGGACTGCTTTCCCTGGGTGGGATTAATGCAATCCCCCTCTGGGGGACTTTTGGAGGAACTCCAGTAAAAATGCAACTTGTGTTGCAATTATTCCTGAAGGCAGGGTGGCCCTTGCAGTCACCCTCTGGGGGTCCAATGACAGCTGTGTGCAGCCCACCCAGGGACAGACACCCTGGACAGTGCTTGCCTGTCCCCCGGCTCCGCTGGCTGGTTCCCCACGTCCTACCTGGTTTTCAAAGAAGGTCTCAACGGCAAACTGGAGGCTGTCGGCAACCCCTTCTCCATTCTCCCTGACATAGAAGACGAGCAGGCGGCCCAAGGGGACCATGCTGGGGCTCACGGCCAGCTGAAGGGAGGTCACACACACGTTGACCTCGGCTGCTGGGGCAGGAGGGGGCTCTAGGACAAGTCAGAGGTGGCGCAAGGCATGAGAACCCAGCAGCCCACAATGGGACCACCACTGCCCCAGGCTGCCCTGGGGGTGACATGGGGCACCTCAGGGGGAAGGGCTGGCCCTGGGTGAGTGCTCCACGGATACTCACAGCCCCTGTTACTTCACCTAGAAGGGAAGGGAAGCCCAAAAGGATGCGGGGATATGATTCCCAAAGCACCATGCCCGGCCAGCAGTTCTCAGCCAGGACAATGCTGCCCCCCAGGGGACATTTTTGGCTGTCACGACTTGGGAGTGCATCTAGGGCGCATCCCCGGCTGTGCGTCATCCCCAGCCTCCCCCTACAGAGCACAGGGAGAATGATCCAGCCCGAACATTAGTAGCACTCGGGGTGGGAAACTGCCTTCCCACGAGAGGGACCCTATCTTCCAGTCTCTCTATGCATCTAGTTAGCTAGCTAGCTCTGATTCTCATCTACTGGTGACTTTTCCTCTTAGGGACACTGGCAATGTCTGCAGACCTTTTAGATTGTCATACTGGATGGGTTGCTGCCGGCACCAAATGGGTAGGAGGCCAGGGACGCTGTTTCATACCTTGCCCCGCACAGGACGGCCCCACCCCAAATGGCCTGTCTTCAAGTGTCCCCACCGCCCAGTGTGGGGATCCTGCTTGAGGCAGAAGGGCTACGAAGCAGGAAGAGGCTGGGGAAGATCCAGGGGAGGCGGTGGGTCTCGTGAGAAGCACATGGAGTCAAGGAGAGAGAGGAGGGGGGCTCCTAAGTGGGAGGGGGACCTGGGCGGAGTCAGAGAGGCCCGCTGGCAGATGGCAACACGGCATGGTGGGGGCCAGTCTGCCCCTATTCCCCTGCAGACAGGCAGTGAGGACAGCCTGGAGAGGACCTCTCCACCTCCAGCAGCTGGTCACTGCCCGCCTCCTGGCCCCAGCCCCATCTTGCCCAGAACAAGTGCCCTCCGCCCCGAGGCAGGCACCCCTCCGGGCTGAGCCCTGCTTACCCCTCCTTTCTGGGGTGACTCGCCCCAGTCTCGATGGTTCAGAAGACGCAAGGAACTCCTGCCTGTGGCCTGGCTCACCTGTCTCAGAAAGGTGCATTAAACGAATGGGTGTCTCTGGGGCCGCCCGCCTGCTTCTCTGCTGGGTGAGGCGGGCGGGCTGCTGGCCCGAGAGCACGATGTTGCCCCGCGCAGTCACCTCGTAGTACAGGGTGAAGTTGCAGGGACACGTGGACTTCACGGGGAAATGGGCTTCCTCTCCGACCTGGGGGAGACATGCAGCGTGGGGAGCCCCGCCTGGCACCCCACAGCCTGGCACCTACACGACACCCACCTTGGGGCAGATGGCTGCTCTGGGGCCACGGGGAAGCCAGGACCCGGCTGAGGCAGGGGCGAAACCCTCAGAGCCGAGAACTGGGCATCGTGGCAGTGGCCATGTCCCGTGGCAGCCTCAGCCGTGGCTCTGCAAATGGGACTGTGGTCGGATCAAGCGTAATCGGGCTGATTACGACGGGCCGACTGTGCAGTAAAGAAGTGAACTTGGCCCAAAGAGCGGTCTGGCCTTTGTCCCCCAGCCCCCGAGAGGGGATCTCTAAGCCTCTGAAATGTTCTGCCTCATAAGTATCTTGGTTTACCCAAGGCCTCAGTCCACACGAGATACTGACGATATGATTTATGAGGGCTGGGGGGCCTGGGTCACACTCCGTCAGTTTGACCTCTGGAGGGGCTGGGACTGAGGTCAGCTATGCAGGTGGTCAGCCAGGGCTATGGGATGGACCCCCCCTCCCGCCCATAAAAACCCCAGACCCTGAGCATCCCTGGTCACATATCTGGTAAGGGTCTAGTGTCCAGAACACATAAAACTCTCACACGCAACAGCAAAAAGACAAACAATTTTCTAAAACTTAAAAACAGCAGGGGAAGCTGGGAGGAAGGATTTGCGGGATCTCCCTGTACAGTCCGAGCAGCTCTTCTGAAAATCCAAAATTATTCCAGAATTTAAAATAAAAAAAAAAGGAAGTACGATAACAGATGATAACATATTGAGCAATTTTGTTTAAAGGCCTTAAGTCTGTAACATACTCTGAACCATCACGCAGCACCAAAAATAACAGGAGGGAGGAGAACTGGAAAGTTCTTTCTTTTTTCCAGGGGGATCCCAGCTAATAAACACAGAAGGAATGACAGCATTCAGAACGGCCGTCACGCAGCCCCTATGGCGGTAACGGATTACAGCAGGAACGGTCAGTGATGCCAAAGGCCACGCGGGAAAGGTTGTTGGGGGTCAGGACACTGCGGCACGGGCCTCGGATTGTCACCCGATTATTTGGCAGTCTCACCTACAAGGGGAAAGCGCTGGTAGGCATCAGACCCAACGCAAGGATAAGATCGGCTCCAGCAACAGCGGGGCCTCCTAAGTCTGTGCCTTTCGTCAGCGCGGCCGGAGCGACACGCACGGAGCAATTTTGCCTGATTCTAGTTCAGAATGTGGGATCATCTACAAGACCACAGGCCTGGATTCTTCACGAAAGTCACGGCGATGAAAAGGCAGAGGCAGGGACTGCTGCAGAGCAAGAGCAACTATGGACACAGAAGAGCCAAATGCAGAACGTGAAGTGATTCCGAATTGCACGCATGCGCACGCACACGCACGCACACATGCGCGTTCCCACAGGCACACACAGGTGGTTGCATGCTTACGCGTGTGTGCACGAGATTGTGTAGTCGTGCATGGGTGTTCACACGCAAGATGTAAGTTACATCTGGGGGCCATCTTTGAAAATCGGAATATTGCCTGTGAATTAAACGGTATCTTGAGTTAACATAATTTTCTTAGCTGGGACAGTAGCCTTGAGATCATGCTGAGGAATGCCCTTATTTTTAGGACATGTTATGGTCAAGTATTAAAGAGTGAAGCATCATGATATCTGTAACTTATTTTCCAATGTTGCAGCAAAAAAAAAAAAATCTGAAGGAATAGATGGATGGCTGGGTGGTTGGATGGCTGGGTGGGTAATTGGACAAGTAGGCGGGTTGAGTGGGAGACCGTATGGATAGAGGCAAAATGTTAATTCATAAATCTAGGTAAAAAGCATACGATTATACCGTTTTTTATGATTTTTAAGTTTGTAAATATCCACCTTATAAAAAGACACCTAATCAAAAGTCCCCTTGAGTTTCAGATGTTGGAAAAAAGAAAAGAGCAAAACCTTTCTCCCCTTCACGCATGAATCCCATGACATCACAGCAACCCTAAAAGACTGGCTTGACAGCCCCCGTTTACAGAGCAGCTCCCCGCTGCATGCGCCTGGGAGCTAGAGGAAGGGGAAAGGACCCTGACACAGAGCCCAGGCTGGACCCAGAATGGCCACTCTTGTCTCAAAGGCCTGAGGTTGCACCCAGGGCCCCTTGTGACAGTCGCTGGGGGAGGGGCTGGCTGGAGCCTGCTGACCCGACCCAGGCAGGATGGACATGTCCCTCCAAGAGGAAAGTCTGAGTGGCCCAGCCAAGTCCTTGCCTACTGGGAACTGCGGTGCCGGCGGCTGGGGACACAGGGCTCCTTCCCGCCCCCGTGGGACGGCAGCCAAGGCCAGCATCCCCACAACGCGGGGCTGGTTGAATAGCATTACAACAGGAACGGCGTGTTCAGCCAAGCCAGACACAATCTCATCCGAGTTTCTCATTCTCATAACCCCTGCAGCGGGCCATTAAGCCCCCAAAACGGGCAGCCCCGGCGCCAGGATTCCTCTGAGCTGCCTCCCAGGGGCCCCTGGCAGCCTCGGGTCTGGGCATCGGCTCTCGGAAAGGGAGTGCCAGAGGTTTACGGGGCTGGTGAGGCCTGGCAGCAAGGTCGGGGAGCCCGCCCCCACTCACGGCAGCCAGGCTCTGCCCTTGGGCCTCTCAGCTAAGGGAGCTAACAGGGTGCTCTATCATACATCCATCCTTCTACAGATGAGGGGGTAGGCAAACCACAGTCTGTCCATGCCATACGACGGAAAGACAAGGCGGAAACTTCGATGCATGATCAGCGATGGAAGTAATGTGAAAAAGCCACGTGCCGTGTGGTTCCAACTACAGCAGTCCCCCTTCTCCGTGGTCTCGGTGACCCGCCATCCAGGGCGGTCTGGAAGCCGATGCTCCTCGTGACATATCATGAGAAGGTCAGGGGCAGCCTGACGCCGCGTCTGAACGCCTGCGCCATTCACCTTACTTCAGCCCCTCACGCAGACATTACACCACCTTGTGAGCACAGGACTGTGTATTTTGAGAGAGAGAAACCACAGTCACATGACTCTTATTACAGTATATTATTAGGGTGGTTCTATTTTATTTTGAATTATTGTTGGTAATCTCTTCCTGTGCCTGGTTTGTACGTCAATCTGCGTCATAGGTATGTACGGACAGGGAAGAACGAACAGGTAGGGTTTGGTACTATGCGCGGTTTCCGGCAGCACCGGGGATATAGGGATGTATCCCCCTGGATAAGGGGGGACGACTGTATACGTGGGATGGGAAAACAGCTATTTTGAGTTGCTGCCTGGGCATGTGATGGCCTGACAAGCTGCTCCCAGAGTCTGGGCGTTTATAGGACGACCCGAGCTTAGGATTCCGGCCACAAGTTTACAAGTTCCTGCCTCACTTTTCCCTGCGTGTCTTTTAAAATAACTACTTAGAGGCGCCTGGGTGGCTCCGTCAGTTAAGCGTCTGCCTTCGGCTCAGGTTGTGATCCCAGGGTTCTGGGATCAAGCCCCGCATTAGGCTCCCTGATTAGTGGGGAGCCTGCCTCGCCCCCTCCTCATGCGCTTGCTCTGAGAAGTAAACAAATAAAACCTTTAAAAGAAAATAAGCACTTAGCACTGACCCCCAAAATATTAGTGACCTCCTCTTCAACCACCTTATGAGTCACAGGTGCTTGCTGCCCTGCTGTCTGTCTCCTGCTTGCTTGAGACCTGGGACGGAGGACTGCTCTTCCCCCGGGGCACTGGGCACCCGCCCACCCCCCTCCCGGATCTGTAAATAAATGCCATGACGTGACTTCCTTTTGCGCATGTGTATTGAAATTGTGCCTCCAATCCAAACAACCCGTTTTCACTTCTCCCAACACGATGAGACATTCTGGAAAAGGCAGAAGGATCAAAACAGTGAAAAGATTGGTGGTCGCCAGGGGCTAGCAGGGAGGGAAGGAATGAATGAACAGGTGGGGGGAACCCAGAGGATTTTTAGGGCAGCGAAATAATTCTGTACGATAGGCTATACTGCTGGATGCATGCTGTTATATGCTTGTCCAAACCCACGGAATCGGCAATACCAGGAGAGGCCCCTAACGTACCCTGCAGACTTTGTAGTTAATAACGACACGTGGACACTGGCTCGCCAATCGTACCAGGCGTGACACCCTAAGGCAAGCTGCTAATCTTCAGGGACACTGCACGCAGGGGAGAGGAGATCCAGAGGAACTCTCCGCACTTTCTGCTCCGTGTTTACAGCTCCCTATCTCCACACGCATCTCCGAGCATCTTACTTAATTGGGATCTTTGAAGAGACTGGGAAGAAGGATCACGAGACCCAGCTCCGCGGCTGTCTCATCTCTGTACCATGTCTACAAGCGTCAACTGGGGAAACCCGGTGTCTGCGCCCAGCAAGTGCCAGCCTGCAGACGGGGGGAACCTGGGCCAACAGCAGGGGTCCCGCCTAAGGCCTGGGAGCAAACAACAGCACACTGAGGGCCAGGTTTATCACAGCAAACGCCGGGCTACAGCCTAAATGTTCACCATAATTAAAGCACGGGCGTTCATTCCGAGGAATCGCCCCTTGCTGGAGGGACAGGGGCTCCAGCATCAGTACCAGCAGCAACCCTGCTGGGGCATGCGCAGATCCCCCCAAAGGTACGAGCTCACGGCTTCCTAGGCACACACCTGAAAGCCTTACCTGCAGAGGGCGGGAAGGCAGTTGCAGCTGCAGATAGCACTGGCTGGGCGAGTACCAGCTGCTGAGAGACAGGTAGCTGGGCAGGTACTGGGCCCCCACGGGCTTTCCACTGAGTGCCGTCACCTTGGTCTGAAGAAAAGAGGGTACTTGGTCAAGGCCTGGGTGCTTGGTGGAAGAATGGGGTCTTGGCGATGCTTCGGCCTGCCCTGGCCTGCAGCAAGACCCTCTCATGTTCCAGTTTGCCTTTGGGGACCCCCGTCCCCAGTTCTCAGAGACCATACTGCAATGTGCCTTAACGCACTGTTCCTCCGCTCCAGGGAGCAAGTGGCCAAGACTGGTCACAGGGTGTTCGGGGGTGGTCACCAAGAGACAGTTCTATCACAGGCGTATTAGGAAGCCCTCCCCAACCCCCTTTCTTTCTTTCTCTCTCTCTTTCTCTCTCTCTCTGGCTTGCCAGTGGCCCTGGTGGCTTCTCAGAGGGGATAACAGGCCTGGGAAGTGACCACGGAGAAGGTGGTCAGGAGAAGGAGCGGCGGTGCGGGAGAGCATCCGCGGGGCTCTGGACCCTGCTGCTCCCTGAGCTCAAGCCCTCCCCCTCCGCGTGCGCCATGCGGGGTGGTTATACTGCTTTTGTTCCCTTGGGGTTGGAGCCTGTTCCCTTCACTTGCTGCTGAAAGACTATAGGGCCACACAAGGGAGAGGCCAGAGGTGCAGATCAAAGACTTCTGTGAGATCAAGAATAAAGAAGTTGGCCCATTTTGTGCCCAGTTTCTGGGAGGTAGCCTCTAAAGCCCTGGGATCTCTGAAGGGATGAGAGTATCTCTGTTATGCACGTTGTGTCCTGGTAACCTGTGCTACCAGGCTGACTCAGGGCAGGGACAAGGGGCTGGGGCTTTGAGATCTGTGCTACCAGCCGGACCTCCGAGGGAGGGAGCTCTGGCTAGAACCAGAGCTGAGGCGCAGAGCCAACGATTCATGCCTATATCACGCCTACGTTATGGACCCCGATGGACACCGGGGCTCGAGTGTGCACCCCTGGCTGACAGTTCTCTGTGGCTACCGTCACATGTCACACGTCACGAGCCGGGAGGGCAGTGTGTCCCAGGGACTCCACAGGGACAGCACGAGAAGCTTCAAATGGGGGACCCTCCCAGCTCTTACCCTCTGCCTTGCTCTCTTTGGTTTTTTTAAGATTTTATTTATTTATTTGCGAGCAGAAGCAGGGGAAGCAGCAGAGGGAGAAGCAGACTCCCCGCTGAGCAGAGAGCCCAGTATGGGACTCGATCCCAGGACCCTGGGATCGTGACCTGAGCCGAAGGCAGCCGCTTCACTGACTGAGCCACCCAGGCGCCCCTGCCCCGCTCTCTTTGGCTGGTCCTAATTTGCCATGTCACTGTAATAAAATTGTGTTTGCCAAAGATACAAACTTCCAGTTAAAAAGTAAGCCCCGGATGGCACGTCCAGCGTGGTGACCAGTTAACACAACTGTACTGTATATTCGAAAGCTGCTAAGAGTAGATCTCCAAAATTTCTCAGGATAAGAGAAGAAAAACGTGTAACTACGTGTGGTGCCAGCTTTGACCACGCTCACTTGGTGACTGTTTCACGACACGTGCAAATATGGACTCACGTCGTCCACCTGAAAGGAACATACAGCAATGTGTCAATTACCCCTCAGTTAAAAAATAATTAGGGCCGCCGGGGTGGCACCGCCACTTAAGCGTCCGAATTGATTTCAGCTCAGGTCGTGATCTCAGGGTCCTGGGCTCCAGCCCCACGTCGGGCTCTGCACTCAGCGCGGAGTCGGCTTGTCCCTCTCCCTCTGCTCCTCCCCCCAGCTCATGCTCTGTCTCTAAAATAAATAAACACATCTTTAAAAAAATAAAAAATTAAAAATAATTCACATTTACAATTAGTTTTGCTTTTAAAAGAGTAAAAGGCCTTTTCCTAACCATATTTAGTCACAGAAACAGAACATCTTCCTACTAAAGTGACATTTTTGGGAAAATCTCGTTTTTAGACATGTATCTATGAGATAAAAAATTATTCAGCTAATTCTGGTATTTGTAGTCATTTCGAGGCTTTGCTGCTACTTAATTGCTAGGGGACTAATGGAAATGAAGGAATGTCTTTCAATCATTAAGGGAAAAAAGCTGTAACTGTAATAATGGATTTGTAGCCCGGTGAAGGGCTGTAGCCTGGAGACTCTTGAGCCTGCAGTGTGGATGGTTAAAAGTCTTTAAGGACATGCCACCCCACAGAGGCCATTGTCACCCCAAGTGTCCTCAGCTCCCACCTACACATTTACTCTAGGCTGCCCCCCACCCCTTCCCTGCCATCCAGCATCTGTGGGGCCGTCACAGAGACAAGATGAGGGGTGCTGGGACACTCTCTTCTATCACTCCCGCTCTTCCCTCCCCTGACAATGGGACCCTATGTCCTGCCCAATCTACCTTCACAGCTCCAGGCTCGGTGGCCTCTCCGTCATCACCTCCTGTCTGCCCACCTGTGGCCCCCTCCCCCAGTACTCTCCCATTATAGTCACTGGAGCAACTGCTGGGTATCCAAAATCAGACCACTCTGTCCCCCAATGCTGCCTTCTGGGTAAACCCCAAGCACCCCTGTGAGGTCAGGTGCACCCTTCCAGCTCCCTCTTCTGTATCTTCCTGAAGGGCTCCGCCTGGCTGGGCCTTGCAGGACCCAATTACACAGAGGCCTCTGGGCCTCTGCATGCTGTTCCACCTTCCTGGAAGCAGCCTGGATGACACTCCCTAGGGTCAGGAGTCCACATGATGAGATCCTTTCGGGCCAGCCTCCTTCAGCATGACAGAGCCCGGAGCCCTCACCTCTCCATGACCTCCCATCTTGCCCTGGGTTGGGCTGGTTATCCATCCCCCAAACTCCCCATCAAAGACTGTAAACTCCCTCAGGGCAGCAGTAGGCCACAGGTCCACCAAGGTGGTGCCCAAGCATGGACTGGGAAAGGCACCAAGGCCGTATCTGGTGGCTGAATGACAAGGGTCCAAGCAACTCACCCACCTCCAGCCACACGTGTTGGGCTGACATGGGGATGAAGGGGATTTCAAACCCCACCAGCCCTCCCCGGGACACAGATTCGATGGTGTAGATGTTGTCCTTCGGTGTCAATTCTGCCCTGATCTGGACCGTCACCCCCTCGGCTGGGCTGCCATCCGGGTAGGACAGCTCCACCTGGAAGGAGTCACCAAAGATTCAACACGGTCAGGGCAGCACCACTCCCCAAACTGATCTAATCCCCCATCAGAATCCCAGCCAGCTTCTTCACAGAAATTGACAAGCTGATCCTAAAATTCACAAGGAATTGCAAGGACCCCCAAATAACCAAAATAATCATGAAAAAGAGGAACAAAGGAGAACTCACATATCCCAATTTCAAATCTCACTGAGAAGCTACAATACTCAAGACAATATGGTACTGCCATAGGAGAGACATGGAGATCGATGATGGGATAGAACTGAGAGTCCAGATGGAAACGCACACATCCGTGGCAAACTGGTTTCAATAAGCGTGCTAAGACCATTCAATGGGGGAAAGAACAGTTTCCTCAACAAATTTCCTCAACGAATGGGACTGGGTGCCTACACGCAAAAGAATGAAGGTGAACCCCTACCTCACACCATCTACAAAAGTTAAAAATGGATCACAGACCTAAAGTTAAGAGCTAAAACTCTGAAACACTTAGACGATGGGGGGCGGAGTGGGGGACCTTCACGACCTTGGACTTGGCAAATAAGTCACAAGGTAGGAGTCACCAGGTGCTGGCCGTTAGCCTGGTGCTGCATGGAGAACTGGACCTCCTGGGCCACATGGTGTGGAATTAAATGAAGACCACCTGAAAAAGAATGAGCAAAGGCTATTTATTCCGAGCTTGCTATAGCAAGGGAGTCACAGCCACCATCACTGGTGTTTGGCAGAGGCTCAAATGCAGGTGAAGTGGGAAAGCCTTACAGCGAGAAACAGGGAAGGTGTCAGGTGTGTCCCAGTTGGAGGCTACTGGTCTAGAGAAGCTGTAAGTGGCTAACTGGAAGCAGGTATCCCAGGCAATCGGTTAGGGGAGCACACAGGGACTCAGTATCCATCCAGGGTGTGGATTTATTTCTGCACTCTGAATTCTATCCCAACGGTCCCCATGTTCAAATCACAGTGTAGGAATCACCACGTGCTGGCCATTGGCCTGGTGCCACGCTGAGGTAGGAACAGAACGGGCAATGCTACAAATAGTTCCGTGTGATGCTCAGACCTCATTCAGGCAGGCAGAAAAGGCAGTCAGAACAAGGGGCTCAGAAGACAGGGATTGTGGGGCGCCTGGGTGGCTCAGTGGGTTAAGCGTCTGCCTTCGGCTCAGGTCATGATCCCAGGACCCTGGGATGGAGCCCCACAACAGGATTCCTGCTCAGTAGGAAGCCTGCTTCTCCCTCTCTCTCTCTGCCCCTCCCCTCCGCAAGTGCGCATGTGTGCTCTCTCTCTCTCTCTCAAATAAATGAAATCTTTAAAAAAAAGAAGAAAAAGAAGAAGAAGACAGGGATGGTGTGAAAGAAATATGGTCTGTGGGCCCCGAAGGACCCTAGAGTAGTCCCTCGCCTGTGCAGAAATCTTGTGACAGGTGACGGGGGCTTCAGACTACATAATCCCCACTTACAGCTCTGTTTCTTAATGCAGACGGTGGGTAATGTCTCGGCCCTACGTGAAATGCTCTCCCATTCATTGATCTGACAGCCCAAGCCCCTTCTTCATGCACATTCCGACCCCACTCCTTGTGCTTTAGCTTCTATACAAGCTGGGACCCTCAAATCCAGGGGCACACAGGTGTGTGTCTGTGCGCAGACAAGTAGGGGCTGGGATCCAGGCACAGAGAGGAAGGAGGTCTCAGAACAGAGGGGGAGTAGCAGGATGCAGCATGAGGACAGGCCACCAGGATCCTATGAGTGACCCACGGAAGGTAAGTGGGGCCAGGGATGTGGGTGGCGGGCAGAGCTGGGGTCAGGGGTGCAGCCAGCTTCCCTCTGGGGTAACACCGGGTGTCACTGGCCTTGCCCCCACAGGACACAAATGCCCAGTTCAGCAATTAAGACAAGGATCTTGGTTTGTAGTCACCTAAAACCTGACCCTATCTAAGAATGGCATGGTGGGTGGGTAGGAGGTGGAGGCCTATTCAAAATGCCACGTTCCCCGGGGTCTGACTCAGTCTGTCTCGGAGCAGGAGATCTGCCTCTGCGGGCATTCCTTTGGATGCTAGTTCTTCCAGAAATAAAGTCAACCGAAATAAGAAACACATTGCCTTAGAGAAACTGACTTAATAAATGGATACACCAGGGTCTTGGTAGGTACGGGCATGTCTGTCTATGTTGAATAAAGCGGACCATCCTTCTAGATGGAGCAAAGTGTCCAGTGCCTCTCCCCCTGGGGTACCGGCTCTTGCCACACACAGCAATGCAGCCCTCGGTCCCCCGAGAGCAAAGGTTACACGGTGCAATTAAAGGACGCCGTCTTCAGCAGGGTCCCCACTGCGGACCCACGATGCCACCGCAGTGGTTTCATGGTGGTCCTCAAGCGGAGCTGGGGCGGGAGGCAGTGTGGAGCCTGCGCCCTCGGATGCCCCCCACCCCCGCCCCAGGCCCCATCCCCAGCGCTTACCTTCCCCACGTAGGACAGACCCGGCTTGAACTGCTTCCTGGTGTCCCTGGAGTAGCGGACATCCACCAGCTGCCTCTGCACAGGGGTGGAGGCGTCAAACGCCACCTGCTGGCTCCCGTCCACACTGGTCACCGTGGCCCAGATGCTGACGGTGCCCCGGAAGTGCTCGGGGACATCGGCGGGGATCATGTCCTTCACACAGATGTCGAAGTCCTGGAAGCCGTGGATCTGGAGGCAGGAAGCGCACAGAATGTGTTCACTCAGGGTTGGAGTGGCTTCGAGGAACGACTCTCAAAAACACATCTGAAGTGCAGGACACTCCACGGGCTGGAGGGCCAGAGGGACACGCAGTGACACGGCCGACCTGCACTGGGGGTCACTGGATCCCTTGCTGGAGATGCAGCAATGTCCCGGGGAGTAAGATGTCCCCTGGAGTAAGATGATTGCCCGCCAGCAGACAGCGGGGCAGTGATTTGAACCGGGTCACCCCCACTTTGGAACACTCACTCCGCTCCCACTCCTGGGGCACAGAACGCCCCCATTCGACCCCTATCTCAGGACCCAACCGGGGGCCCGGCAAACAAGCCATTTGCAGAAACAGCTTCGGAGAACATTACTCAACAAATCAGAGAATAAGGCAAGGGACACCACCAGCAGAAGGGATGACAGGGTCCAGGGCTAGAGGCCCCACAGAGACAGAGGACCCCCAGACTCTACATACTTGGGAACGTGAAGTCATGCAGCCGCTTTGGAAAACAGTCTGGGAGTTTCTCAAATGGCTAAACTTAGTTACCCCTGAATATACAAACAGACCATGGCAGGACCATATAGAAAAATGGCCGACCCATTCTCTACGAGCCAGCCTCGAAGGACGTCTGACCCCCATGTCTAGCAACCAGTAGGAAGACAAACCCCTGTAACAACCAGCCCCAAATGGCTGGGACTTGATTAATAACTGACAACGTCAGGCGCCTGGGTGGCTCAGTCAGTTAAGCATCTGCCTTTGGCTCAAGTCACGATCCCAGGTCCTGGGATTGAGTCCCCCATCAGGCTCCCTGCTCATTGGGGAGCCTGCTTCTCCCTCTGCTCCTCCCCCTGCTTGTGCTCTCTCTCTCTCTGTCAAATAAATAAATAAAATCTTTAAAAAAAAATACTGACAACTTCTCTGATTTTTGTCCTTACTTCTTTTTTTTTAAGATTTTTTAAATTTTTAAAAAATGTTTTAAAATATTTATTTATTTAAGTAATCGTTACACACCACATGGGGCTCAAACTCACAAGCCCGAGATCAAGAGTTGCTGACTCACTACTGACTAAGCCAGCCAGGCACCCCTTTTCCTTTATTTTATTAAAGATTTATGTATTTAATTTCAGAAAGAGAGAGAGTGTGTGCGTGCATGAGCGGAAGGGGCAGAGGGAGAGGGAGAGAGCATCTCAAGCCGACTCTGCTGAGTGCAGAGCCCGACATGGGGCTCGATCCCACGACCGTGAGATTCCGACCTGAGCCAAAACCAAGAGTCGGATGCCCAACCCACAGTGCTATCCAGGTGCTCCCAGGTGCCACTTTTTAAGGAAAAAAAATTTTAAGTAAACTCTACCCCCACGGTGGGGCTCAAACTCATGACACCAAGATCAAGAGTCTCACGGTCTACTTACCGAGCCACCCAGGTGTCCCATTCTGCCCTTACTTCTTAGAACCAACTGAGAAAGCCAAATATGCACCCCTAACCAATTACGGGATGCTCCCCTTCTAGTTAGGTGCTGCAGGGAACGGGTACACTAAAATAAAATAAACGATCATGGAGCTGAAGCCAAGGGCAGGCCCTGCAGGAAGGGATCCATTGGGTAAGCAGCATGGGGTCTCTGCTCCTCACCTTTGTGGTTCTGAGGACGGGGCGCCCCACCTCCTGGCTGTAGTACCCCACGCCATTTACAGTCATATTGATGGCTAAGGTCCCTGAGACAGGTTTCCCAAAGGTATACCTGAAACAAAAGGACAAAAGGGGTTAATCGCACACGGAGCAGCAGGGGAGGGGAGGGGTCAGCCTCAGGAAGGCCAAGCCCCCCCCCCCCACCGTGGTGTGGTCAGCTGATACAGGGGTGCTTCCCCATCCTACATTCTGTGCCTATAGCCCTTCCCATAGCCCAGAGTCAGCATAGATAGGTGAGCATAGGGGCCTGCAATCCTCTGCACCAAGACTTGTATTTGACAGAAAAAGAGACCAAGGGTCAGAGAGCCTGGCACTTGTTGAAGCAGGACAGTACAGAGGATCTAATAACCATGGGCACCAGGGAAGCCTGGGCCTAAGTGCTCTGGTGAATTCAACTTTGAACCAGGGATCAGACCGCTTGGTTTCCTCACCCAGAGAGTGGGAATAAAACGATCCTCTCAGAGAATGCTGGTAAAACTTAAGTGTACATTTGTCATGCCTTATGCAGAGGGGACACCTGCTTACAGGGGCCCAGGAGCAAGATGGCAGATCACAGTGAATTAAAAAGTAACACCAGGCGTTTTGATAGTATTTTCTAAACTATAAAAAAGGTGTGTCTACCCAACATATCTTTGGATTTTATTTTGCTTTTCAAAATCTTATTTGAGTATAGTTGACAACATCCTTCAATTTTAAAACACGTAGCTGGGGCACCTGGCTGGCTCAGTCAGTAGAGCGGGGGCACTCTTGATCTCAGGGTCATGAGTTCGAGCCCCATGTTAACAGGCGAGATTACTTAAAAAAAAAAAAAAAAAAAACACCCAAAAAGAAACAAAAAAACCACACAGCTAGAGGAGCTGAGGGCAGGAGAGCCAACCTCCACCATAAGCTCTAGTACGTGGCAGAGCTGGGCAGGAACACAAGCCTTGGAGGACTCTCCCTGGGGGGCCCGCGGAAAGGGACAGGACACCTGGTCAACCCTCACTTTGGAGCTGGTTATTAGCCTGGTCATGAGACAGGCAACCCCTTCAAGAACTCCCTTGCGGGTCAGCCCATTTGTTGTGGGTACTGTCTGCAAGGAAGAGGGGGGACACTGGAAGAGGAGAGAGAGGGGTGTGCCCCAGGAGGAGGGGAGCAAGGGCGGGAAAAGGGGGCTACTCCCCCAAGAGGGGCGCGTCTGAGGGAGAAGAGGCCTGCCCGTGGGGGCGTGTCCCGGGAGGGGGCGTGTCCCGGGAGGGGGCGTGTCCCGGGAGGGGGCGTGTCTACAAGGGAAGGGGCTCGCCCCTGCTGACCCCCTCTTTCTCACCTGGCCCGCACAGTGCCCTTCTCGCATGTGTCCAGGTCCCGGATATACGGGGGCGGGTCAATAAGGAGCTCAAATTTCGGCAACACTGAAGGAGAGAGCAGAGAGAGGGAAGGGCGGCTTCCACCGCGGGGGTGGCCTCAGAAAGTCCTGGAGCTGTAGGAGGGATAACAGCAAAGCCGCAGCCCGGGGCCACCACGAGGCCAACACCACAGGAATCCACACCCCCACCCTTCGTTGAGCACGGGCAGCATTCTGGGGATTTTGCTGACCCGCATCTATTTCCTACTTTGGGGGGACGCACACTCTTTTTCTCCTGAGAGGCCCACATCTCATCATTTTTAGGCCATTTGCTCTGCGCGCAGCCCGGCCCAGAGGTGCGCAAGTGGCTCAGCCCAGGGAGCGGCCAGCCATCTGGTCACCCTGGGCAGCTTGGAGAGGAGGGACGAACACCCCCAACACCGGGAAGCTGCACGGAGGAAACGGGAAAAAGCTGGTCCTTCCAGCTTACGACACAAGGCCATAAATTCCTTTCCTTTTACTTCCAGAGCTTGCACTGGGCTTCTGCCACTTGCAACCAACAGCCCTGCCCTCTACACCCTTTCCTTCTGGGGACTTCTTCTTGAACAGAGAAACCCCTGACCAGGTTAAGGGAGAATTTCAGCACAGAAGCAGAGTAAGTGGCTCTGGTCCATGATCGGTCCCCAGCTCCTGTTACTGGAGCCATTTCCTGAATGGCTCTCAAGGTCTCAGCTCCCCCATCTGTGCACAGGGTCAGGATGACGACGAAGGAACCAAAAGAAATGGACTTAAAAAGGAAGGGAGGGGTCGCCTGGGTGGCTCAGTCGGTGAAGCGCCTGCCTTCCGCTCGGGTCATGATCTCAGGGTCCTGGGACTGAGACCCGGCATCGAGCTCCCTGCTCAGCGGGGAGCCTGCTTCTCCCTCTCCCTCTGCCTGCTGCTCCCCCTGCCTGTGGTCTCTCTCTCTGTCAAATAAACAAATAAAATCTTTTAAAAATAATAAAAATAAAAAATAAAAAGGAAGGGAATTCTGACCCAGGCTACGACATGGATGGACCTGGAGGACATGATGCTGAGTGAAATATGCCAGACCCAAAAGCACATATACCACAAAGCCCCTGGGCGAGTCGGTCATAGAAACAGGAAGCAGGACAGCGGGCGGGCCAGGGGCTGGGGAAGGGGACGGGAGTTAGTGTTTCCTGGGGTCCAAGTTTCAGTCCAGGACGATGAAAATGTTCTGGAAATGGAGGGTGGTGATGTCTACCCAACAACACGAATGTCCTTAATACCACACAACTGTACACTTACAAATAGTGAAGAGGGCAAATTTTGTAACGTGTGGTTTATGATAATTCTTCCAAAAGGGAAATGACAAAGTGCCCAGCTCTCTGCCCGGAGCCCCAGCCCATGGGGCTGCCGCCGTGCTCCCCCATCACCGGCGATGTCACCGGGTCTGTGGTTTTGCCCAGATGTGAAATCCTAAGATCGTAAGATTCTCCAGCTTACCATACTTCTGAACTTCGAAGGACTTGTTGTACACGTGGCCTTGCATTTCAACAAAAATGAACCATTCTCCCAGCACCGGCTGGTCAGACAGGGGGAAGGTCATGTTGGCCACACCTGTGCACGGAGAGACGACCGGTCATCCTGGGGCAAGAGCGTGTGCAGAGAGCCAGCCAGGCCCGACCATACTCCATGGTTGGGGGCTGCCCTGTCCATCCCAAGACATCACGCGGCATCGCTGGCCTGCACGCACTAGATGCCAGTAGCTCCTCCCCCCAAGTCATGGCAACCCCACATATTCCCACATAATGCTAAGGTTCCCTGGGGGCAGAATCCCGCCCCCCCCCCGCTGCCCCCGCCCACCAGGCGGTTACTGCTGCCCAAGCTGAGCAGATTCTGAACAGGCTTCAAGACGGAGCACCGCTCTCCCTGCAAATGGGCCCCCCAAAATGCCACCAGCCTCAGACAGACAAGGCAGCTTTGGCTTTGGGTCCGTTCCTCGGAACCCCGACAGGAGCTGTTTTCACGCTGGGAGGAGAGTTGGGATTTTCCACGAGGCTCCAAGGGAGGAATCTCAATGGCGCAAAAACTCCAAATGCCGCGTGGGTATCGGTCACTCCCGAGTGGCACTTGCTCTGCCTGTCCCCAACAGTGACACCGTGAGGGCAGCTCAGCGGGACTCCGGGGAAAACCCAGAGACTACACAGCCCCCACCGCCCCTCTCCGTCACTGTGGAATTGGCAAACGTGACGGCAAAAGGTCTCTTTCCTCACATATTCTGAGCCTTCGAAGGTCAGAGGATGTTTGGGGGTGCATGTCACCAACATACCTTTTCTATGGGGCCTCATTAGTCCGTGGTCAACATTACCAGTCACTCCCCAGGACGGGAGCAAAACTGCACCAGTTGAGAACCCCTGGTCTACACATATCTCAAGGAGCTTTTTAAATGGGGGCCCAGTCATTCCCTTCCCCTGTGTTCTGAAGATCAAGTCCGTACACCTCCTTGCAGCCCGAGAGGCCCCCTGGGCTCACTGCTGCTTCTGGCGTCAGCACTCCTGACACGTAGGGCCTCCCTCCTGTGCCCGGCCTCACTCTCCCTGCCATCCACCGGGCCTCCTGCATGCTGGGCCTCTGTCTGGAACACATTCCCTGGCCCCTCGTTTGGCCTGGCTAACTCTGCTCCTTCTCCACTTTGTTGCTGGAAAGGCTTTTCCTCCAGGCAGCCTTCCAGGATTGTCTCTGCTTCCCCAGGCTGGGCAAGAACCCTGTTTTGCCCTCTCTGAGTTTGTACTTCTCCTTGCTAGCACTCATCATGGCAGATGTTATCCGCGGTTTAATGTCTGTTTCCCCCACTGGGCAGAAAGTTCACCCTTTGTCAGCATCTACTTCAGTGCCCAGCAGGTATCTGCTGGTAGGAAGACAGTCAGTGAGAGGGAGCGAAAGGGCCCGATGGGGAGGGTAGAGTAGAGGAAAGCAGGCCGAGTGCCAGGCAAGAAGGCAGGATGGGTCACCAAGAGAGTCCAAGTGTCCTGCCCTTGGCTCCACGTGGCCCCTGCAGCCCCAGGCTCGGAACTCAAGGAAGGACAGTCACGGAAGCCCTGTCCCTGCTTGTCAGCCCTCCCCGAGTATCTCAGAACAGGAAAGAGGGCTCAAGGCCAGACCAGGGGACCCGGAAGTGTAACACTGCATAAACCACCACAGTCCACCTGCCTCCTAGATCTAGGCCCTGCACTCACAGAGGCACTTGGGGTCCAGGACCCCTCAAGGGGATGACGAGGCGGAAGATCTGCAGTGGGAGGAAGACGGGAGGTGCCAGCAAACAAGACCCTGATGTTCCCCCAAAGGCCTCAAGTTATGTGCAGGAGCCCCAGCTGGATGCCGGGGCCAGAGAAGCACGGGTGGGTTGTGATGCTGCAGTGAGCGGGTGCACTGAGGGCACAATCTAGTTTCCCTGGAGATTTATTGCATCTGCCCCCCAAAACTGCAGAAGGAGAAAGGGGAGGGGATGGGAAGAGGCTTACCACAGCAGAATGGCTCCAAGTGTCTCCATTCCGTCATCCTCGAGCCCCTGGGGTCCTGCGGCGGACAAACACCGTAGTCAACTCAGGCCAGCCGGTGTGTGCCCGGCACACGTGTGCACCCTCCAAGCCCTCTCTCTAGGGTGGGACAAGCGTGGAGGGCAGGCCCCCAGAGGAGCCATTTACACGGGAGCAAATGAAAGCTCGGGGCACAGAAGCCACTGGTCTGAGGACACAGGGACAAAGGGGCCGGATCTGTCCCCATTTAAGGAGCTGGGTGCAAATCTAGAGAGGCAAACAGACACACGCTTAGCCTGCCCCAGGGCAGGTCTAGGGCCCGCGATGGACCCCGTGCCCGCCTCGTGAGGCGCTGGGACAGGCAGGGACTACCTCGGCAGCAGACGGTCGGGGAAGACAGAGAGCAGGCTACCGGGCCCCGAGTCAGAGCGGAGGGGGTCACATGCCACTCACCAGAATGTAGGCTTCCAGCTGCAACACAGACAGACAGGCAGTGAGCGCAGCCCCCTGCAGGCCCCCAGCCCTCTGAGCATGTGCCACACGCCCGCAGTGCTCTGGCCTCCCTCTGTCCCACAGACCTCCCCCTGGCTCCCCAGGGGACTCGGAGCCACAGGACAAAACCCAGAACGGAGGTCGAAACTGGAAAGAATGGGGGGAAAAGACCAGAGGCTGGCAGTGCCCCTGGCCAGGTGGTCCCAGGCGGGTGTGTTCCAGGCACAGGGTTTTAGAAGCCGATCTCACCTTCTGGCTGACGGGCCTCAGGTTTGGGGTGACAGTGAAGATGCTTATGAGCACTGGAAGGGAAGGACACCGTCGTGTGGCAGCTCTGGCCATGGCTGGCCCTCCCCTCCCCCCAGCCTGCGCGAGCCGCCCACCTCGGTGCCGGGGCTTGTACACCGGCTTGTCGGTCTGGATGAACACGGAGGCGCCCCGGCCGTCCACAGTCACGGAGGTCTGGTTGTGGAAGAGGGGGCCCTCCTCCGCCCGCCAGCCGCGGCCCCACACCTGCAGGAGGGCCTGGCCCCGGACGTCCGTGGGCACCTGCAGGCAGACCACAGAGCTTTGCGAACGACAGAGTGTTTCTCAACGTTGGCACCAATGACACTTAGGACTGGATCATTCTTTGCAGGGCAGGGCACCCCATCATTTCACAGCATTGAGCAGCATCCCTGGCCTCCACCCACCAGATGCCAGTAGCCCCCCCCCCTCGTTAGGACAACCAGAAATGTCTCCAGCCACTGCCAGTGTTCCCTGAGGGGCCAGAATCCTCCCTGCCCAAGCTGAGCATTGCTCTTCAGGAGCTATTCTAAGAGTTAAGGATCCCAAGACCTTTTTTTGGAGTCTCTAGTCTAGTCTGAAGATTCCCCTGGCCCCTTCTCTCCTAGAATTATACAGCCCTTCACTGGTCTCTTCTACAAAGCCGCAGCACCGATCCTGTGAAGTGTCCCTTCTGAGGAGCAGTGGGCAAGGATCATGCATAATCTTAACCCCTGTCCAGTGTGGCCCGGCTTTCTGATTCACAAGAAAGCCGATCTGCTCAAAGGGCAGCTCTGGGAGACTTATCAAGGGCTTCCCAACTATTGACATCTGGGGCTGGCTCTTTCTTGGTCATGGAGGCTGTCCTCTGCACTGTCCCCAGCACATGGAGGCTGTCCTGAGCACCCAGGAGGTGCCCTCCCCTGTTGTGACAACCAAAATGGTCTCTAGACACTGATGTCCTGGGGCCGGGGGCGGGGGGTAGGGCAAACATCCCCACCAGGTGGGAGCTGCTGCCTTAGAGAAAAGGTTCTACTGTTGTCAGGAAGGCAGGAAGGCCTCTGTCCCGCAGCGCTCAGGCACTAGGGACACCCTGCAGAGGAGAGGAACCACTTCAGACTTGGTACGGATCACTGGGGGAGGGCACACTGTAATTCAGAATGACTCTCGATGTCACCCATTCATTCCGGGACTCCTCTGAGTGCCTGATAAAAGTTAAGGAACAGCTAACCCAGAAAATACTGACAATTTCAGGGCTTGTGAACCCCTTGAAATCCAAAGACTCCAGTTCAAAAACCCACATCAGAGAATTACCTACGGTGTGGTCTGGTTCACAAAATAATTTTAAAATAATAATATTCAATGCCGGTGAAGCTGTGGGAAGTTTGGTCTCTACTACGTCACAGGTGGTGCCGTGCAGGGGGACTGCTGTGTCTTGAAAGACAAAGCAGGACCAAGCACGAGGCTTGGTTCCTAACCTGGTCATTCTTCTTTCGGGGTGTTCAGCCCAAGGCAGGCATTCAGAATGCTAAGACATCTTGGGGGCACCTGAGTGGTTCAGTCAGTGAAGCACCTGCCTTCAGCTCACGTCATGATCCCGAAGTCCCAGGATCGAGGCCCACATCGGGCTCCCTGTTCAGCGGGGAGCCTGCTTCTCCCTCCCCCTTTACCTCCCACCCCCACAGATGCCCACACATGCACGCGCATGTGCGCGCACTCTCTCTCACTCTCTCAGATAAATAAAATCTTTTAAAAAAAAGAATGCTAAGACATCTTTATGTGCAAAGATGCCTGCAATGTTTGGATTATGTTATCAAAACCCTGAAAACAATCTTTTAAAAAATCTAACCATGTACAAGGTGGAGAGGGTTAATAAATTAGTACATAAAAGAGATGGGATAGGATGAGGTTAACAATAGGAGGCAAATTACTATTATAGAGATTTGAACACATGGAATTATGTTTACACAGCGCGTTAAGAGAAAATAGCAGGAAGTGAAAGGGGGTCTACCCTTTAATTGCAGCTATGAAAGAAATGTCTTTATGTGGATGAGGATTTATGGGAAACATGAGAAAGTGAAAAGTATGGGGGGATGGGATTATGGATGAGTTTTCTCCTTTTCTCAATTTTTTCTTCATTATTCATTGCTGACATCACCACTAATGATTTTTCTCACCACACATGAAACTTCTCTTGTTCCATTCCAAATCAGTTACTTCCAAGGTAGGGTTCGGTAAGATGTTAAAAATTCATAGCTTACCTTCAGTTTGATTGTCCCTTTATCTAAAAAATAAAAATTAAATGAAAACAGTTAAATTGGAAGCTGGGTTTGCCTACCTCCCTGAGCTGCAGCCTTATAACTGGGGGCCTTCTCAACCCAGAGGAATTGTCTGTGGACGGACACACACACTGGGTCATGCCGGTCTGGGCTGGGATTGGGAAAAGTGAGAGGTTTCCTCCAAGCTGGTGAGAGCCTGAAGGCCAGAGGGGATGGACAAAACCGAACTATTCAGGGGAAAGCTGGCCAGCCCGCATACTTAATAATTCACTTCACCCCTGGCCCCATGCCCAAGGTGTGCTGTAAGGGGAGCAAAGAGAAGAGTCCAGGGCAGTGGAACAAGAAGGGTAGAGAGAAAGAACAGGAGACTGAGGTCCCCAGTAGACCTCCCTCCAGTAGATGTTTTCCCATCACCTTTCTCTTGACCCAAGCCGAAATATTTACCATTGTGACACCTGTCCGGGCTTTCTAAGACTTGATTTACTGTTTTTGCCTCCCAGTATCCATTCCCCATTTTTTACTAGCAGAACCCCAATTTCCTTGGGGGGAGAGACCTGCCCAGCTCCCAGCTCAGGAGGTTTGGTGCGGCTCCGCCCATCTCTCTTGGGGCTCTGCGAAAATCTACATAGGCCTTCCCCCAGTCACAGTGATTGGTTCAGAGTTGAGCACATGACCCCAAATGGGCCAATCAGCATAGGCCTCCCCCCCCAGGACAGAGGGGTTGGGTCAGGATTGAATACATGACCCAAGTTAGGCCAATCAGAGAGAATGCTGGGACATTTCTCAGCGGGTTGGAGAACCTGTTATTCTCTCAGCTTGGGGGAGACGCAGGCCGGTTCGGAAGTGGGGCTGGGAGACGACAGCCAGGGATGCCAGTGGACTTGCCGAGTTATGACAGCCCATAAACACTTGGTTGCTGAAGCCAACTTGATGTGAGTTTTGGGGCGACCCACAGAGTCAGGACTGCCTGCACTCCTGCCTACCCAAGCCCTCTCCTGGTTTCCCCTCCAGGCCAGCCTCTCCCTCATCTCACTGGGGGATAGGTGCTGCCTCGCTGGCCTTAGGACCCCGACATCGTCCGTCTGTGTCTCCTGTGGCCAAATCACATTCTGCGTGAGGAATCAGGTGTCTCCCTGCTGGACTACAGGCCCTGAGGCAGCTCCCTGCTCTCACCACCTGTGTCCAGGAGGCCCTCACTGTTGTTATCTGGCACCTAACACCACAGGGGCGCTAGAAGCTCGACCAAAGGTCTGAAGAGGTCCTGAGAGTCCCTCTGGGCCCCAGGCCCACCTCCAACCAGAAGGATGCCCGACTCCATCCAGATCTGCACCCACAGAACCTGGGCTGCAGAGAAACGATGCACCCTGATTTCCTAGACAGGGCAAGTTGCTGCCTCTACTGGGTCTCACTCTCCCCATCTGAAAAGTGGGGGGAAAAGAAATCTGCTTTCCTTCCCCTGATGGGAGGTGGGATGGAAGAGAAGCAAAGCAATGCCCACACTGCCTGAGCCACGAAGGCCACTTTGCCAAGGGAGAGGAAGCCCTGGTCAGGCACCCCAGGGACCTACCCAAGATGGCTCCCTGGCTCCACGCCACCGCCTCGCCCTGGGCCACCAGCTGAGCCTGGACCATGACTTCCCGGGGGGAGTTAAAGATGGTCACACTGATGACTTCCTCCACTCCGGAGCGGAAGACAGAGGGTGCAGCAATCAAGTAGGCCCTGTAGGAAAGGAGAGCCTCAGTGAAGGTCACTCAGTTTGCAGTCAGTGCATTCTGCCACAGGACCTTTGCGAATGCCGCACCAACACTGTGAACCACTCTCCTGAGTAACTGGCAGGATCCCACTTCATCCTCACAGCCACCCTGTGACAAGCGCCAAAAAGCCATTTACAGAGTCAGAAATTAAGCCCTGGAAAGCCAAGCCACGTGCCCGAGCCAGTAAGAGACCAGGATTCAAACCCAGGCAGCCAGATTCCAGAACTCAGTGGAAAGAAACAAGGAGCTTCCTGCAGCATTAATCATAAGAACAAAACCCTGAAAATAAACTAAATGGCCCGAAACAGGAAGAGCTCTGTGAACAGTGGCACCAAAACAGGCCTCTCTTCCTGAAAATCCTCAGCTTCACCAACTGTGAAGATACTCCTGGAAGGTAGAGAACATTAGCTTACTTTCCAGATGGGCAAGCTGTCGCTTCAGAAGGAGAAGGAATATGCCGCAGATCCCACAGACAGGGGAGAACCTTGGGGTGCCCGTAGGGCACCTGACCAGAGGCACACAGGTCCTCCCCACCTGAGCTCCCGCCCCTGGTGTTCTACAACTTTCCACGGATAATCAGAAAGTCTCATTCATCTCTGACCGTGAAAACTGCTCACAACGCAAAAGCAAGCACCAAGAGCCCAGACAGCAAAGGCAGCACAAACCCAGCTATGCAGAGAACTACAGGCACCAGGAGGAAACAGGCAAAAGGGAAAACACTAAGCCAGGCAATGAGAGTAGGAGAGATTTGCGTGTCTCAAAAATCCTTTCTGGGACAACCGGATGTCCACACACACAGAGACAAATTTAGACCCTGACGGAACGCCATACACTGAGGTGAACTCAAACTAGGTCAGAGATCTAGCAAGTATAAAACTAAAAGAGCGCTGGAAGAAAGCAGGAGAAATGGCTTCGGGAGCCTGGGTTAGGCAAAGATTTCATGCATAAGGTACTGATGCACGATCCATCAAAGAAATCATTGATAAACTGGACTTCATTAAAACTTCATGAAAAATCTGGCATTTTAAAAGACACACTGGGCTCCTATTGGGTACCGTCCGGCCGCAGCACTGACCCTGGGAGTCCACCATGCTTTGTCCAGCTTGAACGGTGGCCAGAGCTCATGCACTCTGGCTTCCTACATGGACTGTCCCACTTCAGGACTGACCGGAGCCTGCAAGAACCTCGGGACATACCATGTACTTCCTATGTAACTCCAGCACTGATGAGAATGTGCCAAGACCCTACTTTTGTAAGCACGCAGCCCACATCCAGCAATGACTGGAACCAGTAACGACCCGGGGGTCCAGTGTTCCGACCGACTCCAGCACCACCCACCACCCACAATGACCGGGTTTCTACGTGCAGCGTCTGGCCTCAGCTGTGCACAGAGCATGCATTCATCCTGGGCATGTGACTGCATCATCTGGGGCATCAGTGACCCTGGGGTTCGTGAAGGCACTGTCCAGGTCCAGCACTGACCAGAATGTGGACGGATCCTGGGTCTTAGGTGTTCTCTCGGATTCTCATGCCAATGGGGTGTGCAAGCAGTGACAGTGGGGGAGACATATACTGCCTCAAGCATGGGAACTCTTGTTCTGTACGTGCTGTGTAGTGTCTTGCTGGCTCCAGCACCCACCAGAGCGTGCAGGGAGCTCCCTGAGCTCCCACGCGCAGTGTCCGGCCTCAGCAGTTCACACAGCGAACAGCGATCCCAGTCACACTAGGTAGTGCCGTGTATTATCTAATCCCAACACTGGCCCGGGTGTGCAAGGCCTCTGGCTTCCTACGTGTCCTGCCCGCTGCAGCAGGACCTCAGGCCCCTCTAGGAATAATCTTTCCATCTAGCTCCCAGCTGATCCCCAGGACCTCCCACATAGCACACGCAGACCATGGAAGAGCATTCAGGGAATAGACAAGCCACACGTTCATGTTCCTTGGTCACGTCTTAAAGCCTGTATCCAGATCTCAGTTAGATTTTTCACCCAAAGGGCCTAGAGAACCCGACAGAACCAAATTAACTCTCCCTGAGGTTCAGGAGTTGCAGCTGTTGGGATGCTTGCCAGCCAAGCATTGGTGACCTGATGCACACACACACACACACCCCCCCCGCCCCCCGGCATCAGGACTGACACTGGTTTCAGTCTCAGAAGGTCTCAGAAGGTCCCGGCCTGGGAAGGGTGGTGTTTGGTAAAGAGTAGACAGTACTGGTCTTTTTTTTTTTAGATTTTATTTATTTCTTTGAGAGAGGGAGTGAGCAGGAGAGAGCACAAGCAGGGTGAAGGGCAGAGGGAGAAGCAGGCTCCCCACTGAGCAGCAAGCCCGATGTAGGGCTCAATCCCAGGACTCTGGGTTAATGACCTGAGCAGAAGGCAGATCCCCAATGGACCAAGCCACCCAGGTGCCCTCAACAGTACTGGTCTTAGGACAATGTGCAAATCCGTACTGCTTTCTGGGGTCAGGGATTCCTCATTCAAGTATCACATGGGTCAGGGCGCCTCAGTCAGTTAAGCATCTGCCCTCGGCTCAGGTCATGATCCCAGGGTCCTGGGATTGAGCCCTGCATTGGGCTCCCTGCTCAGCAGGGAGCCTGCTTCTCCCTCTCCCTCTGCCCATCCCCCTGCTTATGCGCGCTCTCTCTCTCACTCTCTCTCAAGTAAATAAATAAAATCTTTAAAGAAAAAATCACATGGGTCACAGAAGTGGGTATCCAGGGCTATTCCTAAACCCCAATCACTCTAGTGGGTTAGGCCACGGCTCTGGCTTAGAGGCCGACTAATCTAGAACTCCAGGTCAGTAATTTTGCAACTTCACTTCCTAGCACTTCGAGCCCCACACAGGGATTCCATTTTCCTTGACAGAAGGTAATATCCCAGGATGACTTTAGTCAGAGGCAAACACTCTTGAGAACAGCTTGAAACTCTGCAACCCAGAGACACTTGGTCTGTATAAGGCAGGGTCTGTACTTTAGGGCCCAGTCGAGCTGTGTGGTGGGGTGGACCTGTGCATGGCCAAATGTTTCTCAGCACCCCCAGCCTTCACTTAGTAGATTTGGGCAGCATTGCTTCCCCCTCGATGTGGACCAAAAATGCCCCTAGTATTACCCAATGACCCCAGGGAAGCAAAAATCATCTCCCCCTGGCTGAAGACCTCTATTTTAAGGAATGCCTTAAGATCCGGACAAAAATTTGCTGGATTCCAATGTCACAAGGCCCAGGGGAGGTAAATCCCACTGCTCAAAGCCCAGGATGGTGTCTTACTTTTCAAACTGTGATCCCAAAGGCACCGTGGCTGGAAGCGACACCACCCACTTCATCCCACGGTTGACCTGTTTTCTCGGAACTCCTAAGCAAGCGCTGCTGGAACAAGCCACCTCATCAAGGCTGAGGCCGGACTACACGGCTGAGCTCCGGCAGCTCCGGGCGGCCCCCCTGAACCCACAGCCTTGCAGGGCTCACCCCAACTTGGCAGGTCTGGGAATACTCCCGGTGAAGCCAACTCCTGGGAAATTCTCCTTAGCAGCTAGTTAATTCACCTCCTCAGCAGAAGCTCTGTAGTCAAACTTCAAGAAAAATGTGGAAGCCAAACAAACACTCCCTCCCCGCCACCACGCCCTCCCAAGGAAAACGGAACGGTAGGGCTCTCCTCCGGTTTCCCGGCCAAGACGCGCACCTCTTACCTCCATGCCACGGACAACTCGAAATCGCCACCCAGGACGACAGCCCCCGTCACACCAAAGGGGCAAGGTGGGGAGGAGGAGCTGGCCTCGCAGCCTTAGCTCTGGGGACTCCCTGTACCTCCGTGGGTTACCTCTGAAGGTCAGGGCACCCCCTTCCCAGTCCGACCCCTGGGAGTCAGGGGACAAGACTCCAGGTCCCGCCCAGTGCGGAGGCTGTGTAGCTTTGGACAAGTCGCTACACCTCTCTGAGCCGGTCCCCGGGACCCCCTCCCCGAGGACAGCCAACCTCCTCCGTCGCCCGGGGCAACTCACGGGGCCTGGGGCGCGGCGCACAAGCCGTCCCGCGGCGACAGAAGCAGAAGCAGGCGCCCGAGCAACGGGCAGAGCAGGGCGCCCCACATTTTTCGGCTCCGCGGGGGCGCCGCGCCCAGGGATGGGGCCGGGCTGGGGCTGGGCCAGGGTCGGGGTCCGCGCGCTGCGGTGCCCCCTGCGCCACCGGGGGCCCTTTGTTCGCAGCCCCCGCGCCGTGCGCACGGCGCCATGCGCCCCGCTCCGTGGCCGGCCAAGCTGGGGCAGCCCGGGACCAGCCCCCTCCCTGGACCCGCCTCGTCCCCGGGCCCGCCCCGCCCCAGCCCGGGTGCGACCCGCCCCGCTCGCCCCCTCCCGGACCCGCCCGCCCCGCCCCGCTCCTTTCCCGGGACTCAGCCCCTGCACCTCACTCTCCCCAACCCGCTCCCGGGCCCTCCCCGCCCCCTGCCCGGACCCCTCGGTGGATCACCCACCGACCCTGACCACGCCCTCCCCGCTCCTCGGACCCGACTGGGCCCCTATGCCCCCCGCCCCCTCCCTGCACTGCTCTCTCCATCCTCCCAGCTCGGCAGCCCGCCCCGCCCCCTTTCCGGACCCCGACCCGCCCCCGCTCCCTTCTCGGGACTCATCCCCTCCGAGGACTCTCTCCGGACTCGCCCCACCCCCTGCCCGGGCCGGACCCCACCCTGGACCCACCCCCAGGCCAGGCCCAAGTCCTCCCCCTTCCTCGGACCCAAGCTGTCCTTTCCTTCTCCCCCGATCTTCCGCGCTCCCGTCTCCCCGGGTTGTCAACCTCCTGGGACCCACCTCCTCCTGGGGCTGCCCCCCTACCCGACATCCCCTGCCTCCTCTCCAGCCTTCCTCCCCAGTCGCCCCCGCCTGGCCCCCTCTGCGGACTCGCCCCGCCTCGGCCTCCCGGGAGGGAGCTGCCTCTCGGTGCCGCCTTCAAGCCCCGACCCGGCAGGGCGCCCACTCCAGCCAGGGCCCGGCGACCTGTGCAGTGCACGTGGCCTCAGGAGCGGAGCCCTTTGGGGAGACAGGCTGGCCAAGGGGTGAAACTTCCAGATGCGCAGCTGCCCCTGGGCCCCTGACTGCCGGTGCCCCTGATTGCGGGTGCCCCTGACTGCGGGTCCTCTCTTCTACCCTTTCCGCACCCCTGCCGCTGTCCACAAATCCCCTTGGCCAGGCCCCTCCCTCTCTGAGCCTCCCTTTCCCCTCTGACATACAGCAGGGTTGGACCCCTCAGAGTGCCCCCAATTGAGCAATGGCCCCATTGTCATAGGTTCCTGGGGGGGGGCCGCACCTCCCTTCTATATCATGTCCAAGTCCTGTTCCCCCTCCTTCCAGCATCACCCCCCCCCCAACTGGCACCATTGGCCCCTCTAGGAGGACCACTCCAGCTACCAGGGCCCTCCTAAAACTCTAGTGCTGACCACACTTCCCTCCTGCCCCAAATCTTTGGGGATCCCTGTTCATTGGGACCAAGTCCAAACTCCAGGCTGCCCTAATGGCTCGGCCTCACCCTGGCTCCTCAGATGCTTTGTGCTGAGCTCTTAAACTCTGCTCTTCTACCCTTTTCCTTTGGCTGCCAGACTCCTGCTCCTCCTGGAAGCTTCCTTTGAACCCTCCCTGTTCCCAGGCACCCTGGGTCCTTTAGGTGGCCTCCCCACCAGCCCTCTCTTGGCTTTAGGCCAAGCCATGGGCAGGGGACAGGAGGGCAGACAGGGCTTGCCCAGCAGATGTGGGAGGGGCCCTGCAGGAGCCTGGGGGGAAGGGGGAGGCAGCAGGCACAGGAGGGTGCTGAGCCCAGGAAGAGGTGCCGGCCTCTGATCTCAGCCCACTCCGGCATCAGGCAGGGCCTTCTAGTATAACCCTCCTGATAGCCATCTGTCCTGCCACTCCTCTTGCCCTTCGGTAAACTGGGCCCCACAGCTCCAGCCTCGAAGCCAGCCTCCTGCCCCTCCCTTCACTCCCTCCTCCTTTGGGCTCTGGCCACACTAGTCTCCATGATTCCATGGACTGCCACCCACCACCACCACCAAGAAGCCAGCTGTCCCCTCTTCCTGGGATGGTCTTCCTCCTGGAGTCACAAGGCTGCTGCCCCCCCCGCCCCGACGCTTCATGGCTAGCCCCACTGTCCCTCCTTCCCTGACTGCCGGTGTTGTAAGGCCTCAGATGTGACGGGCTGCCCTTCCAGGTCCCCAAAGGCCTAACTGTGAGCTCCCTGCTCTCACCAGGTATGCCCCCCACTCATCAGAAGAGGCTGTTCCCCACCTGTTCCCCTGTTAGCCTGACCAATTACACCCCACACAGCCTCAACCCAGCAGATCTCACCTCCTTGTTTCAAACAAGCCAATCACATCCTCCCCTGGGAACCAAGGGCACCCCACCCTCCTGTTACTACAAAGTCTGCCTCCTGCAGCCTCGGGCGGTTCACTCCCCTCCCAAGGGCAACCCCCACATGGTCTTGTGTGGCCAGCTGGGTCCTCCCCCCGACCCAGGGCTGTGAGTATATGACTGACTGCTGTCCGTCTCATCAGACCAGTGTTGGGTGTTGTGTGTTTGGCCATCTCAAACTGTTCAGGACAGGAGATCGATCCCTCCTTCACTGATGGGGTGAGAGGGAGGCGACCAGACACCACCATGCCCTCATCACCCAGTTGGACTCTCTGGTGCTCTGCACAGGAGCCATGACGTATTATCCCAGGGACACTTGCTGCCTGTCTGTCCCCCCTGGGGTAGCAGCCCCATTTGCTGCTGGACACCGGGTCCCTGGCTCCAAGTGGGCACGCAGTACACCTGTGCTGACATCCTCACCGGGCCCCCAAGCTGCTGTGGGGCCCTGGGGAAGAGCCAGTTGATCCATTTCTAGGAAGCGTGTGAGCTCTTGTTTCATAGGGTCATTGCTAAAAGTTGAGTTGTACAAACTTGCAGTTAAATATATGGTATTAAAAATAAAAGTTGTGGGCACCTGGGTGGTTAAGTCGGTTAAAGGTCTGCCTTTGGCTCAGGTTGGGATCCCAGGGTCGTGGGATCAAGTCCCACGTCAGGCTCTCTGCTCAGCAGGGAGTCTGCTTCTTCCTCCCCCTCTGCCTGCTGCTCCCCCTGCTTGTGCTCTGTCAAATAAATAAAATCTTAAAAAATAAAACAAAATAAACCAAAATAAAAGTTGTAAGTACTCTAAAGTGATCACTTCCTCATTTCCCCCACATCTTACTATTCTCTGTGCTCCTGAGGATATCCCTGACTCTTGTTTGTATCTGATGGTGAAGTGACTGTCATACTACACATCCCTCCCCAGGTCACATTTAGTGACTTCCTGCTGGTAGCTTCAAACTGGTGGGGCGGGGGTGGGGGGAGTCCCATCAATTCTGCTCTAATTTGCTTTGAAAGCACAAATTTGTTCCAACATGGTGGGTACGTCAGAGATGGGTTTGAGCACGATGAGCTCGAACGTGGTGTTGCCTGCGCAGGATTTTGTCCAGGGGCAACGCTGGATGAATGTGGAAAGCTGCGCCCGGCTGACCCGAGGTGCGTGGGAACGTACAACCTCCCCGCTGCCACCACCACACACACCCCCGCCTCACCATCTACAGGCTTCCCCAGCTGTTAGGAGCTACCATGCCAGGCCCCACCTGGAAACCCGGCTACAACCTCCCCACACCATGTCCACCTGTGAATCTCAGGTCCCTTCCGAAGGTCAAGTGCTGTGTTTGCTGTTGTAGTCACATCTCTCTAAGCCACTTAATGTGTGTACAGCAGTCCTGCCATTTTTAGTAGGTGCCTTTTTCTAATGTGTCAATGACACAGTTTCTGGGTGGTGCCCTGACCCCGTCTTCCCATACTCCCTGTGGTTGGTGCCAGTTTGCAGGGCATGGTCATTTTTAGGAACGTCAGGTCAAGGCAGGACTGACGGGGTGTGTCCCACCGGGAGATAATTAAACATCTCTTAGAGGGCCAGAGATGCACTGCATAGCGGGCTGGGCCGGGTCTGGGTGGGCGGGCGAGGGAGATGGTCTTATTGTTAAAAAGCCTTTTGTTCTTTCGTGGAGCCTCCAGCTCCTAGACCTGCTGAGGGGTCGGAGTCTGGACGTCTGGACTTGGCGCGGGAAGACAGACGTGCAGACTCATGGCCCGCAACGTAGAGGGTTTTAGCACAGCATGGCAGGGACCCCGAAGCCAGGACAGCAACAGGGCATGCCTGTGTGTGGGAGCAGCTGGGGGGCATGATGTTGGCTGCCCAAGGGGGCACAGCAGAGACAGAACCAGGGCAGCCGCTGGCCGTACTCACAAAGCCGAAACTGCATGTGACCTCTGACCCTACTGGAAGGACACAGACGCCAAGGTGCTCCAGGGAAGAACGTTCCCAGCAGCCCTGTAAGGGGCAGTGAATAACCAGGAGCAGCCTACGTGTTCATCCAGGCGATGAGGGACACGCTGTTGAAGGAAGGAGGTGCCACGTTCGATCCCCCTCCCCCAAAGCAGGGAAAGTAGGGTGTGGGGGAAAACAGCAGCCAGGGAGAGGGTGTAGGAAGGCAAATTCGACAAGACCTGAGCACTTTCACTTCCTGAGGTGGGGGGGGAGGTCCAGACTAGGAGGGGAGAATTCCTGCATCTCGTGTTCTCTCTGCCAGGAGATGGGAGGACCAGGGGTGCTGGCTCTGCAGAGGGTCAGTGGTCTGTCCCCACTGCCAGCGTGAGCCCACTCCCAAGGCTTCACGGTAAGCGGTGAGGTCCACCTGTGCAACGGAGTATTAGCTGTAAGAGGAATGAAGGCCTGAATCTTGAAGTCATCACGCTGCGAGACAGAAGCCAGACACAAACAGACAAATAGTGGGTGATTCCATGTCCATGGACTACCAAGAACAGGCGAATCCAGGGCGACAAGGAGATGCGTGGTTGCCAGGGGCTGGGGCAGGGGGATGAGGAGTGAGTCTGATGCAGACAGGGTCTCCTTTGGGGGTGATGGAAATGTTCTAGAATGGACCATGGTGACAGCTGCACGACTGTGAATATACTAAAAACCAGTGAAACCTTTGAAAAGGTGAATTGTTTGAGATGTGAGGTATTATCTCAATAAAGCTGTCGCTCAAGAAGCAGCAGCCCCGGGCGTGGCTCTTCAGCGGGAGTGTGGCTGGCTGGGAGTGCCTGGCGCTGCCGGCCACACCCGGGCCCCATGTGCCTCCTGGGCAGCAACTTGAAGGCCAAGTGTGAGCTGTCGAATTTGCTTTGGAAATTTGGAGCTAGAAAGTCCATCGTGCTCCAGATCCCTGTGCTTGGAGCAGCTCCCCCCACCACACCCCCAGCGCCTTGCTCCCCAATCTCCGGCCCCCACCGCCCCCAGAATGCCAAAGTTTTTCTCTGTGGCGTTGTTCCAAGGGTCACAGGCTCTGCTCGTCCCCTTGGGGAACATCTCGCTGAGGTGTTCAGCATCATATGAATGTGGACAGGCCGTGGGGGACTGTGCTGGTCTGTGCTGAGCAGAAGAGTTGGCTCCAGGCCAGCGTGGCCCTGCAGACATGGGGGATCGCTGGGAAGTGGAAATCTTAGGGCACGACCTGGGATTTCCTCTCTCGCTGCAGTTATGAGTGGGGCTGGGGTGTTGAGAGCTGACACACAGAGCCTGAGTACCTTCTTCCACTGCCCCCCAGCACAGGGAGCCCTGCCGGGGAGGGGCAGGCAGGCGTACCACCCCTTGGCCTTTGCAACAAGTACAGATCTGGGGGGTCACACTGGAAATCTAATTGCTGGTTACTTTCAGGATTCAAGGAGGAATGAGCAGTGACTGCTAATGGGTATGGGGTTTCATTTCTTTTTTTAAATTTTTTAAATATTTTACTTATTTATTTGCCAGAAAGAGAGAACGAGAAGGGGGAGCAGCAGGCAGAGGGAGAGGGAGAAGTAGGCTTCTCGCTGAGCAAGGAGACCGAGGGGCCTCGATCCCAGGACCCTGGGATCATGACCTGAGCCGGAGGCAGACGCTTAACCAACTGAGCCACCCGGCACCCCAGAAACATAATTTTTTTAGATTCAAGAGATACGGCAGGAGAAAGTGTCGCAGGACCAGGACCTTCCAAGGAGGCAGAGGTATCTCAGAACTCTGCCAAGTGGGGTGCGTGGGCCTGACGTGGACTCTTGGCCTCTGCCTGCTCTGGGTTGGGGAGAAGCTAGCAGCCCCCTGAGGCTGCCGTGGGCATAGCGATGTCCACAGCTTCCTGTCTCCAGGAAGGAGCTCGTGCCCGCTCCAAGGAGCATGGGGAGATGGGGAAGGTTGAATCCAGCTGCAGTGGGCCCTCTTGGGGTGGAGGGACCCAGAGATCAAGCCAGGCTCCTCTCCTTGCCCTACAGGTCCTACCCTGTGTCCTCGGGGCTGGGTGTGGATGCAGGCCCTGGTGAGGGAGTGCTGGGCAGGGGGTCCCCGGGCCAGGCATGGCCACACTATCAGCTCTCAGGTCAGCCGTGGGCCGCTGGGGTGGTCTTGGGGGGCCTGCTGCTGCCTTGCCTCCGTTTCTGGGAACACGCACCAGCCTTGCTACTCCAGGCTTGGCAGCAGAATCATCGGGTCGGATGTCCCCAGAATCACTTCCTTGAGACCCCAATTTCCAGGTTTTCACTTCAAGGGCAAGCGCTATACCCTCCATGATCTTTGGGCCCCACAGTCCCCCGGACGGACCCCAGGCATCTTCCCCGCAGGCCACCCTCAGGAGGCCACTCAGTGATGTGCCTTCTGCACTCCCACGGCTCATTCTCATCTTCTAGATCCTGTCCCGGTGCTTCGACATTGTGAAGCCCCTCCCGGGGGGCTCCTCAGCTGCGTGGCTGTGTCTCCACTTGAATCCCTATAATGTATGCTCACCTGGGAGGAGTGTGGCGCTGGAATGTGTGTGTCTGTCCTGGGAGGAGGGTAGAGGTGCCATCGACAGCCCTATTTTTTTTTTAAGATTTTATTTATTTATTTGTCAGAGAGAGAGAGAGCGAGAACACAAGCAGGGGGAGTGGCAGAGAGAGGGAGAAGCAGGATCTCTGCTGAGCAGGGAGCCCGACGCGGGACTCGATCCCAGGACCCTGGAATCATGACCTGAGCCAAGGACAGACGTGTAACTGACTGAGCCACCCAGGCGTCCCCATCGACAACCCTTCTTACCAACACCAGGCACCTTAATCTGTCCCTTAGGCTGCCCCAAGGGCCCAACGTTCATTCTTGGAGACTCCAGCGAGAGGAGAGCAGGGACCAGCCTCAGGCAGCACTCAGGCCGGCTCGGAGCTTTGGTGGATGAGAACACTGAGGGCCAGACAATTCAGCCCCCAGTGGGCGCCCTGGCTGGTTCTGCCTTCTGGGCAGACAGGCTGGAAATAAAAGCACCACAGTGAATGCCCTGGCCCGTCTCGGCTCTGCCGGCCACTTCTGTCCTGCGGAAGATGCCAGCTCAGTGCCAGGAATATTCCGGACACACCCTGGGCCAGGAGGCACTGAAGCGGCACCAGGCTGCCAGAAGCTCTGGGCGCCCTCTGCGCCCTGTGGGTGGATTCACCCAGCCTTGCAGGGGATTGGGTCTGCGGGGAACAGAGCCCAAGACAGCCACCTTGGCCAATGGCATGCCTGACCCAGTTGAGGTGGGCAAGGGACAAGGCCCCCTGGGTCGGGTGGGCAGGTGCAGACAGCCCTCAGGTAAGGTGACTACTTCTTCCCCTTCTTCTCTCATCAAGTGTCTATGGACACCACCCACTAGGCCAGTGAACCAGGTGCTCAGAGGTGGACCATACCGGCCCCGCCCTCAGATCAGCTCTAAACAGGTGAGTTCCAGAACCTCTGACAGCAGAACTCACCTCACAGGGGACCAGTAGGGACTAGAACTGGGAATGCAAGGCCAGCTCTAAGCCCAGGATGAATTCAGTGTCCATAAAGGGTACCTCTTAGTGGGGGGAAGAGGCCTCCCAGGTGTGACCCAGGGGCCAGGTAGCCTGGGAGCAGGAGGAACCAGCTCCCAGGAGGGTGGGGGGTGTTGCGGGAGGAGATGTTTCCATGCAAACCTTCCAAGGCTTCCTCGCCATGCTGGCTCCCCAGGCCCATGTCTCAGCCCACCCTGGGCACTCAGCTCCTGCTGTCCTGTGAGCCGGGGCTGTCATTCCACCTCCCCAGCCTATCTCTCATCACCTGCCTTGTCTCCAACGGCTTCAGCGCTAGGGGGGCAGACTCCAGGCCTCACCACCCTCCACCTCTCCCATGGCACTCTTTCCTTTCTTTTTTTTTTTTTTTTTTTTTTTTTGGTTTTAATAATTTATCAAGATATCATTTACTTCCCGTAAATTTCATCCATTTAAAATGTACAATTCAACCGTTTTTAATGTACCTACAGAGCTATGCCACCATCACCATAACCTAATTCTAGAACATTTCCATCACTCCAACACGAGACCCTGTCCCCATGAGCAGTCACCCCCCACCCCCTTCCCCCGGCCCCTGCAATCCCCCATCTGCCTCTGTCTCTATGGATTGTTCTGTTCTGGACGTTTCATGTCAGTGGGATCACACACTGTGTGGCCTTTTGGGACTGGCTTCCCTTGCCCAGCACGATGCTCCAAGGCTCATTCCTGAGGCCCTCTTCACAGCCTTGCAAACTGGTGGAGAGAGCCACTCGTGGCTCTGCTGAGGACAGGCAAGGGCCCTCGAGTCCCTGACAAGAATCAGACTGACAGCAGCAACAATAAAACCAGCAGTCACAATAGCGGCCGGCCTTCACCTCGTGAGCACCATGCACCGGGAAAGAATCAGGGCATTTTTTTTCTCCTAACCACCTTCAGCAAGAAGGGCTGTTGTCCCCAGTCCTCAGCCAAGGAGGCTGCAAACCAGAGACACTGGCTGCCCAGTGACAGAGCGGGATCTCCGTACCCCCCATCTCGCCCACACCCTCCAGCCACACTCTGCCCTTCTGCCCCTGGCCCTGCTCTCTCAGCGGGGAACACTGCTCCCAGAAGCCTTTGCATGGCCAGTTCTATCCTGGTGGGGGGACGGGAGGCTGTTGGCTGCCCTGCACCTGTGGTGTTCCCCAACACAGCAGCCTTGGGACTGTGCACCAGGCAAAGAACTTGTCCCCCAACTTGAATGTTCTCAACAAAGTAAGAGAGAAAGAAGAGAAAAGGGAAGGGAAGGGAAGGGAAGGGAAGGGAAGGGAAGGGAAGGGAAGGGAAGGGAAGGGAAGGGAAGGGGAGGGAAGGGAAGGGAAGGGAAGGGAAGGGAAGGGAAGGGAAGGGAAGGGAAGGGAAGGGAAGGGAAGGGAAGGGAAGGGAAGGGAAGGGAAGGGAAGGAGGAAGGAAGGAAGAAGGAAGGAGGGAAGAAGGGAAGAGAGAAAGGGAAAAAAAACAACAAAAAAAAGAAAGAAAGTGCTTTCAGTGCACTAATCTGTGAGGATCTCAAAAAAAGTTTAAATCTTATTGGTATCGGTGTCCTGACTACATTTTGCATCTCACAAGCAATTTAAGTCATCCTCCGACTGTTTACTATACTAGGAGAGTATAACTGGGTTCCCAATCTATTTAATTTATTTTTTATGAAGTTTATTTATTTATTTTAGTAACGTCTACACCTGATGTGGGGCTCAAACTCATAAACCCGAGATCAAGAGTCACATGCTCCCCTGTCGGAGCCAGCCAGGCACCCCCTGAGTTCCCAATTTAAATCTATGATACTTCCACTAAGAATCAAATCTCTGAGAAAAAATACCATTTACCATTCATAATCTACAAATGATCTATTTTATAATATCACGATTGTTTAATTTGACATTATGAGAGTTTTGTCAGGAAAAAGTTGAGCGCTGTTAAGACTGGGAAAGAGGGGCGCCTGGGTAGCGCAGTCGTTAAGCATCTGCCTGCAGCTCAGGGCGTGATCCCGGCGTTATGGGATCGAGCTCCGCATCAGGCTCCTCTGCTGGGAGCCTGCTTCTTCCTCTCCCACTCCCCCTGCTTGTGTTCCCTCTCTCGCTGGCTATCTCTCTGTCAAATAAATAAATAAATAAAATCTTAAAAAAAAAAATTGGGAAAGAAAGAGCTTGGCCTCTGCAGTGAGTTGAAGTGTGTCCCTCCAAAAATATTATGTCCAGGTCCTAATCTCTGCCCTGGAATGGGCAAATGTGACCTTATTTGGAAATAGGGTCTTCAGGCCCCAGCGCTCACATCTCATCTGCATGCCTCGTTATCAAAGGAGACGCAGGGAGACGTGAGATGCCAAGACATTCACGGGGGTGACAAAGAGGTACTGGAAAGAGCAGAAGACCAGGCTGCACCCCACATAACTTCCCCACGTGTCTTCTCTCCAGGGATTAGGTCACGGGCGTTTAGAAAGGAGAGCATAGAAAGCCTTGTCTCTCTCTACAATGGACACCGTGTCATTTCACACATCTTTTTGTCTAAAATGTCTCCAAAGCTCTATAAGAAACGTCTTATTCTGGGGCGCCTGGGTGGCACAGCGGTTAAGCGTCTGCCATCGGCTCAGGGCGTGATCCCGGCGTTATGGGATCGAGCCCCACATCAGGCTCCTCCGCTAGGAGCCTGCTTCTTCCTCTCCCACTCCCCCTGCTTGTGTTCCCTCTCTCGCTGGCTGTCTCTATCTCTGTCGAATAAATAAATAAAATCTTAAAAAAAAAAAAAAAAGAAAGAAACGTCTTATTCTGCTTCATAATTGCAGGATAAGTGCAAAGCACTTTGGCTCGGCCACTGCCCTGGTTCCCCTTGGAACTCCACACCTCCACCCCCCCCCACCCTGGTTCATTCCTGACACCAAATCTGCGAACAGGACAGACTAGGAGGTGGACCCCAACGGCCCGGTGTCCCTGCGCCTCTCCCAGCAGCTCAGGGAGGCTGGTGAGGATCGGATGCTGCTGTGTGAGCCCATGAATCATTGGCCCAGGGCCAGGGCAGCCCCTGGACCCAGAGTCCAGAAGCCTTCAGCTCTCCCGGGGAAAAGTGTGGTGCCGACAGGAAAATATTTGTTGGGGTTGTAAGTCGAGCTAACCCGCTATGGAAGTGATTGAAGAGACAATAAAGATAGAAACCCGTGTGGTCACGATGTTGGGAAGGCTCCCGCCTCAGCTTCGCCAGGCAACAGGGCAGGTGCGGTCCTGGGGGGCTCTGCACGGAGCTGACGGACGTGACCTGCGACCCTCTCGCTTTCTGAAATCATCAAATATCTGCTGAGTGAGCTGTTTGGGAACGGGTCCCAGGCGGTCGTGGAGGGAGCGCAGCCAGGGGTGGGGGTGGGGCAGGGGGCGGAGGAGCCCCAGGGCCCTTTTCATCAGGAACACACATGAGTCATTTTTAATCAGTCAAGAAGAGGGGAAAAGACCAAATGCACTTAATGAGCGCTCACATACCACGCTGGGACCGGATGGGGGCGACCTCAAAATCGTGGAGGGACCTTAAATGTCCATCAGGAGGGGAGAAGGACTAAGTCAACAAGGTTGGTCCGCAGGATGAGAAGTCAGGTAGCTGATAAAAAGAGCCAACCTGGGTCAGATACGCTGACATGGAAAGATAAGGGATAGACTGTTAAACAAAGGAACGACTTCCAGAACAATCTGTATGGTTGACCTTGAACAATGTGGATTTCAAATGCGCGGGTCCATCCATACAGTACAGGACGAGACATGTATTTTCCTTTCCTTTTGATTTTCTTAATAGCCTTTTCTTTTTTTGTAGCTGAATTCATTGTAAGAACACGGAATACAGGGGCACCTGGGTGGTTCAGTCAGTTGAGCCTCCACCTCTTGGCTTCAGCTCAGGTCATGACCTCAGGGTTGAAGATCGAGCTGGGTCAGGCTCTGCACTCAGTGAGGGGTCTGCTTGTGAGTCTCCCCCTCTCCCTCTGTTCCACCTCCCCCCTTCGCATTCTCTCTCTCTCTCTCCCCCTCTCTAAAATAAATAAATACATAAAATCTTAAAAAAAAAAGAATACAGAATAGAATACATGTAACATACAAGGTGTGTGTTAATGGACCATGTATGTTACTGGTAAGGCTTCTGAGGAAGCTACTAGCAGTTAAGTCTTTGGGAAGTCAAATGCTATCGGTAGACTTTTGATGACAGTCAGCCGTCCTAACCCCCCCGTTCAAGGGTCAACTACAGTTGCTTCCTCTGGTTGCTGTAACAAGTGCCACCAACCTAAGGGCTTAAACAACACAAACTTACTCCCTTACCGTCTAGAGGCCAGAAGTCCCCAGTTAGTGGCACAAAGCTACAGGCAAGGTGTTGGCAAGGCTGGCTGCTTCCGGAGGCTCCAGAGGAGAAGTCACGTCCTTGCCTTTCCCAGCATTTGGAGGTAGAAACAGCTCGTGACCCCATCCTCCTTACTCCAAGCTCAGGCTTCTGTGGCCTCATCTCCTACGCTGGGTGAGACCGCCCTCCACTTCCCTCTCATAAGGACACTTGGCATCACGTTCAGGACCCACCTGCAAATCCAGGACAATCTCACCGTCAGCTCAAGGTCCTTAACGTCATCCACCGGCAAAGTCCCTTTGGCCACAGACAGAACATTTGTAGGTTCCAAGGATGAGGACACGGATTTCTCCGGACTGGGAGGTACATTATTCAGCCTACCACGTTCCTCCTTCAGGGTGACTGAAATCGTGTCTGGTTTTACGGATGTGTCGGAATGTATTACGTATCATAACATAGTGTATCAGTCAGGGATCAAGGGGGGAGAACAGAAGCCACTTGAGGTCTTTGAACAGAAAGATAGAGGCACACCTCAGAGATATTGTGGGTTCAGTGCCAAACTGCATATGAATTTTTTGGTTTCCCAGTGGATTTAAAAGCCATGTTTACGCCATACCGTAGTCTATCAGGCGTGCAACAGCACGGTGTCTAAAAAACAATGTACATACCTAAGTTTAAAGATACTTTGCCCTAGAACATGCTAACTATATCTGAGTTTTCAGTGAGTCCTAATCACTGATCACAGATCACCATAACCAACATAATAACACGAAAAAGTCTGAAATATTGTGAGAATTACCCAAATGTGACAGCCAGATAGAAAATGAGCAAATGCTGTTGGAAAAACAGCACTGACAGACTTTCTTGACACAGGGTTGCCACAAACCTTCAATCTGTAAAAAACACAGTATCCACAGAGCGCCATAAGTGAGGCACGCTAAAATGACGTATGTCCGTACGGGAAACTCACCACTCCACGCTGCCATTGGAGAATGAAAGCGGCCACGATGCGTCCGTGAATGAGCGCAGCTGTGTGCCAATAAAACTTTATTTACACGAACAGGCTGTGGGTTGGATTTGGCCTGGGAGCTGTAGTTTACCACACAATCTGAAGATGATCATTCTGTTTTGGTATGGAAACTGAAGAACTGGACAAAAGCTGCGGGATTACAGTGCGGCGGCAGCCCCCTGCTGCGTCTGAGGTAGTCATGCAGCCTCTCTCTGTAAAGAAGTTTCCAGAATGTGCCCATTTCTCCTCGCCTCCCCTGTCCTGCTCAGGTCAGCCCCACCATCACCTGCCTAGATGACACGGCCCCCCACAAGACTTCCAGCCCCCATCCTGCAAACAGATGGCAGAGCACTCACACCTCCCAGAAGCTCCGCATCCCACCCGGACATTCATGCCTCAGAGCCTTTGCACTGCCTGTTTCCCCTGCCTGGAACACACTTCAGCTGGATACCATCACAGCAAACCTCCTCACTACCTTCTTAGTAAGACATACAAGGTCAGCTACTTCGGATGCATTTGCTTTTACCTGCTCTGAGTGTCTTTGTCACCTGCTGCACAAAGTACCACAAACTGGGGGCATAAAACAATAAGAATTCAGGGTGCCTGGGTGACTCAGTCGCTTAAGCGTCTGTCTTCAGCTCGGGTCATGATCCTGGGGTCCTGGGTTCCAGCCCCGCGTTAGGCTCCCCGCTCAGAGGGAAGTCTGCTTCTCCCTCTGCCCTCTAACCCTCCCCCTGCTCATGCACGTTCACTCTCTCTCTCTCTGACAAATAAGATCTTTAAAAGGGGGGGGATTTGGACACAGAGACATGCACAGAGAGAAGACAGTGTAAAGAGATGGAGGAAAAAGGAGACAAGGCAGAGACTGGGGTCACATGGCACAAATCAGGGAACGCCAGAGCCCCCAGGAGCTGCAAGAGACCAGGAAGGATCCTCCCTAGATCCTCGGAAGGAGCACGGCCCTGCTGACACCTTGGTTCTGGACTTCTGGCCTCCAGAACCGTGGGATAATGAATTCTCTCTCTCACAAAAATAAATGAATAAAATCTTAAAAAAAAAAAAAAGACAAAAGATGAACATCAGCCTGGGTCCTTTGGAAGGGGGAATGAGCTGGATGCTGGGTTCACAAAGCCATAAGCAATCTGGGTCCACAGAGAGGGCATCTGGCCCGAGGTCTGGTCCGCAGCGTCTGCTCACAATCCCAGCAAATGCTCTTAATTGTTCAGGGTCAGCAGTTCATTGAGCAAATCCTTGGGACACTGCAGGGGTCTCTCCGATCGCTAAGGGGGGCTTCCGGAACTCTCTGGAACCCAATCAGTTCCAATTAGCCAAAAAAGGCAGGAATGTGGGCTGGAGACAGAGCAGGGGTGGAAGGGCTTCTCTACAGGAGATGAGGCCCAGCCTGGGGGCTGCCCCATGGAAACAGGCACAGGGAGGAAGGGAGGGAACCCAGGCCTTGTGGTCAGTGGGGGCTGCCGGGGACTTAGCAACACCACCCTTTACGGTTCCTTTGTTCATTCATAAGCTACGTTTCAGTAAACCAGAGAAGGACAAATACTGCATGATTCCACCTAATGCAAGGTCCCTAGAATCGGCAAATCCGTAGAGTCAGAAGGTAGAAGAGAACTTACCAGGGGCTGGGGGCTGGGGGGAGGGGGCGTTACTGTTTAATGAGCAGGGAGTTTACGGCAGAGATGATGAAAAATTGGGGGTGCAGATAGTGCTTACACACCTTGTAAATGCATTAATGCCACCTAACTGTACACTTAAAAAGGAGAAAAGTGACAAATATGTTATGTGTCAAGTCTATCACACTGCATTCAGTAAAGGAAAACAAAATGAAAAACAAACCGGATGCTTGCATAGAAAAGCTGGCTTCCTTGAAAGTGGCTGTCACCATCTTCACATGTCGGGGACAAATGTGCGGTCCAGGGGGACAGCAGCATGTATCCCGTGGTCACCCCTGAGCACCGTGGGCAAGCATCTGAGTGCAGCCTCCGGCTCCGCGGTCCCTGATCCCCCGTCCGCGTCTACCGCCCCACCTCGGGGTCAAGTGGAGCCTGCCATTTGCCTGCTAGGGACAATTCCAGCGCCCCGGCCAAGGCAAGTGCTCAGGAAGGAGTGTCTAAATCTGAGTGACGGGAGGTGAGACAGTCCAGATTCAGAGAGTAAGGACATCCGTCATTCTACCCTGTCCCAATAACGGCCTTCCTCCAGCTCTAACTGGTCAGGTCAGGGCATTCTCGCAGGTGGGGGCCATTTCTTCCCCGAGGCTCCTAGTTCATGCCAGTGCCTGCACCGGTGGCTGCAGCTCCTGTTCTAGAATCGAGGCAGCCTGGGGAGGGGTTTGAAAACTGCTTCCTGTTCAAATTCACTAAACAATCTTAAGCCAGAGGACCCCAGCCCCAAATCTGTGCAGCAAGGGAGTCAGCTCAGGGGGCAGTGGAGTCCTTAGGAGCTGACTGAGAAGCATGACCAAGGCCACGGCACCCATTTTCCCAAGGAAGTCCCTCTGTGTCTCTGACTGGATCCTGTATTAGATTCCTAGGGCTGTTGAAACAGATAACCACAGACTGGTGACTTAAAACAACGAAACTTACTATCTCACAGTTCTAGACGCCAAAGAGTCTGAAAGCAAGGTGTCAGCAGGGCTGTGCTCCCCTGGAAGGCTTTAGGGGAGGGTCGTTCCTGGCCTTTCCCAACTCGGGGTGGGGGGAGTGGCTTCTGGCATCCTTGGCTTGGGGCCGTGTCCCCCCAGTCTCTGCCTCCACCTCCACAGAGACTTCTCTCCATCTCAAATCTCTCTCTGCCTCTCCTTTAAGGACCCCGGCATCAGAGTTAGGGCCCACACGGATAACCCAGGATGATCTCATCTCGAGATCCTCCACCTAATTTTATCTGCAAAGACCCTTTTCCAAATCAGGTCACAGTCACAGGTTCCAGGTGTCGGGATGTGGATGTAATTTTGGGGGGCTGCCATTCACCCCACTATGGCCCCCAAGCACATTCTTCCTCAAGACCGGGTGTCTGTCTGAGCCTTATCCCTTCTTTGGGCAAATCTTGGGTTTTATCTCCCTTCCTGGTGGTGTTCCAAACAGACCTAATCTCATGACGTGGAGGTCTCTATGAAGATTGACAACCCCGGGATCAAAGCCACCATAGTAACCAATGTTCCGCATTACAGAGCTGGACAGTCCAGGCAAGGCCAGGACTCAGTGCTTGAAGTGCTCAACTGAGGGGTTCCAGGAGAGGGCTGGGGCTCACATCTTACCTGGGACGACGCCATTCAGCACCAAAATGCAAAATAAAGCACATTATGTCTTTAAGAGTGATGTCATGCAAGGATACTTGACACAAAAAGATGCCCATGATATTACAGATAAAGGAGAGGCAGGTTACAAATGTTTCCACTTCCACTCTGTTTTTGTCTGAAATTCGATTGGAATTATATGTTCCAGAATGTGCATCGTGCTGACCTGACTGGTCACAATTCCAGATGACTGAGAACTCTTTCCTTGATTATCTCAATTTTCTGCAATAGGCCTGTCAAAAGAAGTCCACTAAGATCTAAGACATACTAAAACACTAATATAATCTGTGAGCATTGATTTTTCTTTTTCTCCAAAGCTTGCAAAGACACTAACCCTTTCATCTGAATTGATGGGTGGTGGCAGCGGCGGGTGGAACTGGCCAGAGGGCCGTGAACCGTGGACGCTGGCAAGCCGGGCACTTGCTGCCCCCTAGAGTCCTCTGGGAGAATCTCTGGCAGAGAATGGGAACAGACGACGGAAGGTTCCTTGGAGCCAGGCGGCAAGGCTGTGGAAGACCCCTCTGTAGAGTGCCCTGATTTGATCTCCATGAAGACTTGGCTGGGCAGTGGCCCCTTGGGGGTGTTGTGCTCCCCTCCCCCTGGGCCGCCTGTTCACCTCTCAGCTGCCAGCCGCCCGGCCGAGAAGGACTTGGTAGGGAGCAGAGGCGCCATCTCACCGCCCAGCCCAGGTGCCTGGGACAATCTGAGGCACAAGGGATCTCAAAGCTGCCTCTCTGTGACGTCTTCCTTTGGGTCTCATCTCCTCTGCCTGCTTCAGTCCCCGCTGTGCTGACCAATTACAGCCTTCATCAGGCCTCCTGATACCCAGCAATTACTGGGCTTCACTCAGCCGGAATTACCTTAAATCAGCAGTTCCCGAGCTGGGTACTACAGACATCTGGGGCCGGGATCATTCTTTGCAGGTGGCGGCTGGGGCCCACCCTGTGTATTGTAGGATGTTGGGCAGTATCTCTGGGACGACCCACTAGGAGCCAATAACATCCCCCACCCCAGAGCCGACAACCAAAAATTCCCTGCCCATCACCCCTATCCCTGGGGGTCGGGGCGGAGAACCGTTCTGGTTGAGAACCACTGCCTGAAATGAACAGGGGCTGTGCACAGAGCAGAGCACAGCCCGCCCCCAGTACTGCCCCCCCGCTCCGAAACACCCCCAGCCTCTGGTATAGGCGGCAGGCTTTGCTTTGGGTCAGGACCTCAGAAGTCCAAGCTGGAGCCCTGTATTCATGATGGGAGGCAATGGAGGAATCCGAACGGACTCACGGGCTCCAGGCGGTGCTCAAGGATCTTTCACTCCTGCGTGTGACTTGCTGTGTGTGTCCCCAGGGGTCATACCTTGAGGACAGCTCACTGGGAACTCCTGAGAGAACCCAGAGCCTACAGCAGCACCCACTCCACCACACTGGAACTGGAAGATGTGATATTCAGAGGAGGTGGCCCTTGAATGGCTGGAGGACACTTAGAGTCTGTCTGTCTCCAGGCAGACAAAGGTGGCCACGCAGCTCTGCTTTGTGGCTCTTCCAGGCTGGTGTTGTTCCAGCCTATACAATGAAGTCTCCATAGAGTCTCCACTAGGTCCCTATGTTTCTATTGTGAAATGCACCATACCTGCCCCAGGTTGTATAAAGCACATAGATGATAGGAAACCAGACTTCCCCAAATTTAAAATCTTTGCACTTCAAAGGACACCAGCAAGAAAGTCAAAAGATGACAACCCATGGAAGGCAGAAAATATTTGCAAATCACACACCTGAGAAAGTATTTCTATCTAGAATACATAAAGAACTTTTATGACTCAGTAATAAGAGGACAACATGATTTAAAAGTGGACAGAGGGGCGCCTGGGTGGCGCAGTCGTTAAGCGTCTGCCTTCGGCTCAGGGCGTGATCCCAGCGTTCTGGGATCGAGCCCCACATCAGGCTCCTCCGCTGGGAGCCTGCTTCTTCCTCTCCCACTCCCCCTGCTTGTGTTCCCTCTCTCACTGGCTGTTTCTCTCTGTCAAATTAATAAATAAAATCTTTAAAAATAAATAAATAAATAAATAAATAAATAAATAAATAAATAAATAAAAGTGGACAGAGGCATGCAAAGATGCTCAATGTCACTCACCATCAGGGAAATGCAAACCAAAACCACATTATCAAAAAGATAAGAAATAATAAGCATTGGTGAGGATGTGGAGAAAAGGGAAGCTCTGTGCACTGTTTGCAGCATTAAAATCAAGGACAGAGACCGGCCTTGAAGATTCCCTGAGACAAAACCAGTCTAGTCGTGGAGGCAAAGCTTAATTTAGCTTCCTTTGCAAGGCTAACTCGACCTGGATCGTTTCGCTTGTGCCTCTGGAGATAACAAGTAAAACTTGAACTGTTTCCCAAGGTTGACATGAGATAACCCCTGAAGACTATAACAGTGTAACCAGTCACCGCGAGGAATCAGCAGTCACTGCGTTCTCACTGCATGTGCTGCACCAGAGCCTGCACGTCCCCGAGCCTCATCCCACGTTCTGGTTTGAGTGCTCCCGGCTTGCAAACCGTCTTTTCGGCGTGTGTACAACAAATGTTTACCAAACACTACTTCAGTGATTCATTGGCTTCACTTTGGCTATTTTGAACCTTCGATAGTGCAAATGTCAATGGGTAAAGCCAGAAAACAGCATGCACGTTCCTCAAAAAATTCGAAACGGAACATCCATATGAACCAGCAATCCTGCTTCTGGGTATCTACCCAAAGGAAACAAAATCACTAACTCAAAAAGGTATCTGCTCCTTTGTGTTCACCACAGCATTATTTACAAGAGCCAAGAATGGAAACGACCTAAGTGTCCACTGGCAGATGAATGGATAAAGAAGATGTGATGCACACACATCCATATATATAATCGTGGTATAATATGTATGTACCTATTATTTATTATTTATATATATTATTATATATATTATATATAATGGAATATTATTCAGCTATAAAAAAGGAAACCCTGCCATTGATACAATGTGGATGGACCCTGAGGGCATTATGCTAAGTGAACCAGGTCGGAGAGAGAAAGACAAATACTGTACGATCTCACTTATATGTGGAA
>NW_024423786.1:45042790-45179389 GCF_017311325.1 Ursus maritimus | reverse complement strand
AAATAAATAAATAAATAAATAAATAAATAAATAAATAAATAAATAAAAGTGGACAGAGGCATGCAAAGATGCTCAATGTCACTCACCATCAGGGAAATGCAAACCAAAACCACATTATCAAAAAGATAAGAAATAATAAGCATTGGTGAGGATGTGGAGAAAAGGGAAGCTCTGTGCACTGTTTGCAGCATTAAAATCAAGGACAGAGACCGGCCTTGAAGATTCCCTGAGACAAAACCAGTCTAGTCGTGGAGGCAAAGCTTAATTTAGCTTCCTTTGCAAGGCTAACTCGACCTGGATCGTTTCGCTTGTGCCTCTGGAGATAACAAGTAAAACTTGAACTGTTTCCCAAGGTTGACATGAGATAACCCCTGAAGACTATAACAGTGTAACCAGTCACCGCGAGGAATCAGCAGTCACTGCGTTCTCACTGCATGTGCTGCACCAGAGCCTGCACGTCCCCGAGCCTCATCCCACGTTCTGGTTTGAGTGCTCCCGGCTTGCAAACCGTCTTTTCGGCGTGTGTACAACAAATGTTTACCAAACACTACTTCAGTGATTCATTGGCTTCACTTTGGCTATTTTGAACCTTCGATAGTGCAAATGTCAATGGGTAAAGCCAGAAAACAGCATGCACGTTCCTCAAAAAATTCGAAACGGAACATCCATATGAACCAGCAATCCTGCTTCTGGGTATCTACCCAAAGGAAACAAAATCACTAACTCAAAAAGGTATCTGCTCCTTTGTGTTCACCACAGCATTATTTACAAGAGCCAAGAATGGAAACGACCTAAGTGTCCACTGGCAGATGAATGGATAAAGAAGATGTGATGCACACACATCCATATATATAATCGTGGTATAATATGTATGTACCTATTATTTATTATTTATATATATTATTATATATATTATATATAATGGAATATTATTCAGCTATAAAAAAGGAAACCCTGCCATTGATACAATGTGGATGGACCCTGAGGGCATTATGCTAAGTGAACCAGGTCGGAGAGAGAAAGACAAATACTGTACGATCTCACTTATATGTGGAATCTTTAGAAACATGGACAAAAGATCTGAAGAGATATTTGCTATGGCCTGCATGTTTGTGTCCCCCCAAAAGTCATGGGTTGAAATTTAAATCCCCCATGGGATGGTATGAAGAGGCAGGGCCTTTAGGAAGTGACTAGGCCATGATAGTGGAGCCTCTTGAATGTGATTGGTGCCCTTATAAGACATCAGAGAGATGCTCTCTCTCCATTCTGCCTTGGGAGGATACAACTAGAAAAGGACTATCTGTAGATCAGGAAGAGGGCCTTCATCAAGAAGCGAACCATGATCTCGAGCTCCCCAGCCTCCAGGACCGTGAGAAATAACTCTTTGTTGTTTAAGTCCCCCTCCTTCCACCCAGTTTATGGCTTATTGGTTGTAGCAACCCAAACTAACACAACATTTCGCCAAAGAAGATATACAAGTGGACGATACACACTTGAAAAGATGCTCACCATCACCAACGATTAAGGAACCACAAACCAAACCCACAAGGAGATATCACCTGACCCCCACCAGAACAGTCAAAATGTAATCAAAAAGCCAGCTTGCCCGCGTTCCGCTGCATGGATTCCTTGGGGAAATGGGATACACGCAGAGGAGGAAAGGTTGGACTGAAATGCTTAGGGAATGTAAAATGGAACAAGAATAACAAGAGAGCACCCCTCCCTCCTCCCTCGGAGCCCCCAGCCCCCAACCTTGGACACGGCTTCTCCCAACGCATTTTCATTTATCTTTCCAGGTTTTTTTAGAAATGTCAACACCAATTGTTCTATAGCTTATACATTATTTTGACCTTTCTGTTTCCATGTAAGAAATACGGCAATCTTTCCCCATGATTCATTGTCACAACGCACAGTTGCTCCTTAAATACTTAAAAGTTTAGTTTCCAACACGACAGAGCGTATTTTGTGTACCATCTGTTCATTTGGTGGTGGTCCGGAGCCCTGGCTTAATTGAAGCATGCAGTACGCCACTGCCCGTTTTACACGGTGGGAGGCACAGTTTCACGATTATAAGTAGAGCCCACAAGATGAAGGGAACTCCAGGAAAGATGAATAGTCCAAAAGCTGCCCGAGAAAGGAAGAAGAGCAGAAGGAAGAACACGTATATGGCGGAGTATCGGACTCCTACATCCCGCATATAGGGCAGCAACAGGGTTTGCCCTGGATGCCGGAAGTCTGGATTGTCACTGGTGGGGACGCGGAAGGCTGCGGGAGGAGCAGAGTGTGTGTGCGTGTGTGTGTGTGTGTGTGTGTGTGCCTCTGTATGCACACACGTGTGCGCTTATGTGTGTGTGCTTACCATTATAAATTGTATCATTCAGTGATGTATTGTTTCCTAAGGCTGTCACAACAAATTAACACAATGAGAGACTGAAAACAACTGAAATTTACTAATCTGGAGGCCAAAAATGAAAATCAAAGTGTGGGCAGGGTTGATTCTTTCTGGAGGCTCCAAGGGAGAATTGTCCTGTGCCTCTCTCCCGGCTCCTGGCGGCCACCGACAGCCCTTGGCTATGTGTCTCCAGCCTCTGCCTCTGTCATCTCACAGCCTTCTCTTCTGCGTCTTGTGTCTGTTTCCCCTTATGTTTTCGTATAAAGTCACCTGTTATTGGATTCAGGGCCCACTGCCAACCCCAGATGATCTCACCTTGAACTCCTTATGTTAGTTACATCTGCAAAGACTTACTCCAAATTAGGTCTCATCATGAGTCCGGATGAATGTATCTTGTCGGGGACACAATGTCACCCCCTACAAGTGGTTTTTAGTGTATTTACAGAGTTGTGCAACCATCACCTCTATCTAGTGTCAAAATATTTCATTACCCCAAAGGAAATCCCATCCCCATGAGCAGTCATTCCCCATCCTACGCCCCCTTCCCCCTCAGCCCCTGACCAGTAATCTGCTTTCTGTCTCTATGAATTTACCTACTCTGGACACTTTGTAGAAAGGTTAAGATGGAATCGTACAAATCTGTGGCCTTTGTGTCTGGCTGCTTTTACTCAGCATGACATTTTCCAGGTTCACCCATGTGCTGGCGTGTATCCGGGCTTTATTTCGTATGACTAATCTGCCATTGTTTGGATGCACCCCGTTCTGTTCATCCATTCACCCACCGATCGGCACTTGGGCTGTTTGCACATTTTGGCTACTGTGAATGGTCCTGCTACAAACGACGTGCTCATGTATCTGAGTCTCTGCTTCCAGTTCTTCGAGGGCCATACCTAGGAGTGGGATGGCCGAGCCACACGGTAGCTCTACGTTTAGCTTTTTGAGGAACTGCTACTCTGCTTTCAACAGAGGCAGCATCACTGTCCCTATTTCTGATGCCTCCCGCAATGGTTCCCGAAACCACTGTCAGGTTTGAGCATTCTCTAGAAGGACTCACAGAGCTCACCGGAAGCTTATACTAATGGTTACAGTTTATTACAGTGAAAGGATAGGGTAAAACCAGCCTAGGAAAAAGACACATGGGGCAGGGTGCAGAGGGGGTCCAAACGTGGAGCCCCCGCCCCAGTTACCCTCTCCCAGGGGAGTCACAGATGGCAATTCCTCCTCCCAACCACACTGTGTGGCAATACGCACCCATCTTGCCAACCAAAAGATCTTGCCTGACCCTTGGTGCTCAGGGTTTTGTTGGAGATTAGTCATACGCGGCTCACATGGCTGACATTTAGTCTCCATTCTCTTCCAGAGGCAGTACTGAAACGCTGTGGGCCAAAGCCCTCAGACAAACACACACTCCTGTCAGGCAGAACTTTCCAGAGCTAGCGGTCACCTCCCAGGAGCCGAGAGCAAAGGCCAACCTCTCTTAGGCAAGGTTAACTCTTCACCACACACATCCTGGCAGAGTTTGTTCTGTTACTTTTTCTATCTCCCTCTTGGAGTGTGAATAATTACCCTTCCCACATTGTTTAAAATTTTTATTGTGGTAAGAAATGCAAAAAATTTACCATCTTAGCCGTTTCTAAGCACATAGTTCAGTGGTGTGAAGTATGTTCACATTGTTATACAGCCATCACTACCATTTTGCAAAGCTGGAACTGTGTCCCCACTGAACACTGACTCCCCAGTCCTCCTCCCCCAGGCCCTGCCCCCCCGCCATTCTACTTTCTGTCTCTTTGCATTTGACTCCTTTAGGGGCCTCGTATAAGTGGAATCACAAAGTATTTATTCTTTTGTGGCTGGTTTGTTTCACTCAGCATAATGTCCTCAAGGTTCATCCATACCGTGGTATGTGTCAGAAGCTCCTTCCTTTTTAAGACTGAATATTCCTTTGTGTAGAAAGGCCACATTTTGGTTATCCAATCATCTATCGATGGACACGTGGATTGCTTCCACCTGTTGGCTAGTGTGACTAATGTTGCTGTGAACATGGGTATGCAAAAATCTTAAGTTCCTCCTTTCATCTCCTTTGGATAGATATCCAAAAGTGGAACTGCTGACTCTATGGTTTTTATATTTTACAATTTTTGAGGAACCACCATACTGTTTTTCACAGTGGCTGCACCATTTTACATTCCCACCCACAGCGTTCCAGTAGGGTTCCAACTTCTCCACATCCTCGCCAGCACTTGTTATTTTGATAGTAGCCACCTGAAGGGTGTGAGGGGGTATCTCCCTGTGGTTTTGATTTGCATTGCCCTGATGATGAGTGGGCTGGGCATCTTCGTATGTTTGTTGGCCATTTGTAGATCACCTTTGGAGAACTGTCAATTCAAGTCTTTTGTCTATTTCTTACTTAGGTTATTTGGGGGTCTTTGCTGTTGAGTTATAGGTGTTCTTTATATATTCTGGATATTAGTCCCTTATCAGATATATGTTCAACGAATATTTTTTACTGTTTCATAGGGTGCCTTTGCACTGTTCATCATGCCCTTTGATGCACAGAAGTTTTACACTTTGACGCAGTCCACTTTGTCTGCTTTTACTTCTGTTACGTGATTTTGATGTCACATCCAGGAACTCCTTGCCAAATCCAATGAAGCTTTTCCCTCTGGTTTCTTCTAAGAGTTTTATCGTTTTAGGTCTTACGTTTAGGTCTTTGATCATTTTAAGCTACTATTTGTATATGGTGCAAGCGTTCAACTTCATTCTTCTACAAGTGGATATCCAGTTTTCCCGGTACCATTTGTTGAAGAGACTGTCCTTGCCCCACTGAATGGTCTGGGCATCCTTATTGAAAATCATTTGACTATGCATGTGAGGGCTTATTTCTGGGGTCTCTGTTCTATTCCATTGTTTTACATGTTTGTCTTTATGCAGTACAATACTGTTGATTATTTTAGCTTCATAGTAAGTTTTGAAATCAGAAAATCGAGACCTCCAAATTTGTTATTCTTTTTCAAGATTATTTTGGCTATTTGGGGTCCCTTGAGGTTCCATATGCTTTTGGGATGGATTTTACTACTTCTCTAAAAAATGCTGTTGGGCTTTTGACAAGGATTGCATTAAATCTATAGATCACTTAAGGTAATATTGACATCTTAATAACATTAAGATTTCCAGTCTATGAACATGGGATGTCTTTCCATTTATTTGTATCTTCTTTCAGTAATATTTTATAGTTTTCAGTTTACAAATCTTTTGCTTTCTTAGTTAAGTTCATTCTTAAGTATTTCTCGTTGTGCTACTGCAAATGGAATTGTTTTCTTAATTCCCCTTTTGTTCATTGTTAGTGAACAGAAACACAACTGAATTCTGAGTCAGTTTTGTATCCTGTAACTTTGCTGAATTCATGTATTAGCTCTAACAGGTTTTTTTTTTGGTGTGTGGAACCTTTAGGATTTTCTATGTATACCATCATGTCATCTGTGAATAGCCATGATTTTAATTCCTCAATTCCTCTCAGGATGTCTTTTCTTTCTCTTCCCTGTTTGCCCTGGCTGAGACTTCCATAGTACTACATGTAATGAAAGCGATGAAAGTGGACATCCTTGTTTCTGATCTTAAAGGAAAAGATTTCGGGGGCTGCCTGAGTGGCTCAGTTGGTTAAGCATCTGACTCTTGATCTCAGCTCAGGTCTTGATCAGGGTTGTTAGTTCAAGCCCCACACTGGGCTCCACGCTGTGCATGGAGCCTACTTTTAAAAAAAGAAAGAAAAGCTTTCAGTCTTTCACTGTTGAGTATGATGTCACCTGTGGGTTCTTCATAGACGGCCTTTATTATATTAAGGTAGTTTCCCTCAGCTTGTTGAGTGCTTCTATCATGAAAGGGTGTTGCATTTTGCCAAATGGTTTTTCTGCATCAATTCATATAATCATGTGGTTTTATTTGTTTGAAATAAATAAATTTTGTTTGAAAAACCATTGTTGAAAAACCTCCTTTTTTACTTTACCCTCAGCCTAACAGTATTTGAAGTGGGAACGAGGAAAAGATAAGTTCAGTCAGCGCATTCACGACACGCTGTCTACCTCTTAATCCTCCTCCAATAGAAACCTTTTCTGAGCACATAGGTCCCATGGTACACGGAAGCTGCGTAGCAAGCCCTACACCCAAGGCTCAGGACCGGCTGGTCAGAAAAATGTCAGACAACACAAGACTTACTCTGATACCAATTGTAATGTGTGGGTTTTCCCCGCACAATACCAAGCAATTCTAGGATACCAGCTGGGTGTCCTACAATTCAACTCAATTCGGACACTATCTACACGGAAACGGCATCAGATACACTGCCTAAGCGTTCAGTCCCAAAAGGCTGCCCTCCGCTTCAGACGCCAACCACAAGTCCAGGTTATCCCCTGTGCCTCTGACTGATGGGCTATAAATCAGAGGTTCCCCTGACCCCCTTCCTTGAGTTCCACTAATTTGCTAGAGTGAGTCACAGAACTAAGGAGAACAGTTTACTCATGAAGTTACTAATTTATTCTAAAAGGACAGGGCTCCGGGACAGCCCAATAGAACAGCTGCATCGGGCAAGGTATAGGGGAAAGGCATGGGGCTTCCATGTCCTCCCTGGATGTGCACCCTCCCAGTACCTCCATGAGGTCACCAGATGCTCTCTGAACCCCATTGTTTGGGCTTTTATGGAGGCTTCACGACACAGGCATGACTGATGAAGACATTGGCCCCTGGCAACTGAACTCAATCACCAGCCCCCCACCTCTCCCAGAAGTGGGGGGACCCCGTGGGGGGTTAGGGGCCCTCAAATTTCCAACCCCTCTAACCACATGGTTGGTTGTCTCCATCCTTAGGTTACCCAGGGTCTTTCCCAAAGTTGCCTCATTAACAGCAAAATACACCTTTATCGTTCTCGTCACTTAGTAAATTCCAAGGGTTTTAGGGGCTCTGCCAGAAACGCAGGTGAAGACCAAACACATTGCTTACTGTGAGTCACGATATTGTAACATGACTTTCAGCTGTCCCCAGTACACAAAAGAAACAAGACTTCAATCACAGAACAGGATTATTTTTAAAATATCAAACCAAACGATCATACGAAACTGCCTATGACAAGTGGATAAAGGGATCACTGAAAACCCCTCCCCGAACAAGAGGCGTAGCAGAAGCTCTTCCCAGCTGTCTGCAGGAAGCTCGTCGCCTGGGTTTGTGAGCACGGTCTGGGTGTGGATTTAGGACGCACGAAGCTTGTTGTCACCCGAGAGGAGCAAGCTCTTAAGCTCTCCCCGAGATTTCCCAGTGGTGCCCTCTCCCTTGAAATACTAATGGACCTCCTTGTTCTCTTCCCAGACCTCTTGGTTAATTAAGTCTGCCTCTGTAACTAAAGGATAGAAAATATTCTCGAAAGCCGCCATATCCATCACGCTTTTGATGGTGTCAGAGACACTCCATTTGTGACAGCAATGCCCAGACTTCCACGATAACAATGTGCAACTGTGCTACTGGGGGAATGAAAGGAGATACGCATGAGCAGGGAGCCTCTTTTCCCCCAGGACTGATTTTGAAGCCGTGAGAGTAGCTGCCAGATTCTATTGTCACTTGAAGAGTGCCCTACAAACAGCTCTCAACTGACAAAGAGCTGCTTGGCTTATGGACAGCAGTGCCAAGGTGAAGGGACAACAACCCTGTTTGGAAGGCCAGCACCTCAACCAAGAGGGTAAAAACAAACCAGTCTGGTGGGCTGAACTGCACACCCTTTACTCAGCAGTAATGGAAGACTTGAACAGAACAAGAGTCCCTCTGTCTGGGTTTCTAGACTCAGGGGTCGTGGCCAGTAGCCTGGCCACACAATCAGGCAAATGGCAGTGGAAAGCTGGCCTACGAAACGGGTGCCCAGGTGGGGCACAGCCCTGTGGAAATCACTATGGGAATCAGAGGGGGGCATTAGAATAGCACAGACCAATGCCCATCTGAAGAAATGCCTTCCAGGTTTGGAAGCGGATTGGAATCGGCCCAGGGTCCTCACTCGGGGTGGTCTCCTGGGCACCTAACATGAGTGGACGTGGGGGGGTCTGTAGCAATGCAGAAACGTGCTGAATCTCGACAAAGTCCTCTCACACCCATGGAGGCACAAAATGCCAAGAACTGTTGTGTCTGCCCACGAGAGAGACAGATCCTGCGGATGTCTCTGTGGCAGGTTCCCTGGTGGGAAGGCCTGGGGCATAGCTGGCGAGGGAGACTGAGGCTGGTAGCCCTGGGGAGCTACAAAAGGGCCCTGATGGGAACAGACTGGGATTCTGAATGCGCTTTGCTCACCTGGTGGTACGTGCGGACGCCGAATGCTGTAAAAGAACTGGGAAGGAACCTGCAACCGTGTGGACCAGAGTCGGATTCCCTTAGACCGGGGAACATACTGCTATCCCACGATGTCCAACAATGGGCAGAAAGCTCTCCGCAGAGAACAGCTCGATAGGAAACGGGAATGGGGCTTGGAAACACTGACTGTTGAAAACCAGGGGAGACCGGGCCTGTGGGGCAGTAAGCGGGTTTGTAAGTTCAGGTAACTACTGACAAAAGGACCGGGGTTCCCGGGTGTACCCTCCCGTGGACCCAACGCTTTCTGCACATAAATGGGGGACAAAATGGTCAGGGGATGGGAGAGAAGTTTCTGGAACTCTGATCCCGGAGCTCCGTGGGACGCCCCAGAGCAGGCTTTGAATGGACGTGGAGACTGGGAATGTGTGGGTTGACGGGATTATAGGTGAAGTGTGGACAGAGACTGGAATGTTTCCACAGGCTTGACGGGAACAGCTGGAGGCCGTTAGTGTCTGCTTCATGGGCATGACTATCGCATCTCCCTAGGGAGCACTTCCCCCACTCACAACTGTCCATCTGAACCCCTGGGGAGGCCCCGGTGAGGAGTGCAAGGGTCGGTGGGGCAAAGGTAGAAGCCAGACAGGAACGGCCCTGCCTGTTTGAGAGGCCTTAGCAACAGTGGCTGCGTCTCCTTTACTCGGGCTCACGATGGCAACGGATACCGTGCCTCTCTGGGGAACATTCCCGTACCCAGTGCTGTTAACACAGGCTTGTAAACGGGAACCAGCCAACGTCAATGGAGGTACGCTACCTGGGAAGCACCCAGATGGCTAGAGCGCACGCAGTGTAGACAGGAGCTGGCGGGATGATTCTCTGTGCCATACTGGGCGTGCGGTGTAGACCACGGCTTACGGCCAGAGCCCGTCAGCGCCTCCAGCAACAGCGCCGGGACTCTGGACTGGGTGGGGAATTTCCACTCCAGGGCCAACTCCGAACTTGCTGAAGGACAGTAAAGGGATAAGCACCCCGGTGACTAAAGGACATGAAATCCGCTTGCAGGTGAAACACCATGTCTCATAGGTCCCAAGGCTCCTAGGAGCAGCTGCCCAGAAGAACTTAAGACAACAAGAGCCTTCTACTGACCCCCGACGTAGCAACCAAGGCTCGAATGCATTAGTTTTATTCTTTAAATATCAAGTGATACACTCATACAAAAATAGCTACATTGCCCAGCTAGTGTCTAAAGTGCTTGAGTTCTCAGAGCGTCACACACGCACCGCCATGGCACACGTGTGCCCTGAGCCAGGGGAAGGGGACGGGCTTTCTTCCCGGCGGTTTGCAGGAGGGTCCCCACTTGTGCGGGAGGACACGGCTTGTGTAGACTCATACCGTGTGTGGCTCACCGGCGCCCAAGAGGAGCGGGCCACGGGCCTCTCCTGGAGCTCCCCCACAGGCGCCTTCTTGATTGAAATACCACCGGCTGGGGGCCTCCAGGCCCTGGGCTTCTTCCCAGACCTCCTGGTTGATTAAGGCCGCCTCTTTACTCGCCTCAGCAGAGAGTTCCTGCACCTGGGCGAAGCTCCTGCAGAAACAACAGGATGGATGAAGCCTTTTCGCCCTCTGTGCCCGGGAGCCAGAGAGAACCAGGGGCAGGGGGCTGGGCCTTTGCGGCTGCCATGTGGGGAAGGGGGCTGCTTCCTGTGTGCTCTTGGGAAAACATGGACAACTAAGAACAGAACAAATCCGAGCAGAACTCAGGGAGGTCTGCAAGAATGGGACCAGGCAGGCGCGAAAGAAGATTCATTTATTCATCAAATATTTAGGGAACACCTACACCGTGTCAGGAACCATGCCATGAATGGACGGGCGGCCCTCACAGAGTGTAAACGCTGGTGGGGAAATGCACACGCAAGGAGCATGTCTGGCCACCAAACCCGTGACCCTTGTGATGTGGAACCCTCTGATGCGGGCTGAGATCACCTGAGGGTGCACACATAGGAGGAAACATCATAGTAGCTGGCAGCTCTTTTTTATGAGTGACTTTCAAATGTTTTTAGACATTTCCGGCAGCATTACAAAGGAGAATGAAAGGAGATTCTTTTAGGGAAGATGAGGAGAAAAGCCCCACAGTAAAAAAAAAAAAAAAAAAAAAAAAAAAAAAATCCCCCAGCTGAAGCTTCAACAGTGAGAAAGATGCCGAGGTGGCTTGCTGGGGGAGCGGGCTGTGGGGTGCACTGAGGCTGGGGGCTGCTTCCTTAGGGCACACATTTGTGAATCCCATCAAACTAAACTGTTAGGATCTGTGCCTTTTCTATATATGTTTATACTTCCAATAACAAGTTCCAAGAAGATCACCCCAACCCTTACCCCAGGAGACGTTTCAAGCACAAGCAGACCCATCCGAGGGCACCGAAAGTGCTGTGACTCTGGGGAAGCACAGGACGAGTGACGCTAGAGCCCCCGTTCTAACATGGCTGCTTGAGAACATACACGTGGCTGTCTGAGCTGAATTCAAGATGCTTTGCCTGTTCCCCTCTCCCTGCCTCAGTGGACCCTTGCACCCCTGGCCTCTGCAAACACCAGAGCTGCCTGCTCTCTGGAGCAAGACCCGCCGTTCCCAACTTCAAATCTTTCCCGCATTACCTTCGGAGTTCCAGATCCTTCTTTTGGGTCATTTCCTTGAGTTCGCTGAGCAAGTCCAGAGCTTTCACATTTTCTTCTAAACTGCCGATGCCCAGTTCTTCCAGCAGATGGCATGTGGTCGTCAACTCCTGCTGCAAATCGTCTGGAGGGGGAAAGGGGTGGTCAGCCAAGGGTTTCACGGTGCCCCAAGCAACGGATGCACGAGTTGGGCAGCTGACTGGATTCTTCTCGTTCCCTGGACTGTTCCCTTATTATGCTGGAATCGTGAAGAGCTCAAAGGCAGAGAGGGTCATGGAGGACGACATTCATGTGTTGGTACCGTCTCTGTGCCCCCATGCCAGAGATCACGGGGGCCTGAGATCATGGGTCTGAGATCATGGGTCAGGCATGTCCACCAGGCAGGCAGTCACAACGGACTCACAACGCCACTTCGACGTCCTCAACAGAAATTAATCCAAAAACGGCCAAGGAAGTCTGTCCCGCAAGCAACTTAAAAACAACCCCGTGGTTCCCACTCCACGTTCCCGGCATCTCTGTACCCCTCACCCGAGAGAGCGCCTGCATCTAAGGACACCAGCAGCTCTCCACTTCTGGCACATGCCACGCCTGTACACATTACATGTCACCACCGGACACCATAAGGTTTTGAGAACATCATAAGGGTTCTTCCACAAACACCCATCCATTTATACTCCTCGTTCTGGTCTCCATTGCCTCCTCCCGAAAGACATGTTCAGGACCTAATCTCAAGTACCTGTGACCGTGACCTTACTGGACATGGAGTCTTTGTTGACATCACCGGGTTACAGTGAGGTCTGTGACCTGGCATCCTTCTAAGGAGGAGGCAATTCAGAAGCAAGGCCGGGTAAAGACACAGGCCTTGTGGAGCGACGCCACCACCAGCCAAGGAATGCCAAGAACGGGGAGCAGCACCGGGAGTCAGGAGAGAGGCACGGAACGCATTTTGCCTCCGAGCCTCCAGAAGGGTCCAACTCTGCTGACACCCTAATTTCAGACTGCAGGAACCCTGAAGGGAATAAATTTCTGTTGTTCCGAGCCACCCAGTCTGTCGTTAATTCCAGGAGCCTCAGGACGCTCCTACGCTCCCCGATCCTGACTCCTGGCCACCACATACAGCACTTGTCAGGGACAGAGTGCAAGAGTCGCAGATGTGCAGCTGACTGCATCATTATAAAACCGGACACCTGCACGCAGATAATCGCTCCACAAGGCTCATTCTTCACGGCTCCATGTGATTACCTTACTATTCGTATTGGGAAAAGCAGGATTAAAACATCATCTCTGAGATGACCCATAGAGCAACAGCTTCTATGATCTTGAACTGTGTTTGTGGAAACTTCTGGAAGGAACGTCCACCTGATTTGGGATGGTGATCCCTTAGTACATCAGCCTTGAACAAGGCGTATTTAGATGGCTCATGAGGGCCCTGCCTGGAAATAACCAGACTCGAGGGCAGCTGCAAACTTGCTTTGGGAAGACGCTTGCTCTAAAGAGAATTTTAAGATCAAGAATGCTTGCTGGTTTCTTCCCGTGAAGGATTAGGTGGGAACCCTACGTAAGACAGGGATCCCACGGCTCTTCATAGAAGGTAGGATGGGGTTGGGGTGCCTGGTCGGTGGAGCATGTGACTCTTGATCTGGAGTTTGTGACTTTGAGCCCCACATTGGGTGTAGAGATTACTTAAAAAAAAAAATCTTAAAAACAAACAAACAAACGAACGAAGGCAGGACAGAGTGAGAATCAGCATCTCTGAAGAGAACCCCCCTTTGGGGGATTGTGGCTACTTCCCAGGACTGTCTTTCAGCAGGGCTGGAAATTACTGGGCCGGTCCACAGACCTGGCTTCAAATCCCAGCATGGTCCTTACTCGGGGTGCGACCCTGGACAAACCACAGCCTTGCCAGCCCCCTTGTCCTCTACCATTTGACGAGGGACGCACCATCTACCTGACAGGAGGTCGTGATGTGACACAAATGGATAAAGGTGGCTGGCACACAAGAAGCACCGACCTGCATTGGCCATTCGCTGGATCTGCCCCTTGCCCGGCAGCCGTCCCGTTTCCTACCTAAGAACCGCTGCCCATCCCCGTCCAGGTGGACCGATTTCACAGGAAGCTCGTGCCTCGTGGTATCCAGGGCTGTGGCGAACGTCTTGTACTGCTCCTTAAAGCGTTCAGCCACAGCCTCATAAGGGCTGAGCATCTCAATCTGCAGGCAGGAGGGAAAATGGCTTATGAGACAAAACCTAGTCACACACTCGGGAAGTTCACAGTACGTGTGAGGTGAAGATACAGCACTGTGCTTTCGGGGTCTCCTGTGGAATCCTCCAGGAGGTTTCCATGGGTGTGGGGGGGCTCTGCCCTCACTCCCAGCTGCTCCCCAATAGCCCAGCCAATTGCAAGGTGGCCCAGGCCTCCTCACTATGAACATGGCTTCCAGAACATTCCACGGCCAGGCCCTCAAGTGGGATCACACTGGACCCAAGGCAGCTGGGCCCTCCTGCTTCAGACCACTGAGCTGAAACACCTGCCCCTCATAATCCCCCCTGCCTTCCCTCGTACACACTGTTAGGGTCCTCGTGCGGGTTTGTAATGACATTTGTTCGCTTATCTTTTCTTTTCCTTCCACTGTAAGTTCCATGAGGACAGAGACCTGAGCTTAGCCCAGGGCCTGGCTGCAGGGCACTCTTTCTCTCTCTCACACACACATACACTGGGTATTATGGGTTGAACCATTTCCCCCCAAATTCCTCTGTTGATGTCCAAACCCCCAGCACCTCAGATTATGACCTGACTTGGAGACAGGGTCTTTACAGAAGTAACCGAGGTAAGGTGAGGTTGTTCGAGTGAGTCAGATCTGGAGACAGACAAGCAACAAGGAGAACGCCAAGTGAAGAGATGCAGGGAGGAGATGGCCCTCTACAAGCCAAGGACAGAGGCTGAGGACACAGCCGTCTCTCTTGGCCCTGGCAAGGCACTGACCCCGCTAACCTCTTAGTCTGACGTCCTGCCTCCAGGACCGTGCGAGAATCCCGGGCCATTGTTTAAGCCGCCCGGCCTGGGGTACTTGTTACGGCAGCCCCAGTCCACTCATACCCCGGACGACCAGCCCCATCCCCCGACAGTGCTAGGGATTGGCTCTTCTCCCAGCACTGACCACGTGGTGCCAAGACGGCATCTCCCACCAGCACCCTGGATACACGGGAAGACACGGCTCACAACTTGGTGTCTCTGAGCACAAGTCACAGGGGCCTAGACGAATATGCGCACATGTGCGTGGAAGGGACAGGTCTCTCTGGCTGCTTAGCACTTGACATTACAGCCTCATCCTCTTATAGACTGTCACACACCAACACCCAGTGGTGTCAAAAGCGGGCCACAGCGTTAGAGCCAGGCGGCAGGGACACCCCCTGTCAACACTCCCTCCGACCACCCTGTCGGGCCCTCCCCGCTCCCGGGACACGTGGCACAGAGACTGTGGTCACAGCTGACCTGAGCGTCAAGGACGTCTGCCAGCTCCCGCTTCCTCTGAGTGAGGAGAAGTTGGCGCTTCAGCTCGTAGGCCTTCTTCTGTAGCTTCTCCTTCTCTTTACACATTATTAGTAAATTCCTTTCTGCCTTTTCCTCGAATGGAGCGAGACCGTTCTCCATCTGTCAGGCGCACAACAGCTCAGGCCAGAGGGAACGCCATCCCCGCAGCTGCCAAAGGCTGCCCTCCCACCCACTTCATGCGCAAGCGAGGTTCTGTCTTCACCTTTACGGTCAGCAGAGTCAGGAGCAACGTTTGGGATTCCATCATTTCCATCGTCTCTGATAGGTCCTGGAGGAGGAGAAAAAGACTCTCTCGGTCGCCAATGAATTGGTAAAAACTTAGCTCTCTGACCCCCGGAGGGGCACAAATCTAACTTTGATGAACTTTACTTAATTTGGTAGTTTGAGGATTCCCCCCGTGTACCTACCCGCTGTTTCTGTTTTCTCGTTTAGTCTTTTTGGGCGCCCTGTGAGAAGGGGATTGTCTGGCCCCTTCCAGTGGCTGGCCGGTCCCGAGCCAGCTGGGGGGTTACCCATCCAATCAGTGCCACACTGGAGCCAGGCCACGGGCCTCCCACCCCAGAGAGACCTCAGCCCAGCTGTCCTGCCCCGGACCTTCCCTAGCATAGCATCAGCAAACGAGGCCCCAAATCTCATTGTTCACACAATCTCGCCTTTGTAACTACTCTTGTACATGTACTTGGGGCAACTTAAACTCTACGAATATTCTGAGGACGCGTGTGGTTTTGGGTCTCTCCTAAATCGCGTGGCTGGCCTGTTCCATCTCAGAGCCTGGGGCCTCGCGTGGCACGTGTGCAGGGCAGGAGCGAACATCAGACGTCTCTAACCGCACAGCTTCCCTTTCATTTCGGACACTTACCGGGCTCTTTCTCTGGGAAGAAGAAAACGACGATGACTCAGTTTTCTTCGACATCGTTTTGTCTAATTGCGGAGTCTTTCTAACCATACTTTTGTCTGAGACCAAGAAGAGCATTTTGAGGGTGAGAACTCAGAGCACGCTCCGGCAGCCCCCTGCAATGCACCGTAACCCCCCCGCTGGGGAAAAGCACAAGGGGAGTGCTTTACCATTGATGGCCGAGAGGTCCAGGTCAGGCGGGGCAGTGCCGTGCCCTTCCAGTAACGTGGACTGCAGGTCGCCCTTCCCGATTCCACTGCTGTCTGTGGGCCCAGGGAGAATCCCCAGAGGTCAGCAAGCTACGGCGCGCATATGCCAGGAAGCAGGCAACTCTGTGGTGCACTACCCCTTGCTCCCAAAAAGTTAGCGTCTTGTGAAGGGCGCGCTACAGAAGGCTGAAGTGCCTGTTCCCATCCCAGCCAACAAGGTGTAACAGTTCAGAGCAGAAGTAGACAAGCGACGCGGGCTCTCTAACCCAGGGATGCAAATAGGCCTTGCTGCTTAGCTTAATAAAAAACAGTGTTCTTGGGGTACCTGGGTGGCTCAGTTGGTTAAGCACCTGCCTTTGGCTCAGGTCCTGATCCCAGGGCCTGGGATCGAGCCCCGCATCAGGCTCCCTGCTCAACAGGGAGTCTGCTTCTCTCTCTCTCTCTGCTGCTTCCCCTGCTTCTCTCTCTCCCTCTCCCCCTGCTCGTACTCTCTCTCTCTCTAGCTCTCTCTCAAATAAATACATAAAATCTTTTTAAAAAATTAATTAATTAAAAATAAATTTAAAAAACCACCGTGTTCTGGATAGGGCTCTGATAGACACCATGTACCTGTTCTTCCCTCGGCTTTTCCCCTCTTTCTCCAGCAGCTTCTGCACTGTTCATCTTCCCTGGGGGTTCCCTTCATCTTTACCCTCTATTTAACCATGTGAAATTATGCTTGACACCACCTAAAATGGGCAGTGGGGTACTGCGGGCTTCAACTAAGCCAGGGCTCCAGCGGGCCGCAGAAATGAACAGATGGCATGCAAAATACTCTCCGTCGTCGTGAGCAAGGAAACAGCAAGTGATTTAATGGACATCCGTGCAGTTGAGAAAATGAGTATGTGGAAACAAACAGAGCGACGTCACAGTGATGTGTCGGGTATGGTACCCTTTGTTAAGAGTTTTTGAAAACCCCTGGGTAAACAGGAGTCTGTTGAGCTCCTGGGTAAGAGGATGGAAACCTCAGGTGGGAGACAGGTAATTTCCTACTGAGCCACACAATGGAACTCAAGCAAGCAGTCCCTCTCAATTCTCGTGGTTGTGTTTAAATTACGGGTTCTCCGCCCTGACGCTACTGACATCCGGGGCTGCATCACCCTCTGCGGCGGGGCTGTCCTGGGGGCGGCAGGCGGTTGAGGAGCCCCCCTCGTGTCCACCCATCGGACGCAAGCAGCATATCTCCCCCAACCATCATCACAACCAAACGTGTCCAGACAGTTCGAAGTCTGAATTGCCTGCGGGTGGGAACCCTGATTTTAAGATGTGGCTGACCCAACTTCTGACGCCCCTCTGGGCTAGACCCCAGCTTTCCCTGCTCAACGCGTGGCCCCCAACCCAACTGCCTGAGGAAAGATTTCAAAGCCAGCCCCAGCTCCAGGTGCTGCTCCTCAGGCATGCGTAGGTCAAGGAACAGCACAGATGCTGAGCAAACATCTAAACCCCGATCACCAACTTTCTCATCCCCAAAAAGGTAGCGACTAACAGTCTACTGGTGATTGGAGCCACTACTGATAACATAAAGTCAACTAACATGTATTGTACATGTTACATATATTATAAACTGTATTCTCATAACAAAGTAAGCTAAAAAAAAAAAGGAAATGTTAAAGAAAGCGTAAGAGAACATACGTTAACAGTACTGTACTGTAAAAACCCACATATGAGGAGATCCATGCAGTTCAGACCCCTGTTGTTCAAGGATCAACTGTACTTAATTTTTCCTACGAGACTCACAGTTGTTGCCATTTTGAACAAGGAGCTGTGGGCCAAGAAACAGCTTTGCTTCCTGTGAACTGCTTTCATGCAGAAGAGCTGCCCACTGTTGCTGGAGAAGTGGGCACGTGAGGAGCTGGATGGAGTGCTACTCCGGAGAGGGGCCTTCCCGGACTTCTAGGATGAGCACACGGACTACAACTGGGCACCAAATACACAGTAATGATCCAAGTGGCAGCTCATGAGTGAGTGTCCACCCTCCTTGTCTACATTCTCCGTCTGTTGTTGTTTTTCGTTTTACAACAAACATTTATGTCTACAATCAGAAAAACTGCAAGTTTTCCATATCACTTTGGTGACGGCTTCTAGAACGATTAAGGGGAAACCATGATGAGGAAGACCTAACCCAAGGTAGTGAGAGGCAGAAAGATGAGGCCTCAGACGCTCTCTGAGTTCCACCCAGGAAATGATCACAAGATCAAGGAAGTGCCATGATGGCCGCACAGGAAGTGACCTCCCCTCTTCCCCTGCCCTTCCCCTTCAGCTCCCCACATGCCTCAGATCTGTCCTTGCACAGACCCTCTTTAACTAGCTCCTCCTTCTAACACTTCCCAGAAAGAAAGAGGGAGTTCGGCCTTAGCGTACTTGAAAAGAAAATTCACCACCACGTCCATCACTTACTGGGCTCAGAACTGCTTCACGCCCTCCCTCCATTTACACACCTTTGCTCTTCTGGAGCAGGTGGAGCTTCCTTCCCGCTTCAGGCATCTTCCCACTGGTCTTTAATGCATCGGCTGCAGAAGCCTGTTAGGGGAACACCTGGCATTCAGGATTCAGGGACAAGACACCTCCCCTTCATGGCCTGTGCAGTCTGCATCTGCTATTGCTTCGACGCCAGGGACAGACTTAGAGTTCTGACATTTAGTTACATATAAACAGGATGAATTAATCAAAAAGGATACCCTCACATGCATAGAACATAGGGAACCACCAGAATGTTTGCCAGTGATTATCTCTGATGTGGCAGATTCCAGATGACTGATTTTCTGTATACTTTATAGTATTTGCAGAGAACATGTTACTGTGGTCATCAGGAAAAAAAAAGTTTTTGTACAAGTATCCATTTTCAAAACTTATTTAAAAAAACAAGCAATGCATGGAGCTAGCAAGCCATTATAATATAATAGCCTCTGAGCGAAAGAAAACCTTGTAAAGAGCAAGAATATTTCAATGTGTAGACTAGTACCACTCCTGTTCAAGCTCCTACTGGCAGTCTCAGAATAAGAAATAAAAGGCAAACAGGTTGAAACAGAAGAAATAAAACTCTCTTCTTACATGATTTACAAAGAAAATCCCAAATGTTACTAAAACTAATAAGTAAGGGACTCCTGGGTGGCTCAGTCAGTTAAGCATCGGACTCTTGATTTCAGCTCAGGTCATGATCTCATGGTCGTGGGATCAAGCCCTGCATAAAGCTCGGTGCTCAGCATAGAGTCCACTTGAGATTCTCTCTCTCCCTTTCCCTCTGCCCCTCCCCTTCACTTGTGTGTGTGCATGGGCTCTCTAAATAAATAAATAAAATATTTAAAAACCAAACAAACTAGTGAGTTTAGCAAGATTGCAGGATACACGGTCAATATAAAAAGATCACATTTCTACCAATGAACAACTCTGGAAAATGAAATTCAAAGATCGTACCGTATGAAAGCTCTCAGCAAGAAAAAACCAAAACTATGCATGGTGTTAGGTGTTTTATTATTTTTTTAAAAAGATTTTATTTATTTATTCAACAGAGATAGAGACAGCCAGCGAGAGAGGGAACACAAGCAGGGGGAGTGGGAGAGGAAGAAGCAGGCTCATAGCGGAGGAGCCTGATGTGGGGCTCGATCCCATAACGCCAGGATCACGCCCTGAGCCCAAGGCAGACGCTTAACCGCTGTGCCACCCAGGCGCCCCATGGTGTTAGGTGTTAACTAGACTTACTGTAGTGATCATTTTGCAATATGTACAAATGCTGAAACACTATGTTACATATCTAAACCTAAGAAAATATAGGGAAGGTCTATATGCTGGAAACTACAAAACGCTGATGATAGAAATCCAACACGACCAACTAAATGGATAGGTGTAACTATGTTCATAGATTGAAAGGCTTGGCATTTTTAGGATGTCTTTCTCCCTAAACCAATGCAAAAATGCTATACATTCAAAATCCCAGTAGAAATTTTGGTAGAAAATGGCAAGCTAAGTATAAAACTTATATAGAAAAGCAAAGGAATGGGTTATGATCTCAGGATCATGAGATCAAGACCCACGTTGAGCTCCGCACTAACTGTGGAGCCTGCTTAAGATTCTCTCTCCTCCAGGGCGCCTAGGGGGCTCAGTTAGTGAAGCATCTGCCTTCAGCTCGGGTCATGATCCCCAGGTCCTGGGATAGAGTCCCAAGTCGCTGGGGCTCCCTGCACAGGGGGGAGTCTGTTTCTCTCTCTCCCTCTGCTCCTCCCACCTTTCCGCTCATACTCTCCCATGTACGCGCTCTCTCTCAAATAATAAAATCTTAAAAAAAAAAACCTCTCTCCTCTGTCTCCCTCTACCTCCCCCCCTCTGCTCGCACATGAGCACGTTCCTTCTTTCTCTCAAAGGCAAAAAAAAAGGAAGGAAGGAAGGAAAGAAAGAAAGAAAGAATGAAGGAAAGAAAGGGAGAAAGAAAGAAAGAAAGAAAGAAAGAAAGAAAGAAAGAAAGAAAGAAAGAAAGGCAGGCAAAGGAACTATGAGAGCCAGCTTCGGAAGAGAACAGAGTGGGAGAATTCACACTACCTGATTTCAAGACTACAAAGCTATCTTGGCAGCGTGTGACTGGCTGGCCTAAGGACAGACACAGAGAACAATGGAAAAAATGGAGTCCCGAAGTGATGCATACAAAAAAGGTCAATTGCTTTTCAACAGACATGATGAGATAATATAATGGGGAAAGGAAAGTCATTTCAACAATGGTGCTGGCACAGGAGGACACCCATACACTTAAAAATGAACTTCAATTCCATCATCACACCAGATACAAAAATTAATTCAAAATGGATCACAGACCTAAATGTAAAATTCTGAAACTATGGAAATCATGGAAGAAAACACAGGAGAAAATCTTTGTGATCTTGGGTTAGGCAAAGATTTCTTAGGTAAGACACCAAGAGCACAAGCCATAAAAGCAGAAATATGTAAGCTGGACTTCATCAAAATTGGGCACTTCTGCTCCTCCCAAGACACTTACAAGAAGGAAAAAACAAGCTACACCACCAGAAGAAAATATCTGAAAATCACCATAAACGGCTGGTATCCAGGATAAAGAAAGAGTGCTCAAAACTCAACAATGAGAAAACAAATAACCCAATCAAAAAACGGGCAAAGATCTGAAAGGACACATCACCAAAGACTGGCCAATAAGCACATGAAAAGACACTCAAGATCATTAGTTGCTATGGAAATGTAAATTAAAGCCACAACAAGATACTACTTCTCATCCACCAGAATGGCTTCAATCTTCAAGCACCAACCGAACTCTCCTCTGGCTGGTGGCAATGCAAAGAGCTGCAGCCACTTTGGATAATAGCTGCACAGTTTCCTACAAGTCAGTCATAAATACACTTACCTACAATTCCTCTCCCAGGAGAAACGCGAGCATGTCCACACACACTCCCACACAAGAATGTTTAAGGTGGCTTTGTTCACCACTGCCAAAACCGAGAATCAAACCAAATGTCCTTCACTCATCCACCAGAAGGAACCAGCACTAACTGTGACAGGCAGCCACGGGGAGGGACCTCTTTTCCTTTATGTGAGAGAAGCCAGGTACAAGAGGCTGCATCCTATGTGACACCTTTTTAATGACCTTCCGGAAAAGGCAAAGCTATAGGGGCAGAAATCAGGTAACTGCTGGGATGGGGTGGGGCCGGCTTCAGCGGAGAACCAAGGGATCCTGGGGGTAACTGTTCTGTATCGTGACTGCAGTGGGTCTGTGACAGGATGAGTTTGTCAAAACTCGCAGAACTATATGCTAAAGAGTGATACTTACTCTACGTAAATTCTCCCTTAAGAGATGGGGTGGGGGGAGAAAGAAAACGGACAAGCTTCTAGAGATCGAAAATACTAGAGCATGCAGATATACAGGGATGCCTGTAAACAAGTTCACAAGGCAACACTAAAATTATGAGACATGGACTGTGATCTTTTGTCGAAAATCACTTCAACAAAGTAAATCACGTGAATTTAAATTTAAAAAACACAAAGTAAATCATGGACTCTGGGTAATATGTCAATGTAGCTTCATCAAATATCAAAGTGCACCTCTCTGGTTGGGGATGTTGATGGCAGCAGGGAGTTGTGGTGGGGGACAGGGGTTATATGGGAAATCTCTGTACCTTCTGCTCAATTTTGCTGTGAACCTAAAAGTTCCCTAAAAAAAATTAAGGCCAGGGGCACCTGGGTGGCTCAGTCGGTTAAGTGTCTGACTCTTGATTTAGGTTCAGATCATGATTTCAGGGTCATGAGATCGAGCCCTCCGTCGGGCTCTGCACTGGGTGTGGAGCCTGCTTAAGATTCTCTCTCTTGGGATGCCTGGGTGGCTCAGTTGTTAAGCGTCTGCCTTCAGCTCGGGTCATGATCCCAGGGTCCTGGGATCGAGCCCCGCATAGGGCTCCCTGCTCAGTGGGAAGCCTGCTTCTCCCTCTCCCACTCCCCCTGCTTATGATCCCTCTCTCACTGCGTCTCTCTGTCAAATAAATAAAATCTTTAAAAAAAAAAAAAAAAAGGATTCTTCCTCTCCCTCTGCCTCCCCTGTCCACCCAAGGGTGCTCACTCACTCTCTCTCTAAAAAACAAAAATAATAATTAAAAAATAAAAAAAATTAAGTCCATTAAAAACAACAAATCACTCCCAAGAAGTGATATCAGTTAATGAAAAGGTTTCCTTTTTCCTCAAGTTGAATCTTAAGCCACATTATTATTTTTCTGAGTTAGTTTGTTTATTAAGTAATCTCTACACCCAACGTGGGGCTCAAACTCAGGACCCTGAGATCAAAAGCAGCATGCTCTTCTGACTGAGCCAGCCAGGCGCCCCTTAAGTCACATTATTAAGACCTGCCATTCCACCCTACCAGAGTAAAAGGTAGGGAGCAGAAATTAACAGTTCACTGAATTTTACCATAAACCAAATTTGGAAAATGGAAGGAATAACACAACCTCCCCAAATTCTCAGTACGTGCACAATGAAACAAGATACGTAACTGGGCCACCTACTGAGTGCTTCTGTTAAACGCCACACAAAGCACATGCTCATATCATTAAGTGCTTCATCCCATCATTTTTTTTTTAAGTTTGTTTTCTACTTTCTAGATCACAGCATTTTTTTTTTTAAGATTTTATCCATTTATTTGTCAGAGAGAGAGAGAATGCGCGCGCACAAGCAGGGGGAGCAGCAGGCAGAGGGAGAGGGAGAAGCAGACTCCCCACTGAGCAGGGAGCCCGACGCAGGACTCAATCCCAGGACTCTGAGATCATGACCCGAGCTGAAGGCAGGCACCCAACCAACTGAGCCACCCAGGCGCCCCATCCCATCATTTTCAACGGCTGCATGATTTTGCGGCTACACAGAGTTCACTAAACCTGCCTCTGATACTGGGTGATTCAGACCTGTCGTTTTCCCTCTGTAGTCCTTCTTTAAAACCCTGCAGGTGTTTTTTAAATGCCAGCCAAGGCCAGGGACTGTGTGCTGGGCACCCGACAGAGCTGCTTCAGGACAGAATCCAGAAAGGAATTATCGGGTTGAAAGGAACAGTCTCAGGTTTCAGTAGAGATCGTGCCTTTGCAAAAGGGACTTGGGACCATGCTGCACCCAGCCCGTGTGACTTGTATCAGAATTCCAAGTCCAACAGAACCCCATTCAGAACACTCAAACCAACATTGTTACCTTTTTGGTGGTTTTCTTCTCGTACTGCAAGTATCGGGACTCAACTATTCTTCCACCTGTGGGGGGACATACTGTTGGTTTATAACAAGACTACAACCGTGGAGTGTGAAGGCCCCCCAACTCCCCCCATCAAGAGCCAGGTACTATGTACCTTCCCTGATCAACAGCGGGAACGGGGGAGCTGCTCCCCCTTGCTCCTCTCAGATCCCGTGCTTCAGCATCCTCGAGCATGTATGGGACACCTACTGTATGCAAGAACATGTGGGATGCCTACAATTTCTAAGCCCCTAGGCTAGGGACAGAGCCCCAGAGAGCCACAGGAATGTAAGGGAATACGCTCAAAGCAGAAAGTGGATTCAGGAGCAGGGCAGGGACAGGATAAAAGACCTTCCACAGGGGGGCACCTATTTGCCACCGCCTCCTCCTCCTCCTCCTCCTCCTTCTCCTTTCCCAACTCACTCCCTGTGGTCAGGACCCCAACCACCCCTTCCTTCACCAAAGTGTGTGCACAACTCACTCACAGTATGGGCCTTTCATGCCTCTATATGTCCTCACCTAGCTCAGGACCTCTCGGGAGACATGTTCAATGCTCAGATCATATACCTTGGTGACAGCCCAGCCCCAGGTTCCCCCCATTCCATGCGTGCCTCACAGTGAAGAGGTTTCTCACAATGGCCCCAGTGATCACCTACAGTCCTCTGCTCTGTTCCCCAACCCCTCTCCCGGCCCCTCCCTTGTACCTTCTCCTCCCCCTTCCCCCACACTGGGTCCCCTCCAGTTACCTAGTGACCAGTTACTACTTCACCAGGAAGACAGAAGTAGCCCCAGAAGACCCTCCGACCTCAGCATCTAGCAGCCTCCCAAGTTCAGGGCCATATCCTGGCCCCACCATGCAGAGGGACCTCTGTGCTTTGGGGTAGAGGCCAGCCCTCACCCCACTGCCACTGCCCTGCAAAACCCCTCCCCCAGTTCCTCTCTTCAACGGTCTTCCTGTTATTTCCCCCCCCACCTACACCTTTTACCCCTACTTCTCCACTCCCCTTTACAATGACAGCTCCTCTTCCTCTACTCACTCCTGAACCCCGCTCCCGTCTCGTCTGGCTTTCACGATCACCACTGCACCAAAGACCCTTCTTTCCGCAAGGCCACCGAGATCTCCCTGCTCCAAAGCCCACCGGCCCATTCCCAGTCCTCATTCTGAACACGGCACTTGCTGGCACCTTCCTCCCTGACATCCTGTGTCCTCCAGGCTGGCTGCCCCGCTGGCAGCTGAGAATGGGCTCCCTTGCAGGTCCATTAGCTGATGAAGCCTGAGCACCTCCAGGCACCTCGCAGGTCTCACATCCCCGAGGGGCCTCCCTCTCACCTCACCGCCCCCGCTCTTTCCGTTCCAGCACCGTTGAGGGCAAGGACTTTTGTCTGTTTTGCTTACGACCACAGTCCACCACCCAGCAGGGAGTAGGTGCTCAGCCATGCATCCAGTGCACGATTCTACACTTTTTCTAAGTTCCTCTAAAGCTTAGGGCTCTCCCTTTTTAACGAAGAGACCCAGGAAGAGGACATGGTTAATGTCACACAGCTTAACAATTTGGTTAAGTGACACGATGATTTCAACTGGATCTTCACGCCAGGATTTCATCTTTCACTGGGGCTGGGGGTGCAGCCACAACCCTGAGTAGAAAGGGAGTGCATCCATAGTTAACGGGGAGCATGGAGCTGGACGAGGAACTAGCGATTGCCCTGAGTGAGTGCCAGGCAAGGAAGAGCCATGCCTGTAGGGTGAGTGGGCTCAGACAATCAGGCAGGAAGCACTTTGGGGTCAAGGCCAAGGCCAGGTGAGTCCAGGGGAGAAAATCAAGACACACCAAGGGTCTGCCATTGGATGTCCAGCGAGGGATCAGGGCAAAGAACACCCCCATTTCCAAGCACAGGAAACCATCCTACTTTCAGTCTAATACCATCAGCAAAGGGTTTCGCTCCTCTGGAATACCCAAGGCCTGGGGTTCCGTGGACAGCTGAAAAGCAGTTTCAAGTTTCCAGAAACTAGAACGTACATATTTGTTTTGAACAGTAGTGGATTTTCCAGAGAAGCAATGTTATGATGAAGGATATAATTTGTGTTCAAGAACTAGACCACGTGTAAACATAACAGAGGTTATAAACAAGACCATCAAGCGATGCTGTAATGGCTCCAGTCACTTGCAACCAGAATTCTGCTCTAAGTTCTCGGAGACAAGCACTGGCATGCAGGACACTTGAAGAAAATAGTTCCTTGTATCAGAGGCCTGAGCTCCAAGGAAGGAGATCCTTGAGTCCACTGCCCAAAGCAGCACTGCTAAGAGTCAAGGGAGGCTGTGAACAATGACTCCAGACCCATAGGGGGACACCAGATATGTGGGCGCCCCTGAGGTGCTTCCAGAGAAGAGACTGAGACTCCAGTGTTTGCTAATGAATTCAGCTCCGGCTCTCCTCACGCCACTTCCTAGTGGTGAGGCCTGGGCACAGCCCATGATCCCCGCTGCTGGAAGGGCCCACTGCCCTAGATGACCTCCCCCAGGTCCTGCCACACCCCTGGCTGCAGGACTGGGTGACCAGACTCAGACTCCCCAAAGGTGTGACTAGAAGGCAATAAAGCCCTAGCTCCCCTGCTCTGGCCTGGTTTTTTTCTTCCCCAAAAGCACTTATTGAAACTGGATTGTAAGCTAGATTCCAACTTTGCTCACCTTGTGTTCTTCTTCCTTTCATCTTAGTGCCACCAGGAGTACCGGGAGCCACTGAGAAAGGCTTCCTAGAAGAGGGAGATAGGGGTCTTGTTAACATAGTTATGTAGTTGGCTAAGCTCAGGGAAGGCAGCGAGGAGCCTGGGCTTCCTGGGGACAACTCAGGGCCAGCACTCCCCCTACCGCCCTCCAACATGCTGGTGTGTGCAAGGCAGAGCCGCCTTGACTGGAACAGAGACACATAGCCCCTGCTCAGCTGAAATTGAGAAGGGCCCAGTGTAAGAAGAGTGAGAAGAGCAAGCAGGTTTGCCAAGCCTCAAAGATCTCAATTTAAGTCAGGGGTTCATTAATTCATCAGGCACTTCTGTGCCTACTGTATGCTCCTGGTGAACAAGAGATGAGCTCCTTCCCTGAGAAGGGAAGCAGCGTATTCCTGTCAGGCAATGTGAAGAGTGCCCCAGACAGGTACAGAGGTGAGGAGAGGTGAGAGACAAAGACCCGTTTGCTCAAGTACATGGGGAAGGACATTCAGGGACAGGAATCAACAAGGCGAAGGGCCCAAGGGCAGAGGAGAATGATGTCGAAATCGGAACCGATCAGCCCTATGGCTTTGCTGGCAGAGTTCTGACTTCCCAGCTTAAGGGCTCAGCCTACCTACTGGCAACCCTTCTCTGTAAAGGGCCAGACAACAAATATTTTCAGCTTTGTGGGCCGTATGTTCCTGCCAAGAAATAACAAACCCTGAATATTATTCAGCCTAAAAAGTAGTGAAGTACTGATACATGCTAAAATGGATGAATCTAAAAAGTACTATCCTGGGATGGGGCACCTGGACGGTTCAGTCGGTTAAGCATCTGACTCTTGATTTCAGCCCATGTCATGATCTCAGGGTCCTGAGACGGACTCCCGAGGCGGAGTCTGCTTGAGATTCTCTCCCTCTGCCCCTTCTCCCTGCTTCCGCACTCTCTCGCTCAAATAAATAAATAAATAAATAAGTAAATCTTAACAACAACAACTTAAAAAAAATATTACCCTGGGGGCACCTGGCTGGCTCCATCCATGGGACATGCGACTCTTGATCTTGGGGTCCGGAGTCTGAGCCCCACGTTGGGAGCAGAGTTTACTTAAAAAAAATTAATAAAATCTCTTAAAAAAAATTATCCTGGGTGAAAGAAAACAGACACTCAAGGCCACATATTGTATGATTCCACGTATCTGAAATGTCCAGAACAGGGAAAGTAAGACAGAAAGCAGATTGTGATTGTCCGGAGCAGAGGGGTGGATGAAGAATGCGGAGTGACTGAAAATGGATACAAAGTTTCCTTCTGGGCTGATGAAAATGTTCTAGAACTAGACAGCGCTGGTGGTTGCACAGTCTAAAGGCCATAGATCACTTACTTCAAAATGATGTTATGTGTGTTTCACCCCTATTCAAGGAAAGAATGAAGCCCGATGTAATAGGAGAGGGGGAACCTTGAGACAGAAGACTCGGGGATGTGCCCCAGGTGTGCAGTCTGGGCAAGGGAGATGCTGCCAACAGAGAGCAGCAACTCGAAAGGAGCACACTGAGGGGCAGGGCGGGGGCCTGGGCGCTGTAACCCCAGCTGACGTCACGACACAAGCTCCACTGGTCACAGAGCGGTGGTCCCCTTGCTCAGCTCACTGCAGCCACCTCCTGCGTAGCAGGCTCTGAGGACTCCAAGTGAGACCCAGCAGGTGCTGGGCCATAGTGGGGAGAGGCAACAACCAAATAAATGCTCACTGGGTGCCAGCAGCTCTGCTCCTTCACAGAACCCCCCCAACCCTACAAATACCTCCCCATTGGCCTGCTTTATCCTTGTTTTCGGATGAGGACCTGAGTGTTTGAACAAGTCACCCCTGGCAAGTCTCAGAGCTGGCAAGGGACAGAGCATGGTTTCCCTATGGGGTCTGAGCCAGGGCTCTGGAGTCAAACCAGATGGGGGTGGCGGGTTCACTACACCTGAGCCAGCCTCAGGTACCTTCCCCCAAACCTCGGAGAGGATAACAGCAATCTCAAAGGGTAAGGGACCCTGGAGAAGACACAAGTGATTTCAGCTGGTCTATTTAACTTTAATTTGCACTCGCACAATAAAACATCGGCCCAGTGAACAAGTAAAACAAACCCAGCCCAGGAATCGTGCCTGGCACCGGGTAAGTGGTCAAAGTCTGTCTCTCTTGTTCTTGCTGTGTGACTCTGGACAAACGACCTTCTCTCCCTGAGCCTCTATGATTTCATCTGTAAAGGGGAAGCATAGAAAAGAGGGGTTGGGAGGATTAAAGGAGATACTTTAGTGGCTCAGCACTTGTCCACTATGAAATGATAACTGTAACGACAGATCACATTCGAGAGCCACGCACTGTTCTAAGAGCTTTTAAGTTTCACCCGAGGCCTACAAGGTTGAGCGGCGGCGTCATTCGCCCGGTTTCTCCGCGGAGGACAGCGAAAGCACAGAGAGATTAAGCCACCAGCCAGGGATCGCCCCGCACCCAGACAACTGACTGGGGACTCGAAGTCTAGTTCCGCGCCCAGGCTGCCGAGCATGCGCAGAGGCCGCCTCCCGCCTCCCAGGGCCTGTGCACCCTCGGCAAGTCCTGAAGGGGTCAAATCCCCAATCCCCAACTCTGCTGCCCCACCTCCCCCAGCTCTCGGCCATGGCCTACTCGCCGGCACCCACAAAATCCAGACCCGTGGCGCTTCAACTCACCCAGCTCCACGCCCCGAGGAATCCGCCATTTCCCGCCTTTAACTCAAAGGCCGGCTCTTCGAGTCCGGGTCCCCGCCCCCTCGCCCCGGCCCGAGCCATATTGCGCCGCCATGGGAGGGGTGGCCGCTGGCCTCGGGGAGCGTGCCTGCGGATGGAGCGGGCGACCCTTGTGCGCGCGCCTCTCTGTCTTCCCCTCACACTTGGATTCATCCACCAGCGGCAGGAGGCGGTGTCCTGAGCCCGTTGGGAGGGGGCGTGTCTTCGCGGCGCTCGGCCCCGTGGCGCGCTGGCGTCACGCCCCCGCCCCGCCCCTCCGGAACCCGGAAGCGGGAGCGCGCGGGGGAGCGGCGGGCGCGGCGGGGCGGAGCGGCCCGACCAGTGGTGGGCGGTCGGGCGGGCGGGCGGGCGGCCGGGCGGGGACCCGGCCCGGGACCGGCGGCGCGCGGCAGCCGAGGCCCAGGTGAGTGGCGGCGGCCGCGGGTTGGGGGCTCGATCTCGAAGCTCGCATTGGCGGGTTGCCTTGTAGGCTACGGAGCTGAGGGTTAATGGGGGGAGGCGCGAAGGCTGGGGTCGAGGGAGCGGGAACCAGCTTGGGGGTCGCGAAGAGGTTGCAGGAGACGGAGTGGGAACGGGACGGTTAAGGAGAAAGTTGATGGAATGGGCCTGGTGAAGGAGTTTGCGGATGCAGAGGGAGCAGGTCTTGTGGCTTTAAGCGGCTTCTCTGAAGAGGACGTGGCTTTAGTGGTAGTTGGGGGTCGCAGGAAACGGGGCTGGGAGGGGGAAAGGCAAGGAGGCGGGGTTGAGAGGCCCAGGAGGGGGACGTGGGGCAAGGCCGCTGGGGGTACAGCCCGGGTACGATTGGGGGAAGAGTTACAGTACGGCCTGGGGGCGTCTGCCCTCGGTTGAAGGGGTAGAGGAATGGCTCCTGGGGGAGGGAGGCGCCTGGGATTCTGTGGGTGCTCAAATTCTGGAGGTCTAAACCCACTGGTGTGGTGGCCTGCGAATGGGGAAGGGGCAATGGGGGATGGGAAAGGGGGAGAAAAGTCATGGCAAGAACTGAGAGCCAGTTCAGGGGGGTGCTGAGAAGGAGAGGAAAGGACAAGGGTAGCCTGGTACAGACATGGGATTTTGGGGCCCCCCTCCTCTTGATTCATCTGTTTCCTGACTTTACCCCCAACTGCTGGGTAACCCAGGCGAGTCTCAGTGCCCTCTGGGCTGGTATTCTGGTATTCCAGACTTGAAAACCACGCCACTCTCCTCCTAAGACAGGGCTGGCTGGAGCCCCGGGGGTGGGGGGTCCCAGGGAGCAAGGAAGGAGCCTCCAGACCTCACTCGGGGCCCGGAACTGGGTTTGAGAGGGGAGGGAGTGGGTGTGCACACACCCGCGTGTGCTAGGCTGTCACCACCTCCTCGGAGTTGCATCCTTGGACTTAAATGGGTAAAACGACATACAGGAAATCTGTCCCCCGGCGGCTGTGAGCTCAGCCGGGGAGAGGCAGGGCAGCCCGCAGCCACGGGGCAGTCAGCCGGCGTGCTCTCCCTTCTCTCTCAGGCGCCCAGTAGGCCGGGGTCTTTAAGGGAAAGCCACTCCTGCACCTCTTTGTCTGAGGTGGGAGCTGGTGGGGACATTTCTTGCAGTTGGAGGGTCCCAGCTCCTACCTTCCTGAGGTGTATTCTGGTCTTGGAGTCTCCAGACTCTTACGGCATCCAGGAGCAGTGGGAGGCCTCTTGGGCAGCTGAGCTGGGAAGTTGTTTCATCGTCTGATGGGCCCCGGCTCTGGCAAGGGCCTTGCACTGGGCGGTTTTAATCGGCATTAACTTCTCTTCTTTCCTAACCATGGGGATCCTTGTCCAGGATCTGCCAGAAGGGCTGGGGGGCTTGGGTTTATAACTCATTCAGGAGATGAATCTTGATAGATTGAATGTAAAGAGGGCCACAGAAAGATAACTTCTCCCTTTACTTCCAGAATGTTCTAGCCCTTATAGAGGGTGGCTTTTGGCCTTGCTTGCCCAGGGCACGTGATCAGAACCCAAAGTTATGCCTCCTACAGACATTGAGTGTGGGCTTGCCCTGGCTAGGTGACCCCCCAATGAACAGGACTGGAATCTTCTGGTTGCATGGCTCTGGTGCTTGTCTCCCAGTAGCAGGAGTGCAGCCCGGCAGGCTCTTGTGTCTGAGGTCCCGACCTCGGTCAAGTCTCTTTGTCTGTTTCTTCACCTGTGAAATGAATGGGTTGGCTTCAGTCAGCATTTCTCAACTTTAGAACCCAATCCCTCTTGAAAATCTTAGCATCTCTGGCACACAGCCCCCTCATATTTTATACAATGAATCCCCACTGCAGTGATCCCACTAGTGTTCAGCTTTCCATTGTATAGTTTATATCCAAAAATGACCTTCTTTACTGTTCCTTTATCTTCCACACGGAAAATTCCACAAATTCCATGTTTGCTTTTGCACGTTATACCTGTTCCCAAAGCTTCAGCTGTACCTTTCTGGTCAGAAATCCCTGAGTGAGACTCTCCCTCAGTTCCAGGCCTCTGGCTCAGAGGAGAGGGTAGAGACTCGGCAATGTCCCCTTTCTGTTTGGCTATATGATCTATTTTCTGTCCCCAACAGAGGCTTGTTAATTTGCCACTTCCCTTACCTCATCTCCCCAAAATTGTGTCTTAAGTGGGCTCAGGAGTTCAGTTAAGCAAGGGCTGATCCTTCCAACACTGGGGCCGGGGCCCCAGTGACAGAGATGAGCCCTCATGCCCTGGAGGAGGGATGTTCCAGTGCTCTCCCTCCCCTGGGAATAATGAAATGCAGAGTGGGTGGTCAGTGCAGCAACGGAGGTGGTGCAGGAAGCTGTGGGACAGAATCAGGGATGACCAATGCAAGCTTCAGGGCTTGGGGGATTCTGGCAAGTTTCCTTGGATGAGGTGGCAAGATCCAAGCCAGGCCTCGAAGGACACAGAGGTGTTAAGTCCGGCCAGGAAGAGGGAACTGCATAAGCAGATCCCTGCACTGCTTTGCCTTTTACTGAGCATCCTTTGTGATGGACACTTTTACACCCATCTCTTTTATTCTGCCAACCGGCGGCAAGGAGTCCTGGTTCTTTTCTCAGTATGGAAACTGGGACTCAGGCAGCCAGCGACTCCAGAAATGCCTCCCTGGGCTTTCCAGAAACACGAAGGATCATTAGTAACCTCAAATTGGCAAAGGCCAAATTGCTAGAGCACACTTTCTCAACCGCAGCACCATTGACATTGGGGCTGGGTTATTTTTTGCTGTGGGGGCTGTCCCACCCATTACAGGAGATCAAGCAACATCCCTGGTCTCCACCCACTAGACGCCGATAGCATACACCCCCTGAGTCGTGACCACCAGAAATGTCTCCCTATGCAGCTGTGTGTCTCTTGGGGCACAAGATCCACCACTCTGTAGTGAAATCTGGTTACTGCCCGAGGCCTACCTCTGCCTCAGTGGGTCTCTGGTGTTTGGTCAGCTCCCAGGGGACTGCTGCCAAGGGCAGGCGTGGGGAAAAGCAGCCAGCAACTGAATTCTGCTGTCTGGTCAGTTCTTAATCTAGAGTCCTGGTAAAAAAAAAAAAGGAGGCACCACTGGGAAAGGACTGAGGGGGAGTGAGGCAGCACACCCCAAAGAATGGGCAGCAGAGGAGGAACAACAGGCGAGCCAGGGCCGTCTTCGCTCACGGAGACAGCAGATGCCATTGTCTTTCTCTTTGTGTTACGACTGACCTGGATTTCTGCAGGAACCGTCCCTCGTCTCAGTACAAATTGTTGCTTTTCTTCCGAGATTAGAGGTATTAGGTTCTCTTCTCGAGAGCTACTTTGGAGGTGGCCCCAGATCAGTGTGGCTCCTGAAGCCACATTATCTTCTCCCATTCGCCCTCGTGGCCCCAGACGCTGGCCACTCCTCGAGCACAGATTGTCTCACTTTTGCTCTTCGTGCGTCCTCCTCTGCTTGTTCCCCAACCAAGACATTGCTGCTCTGACTCCGTGGGAGGAAACAGCACATTCTGGGGCTGCCCGACCCCTTCTGGACATTGCCCTCCCCCACCAGTCCCCATCCACCAGGCCTTTGTGTGCCCAGAGTCCCCAACCAACTGTGCCAGGCAGCCCCTGCTCTGCCTCCCCGCAGAGCAAGACAGGCCCTTCTCTCTGCCCTCGTCTGGGACGGACAGAGCCGAAGAACAAAGGGCTCTGTTTGAGCACCACCGGGTCCCCAAAGGGCCCTGTCACTTCACCTTTTTTCACTTTGGCCCAGAGAGGGCTTCGGAAATTAGGCATGTCTCAGAAGTACAGCTGATGAGTTTGGGTTCTACTCATTTCCTCATCGAGACTTTCTGAGCCCATGCCCTATGATAAATAAAGTAGTGATTCAAAGGTTTGGCCTGTGGGTTAGTCGGAGCAATGAATAAGCTGTCGGGGTCTGACTCACTCGTTTATAACCCAGCTCTGCCCTGCTCCACGGGGTTGTGTGTGTAAGAGGGGACCCAGCCACGGGCATTTCATTACTGTCACTTCTGTGAGTGTATGAGTCTGCCAGGGCCCCTGGGACAAAGAAGCACAGACCCATCAGCTTAAGCATCAGAAATTTATTGTCTCGTGGATCCAGAGGCCAGAAGTCCAAGATCAAGATGGTGGCAGGGTTGGTCTCTTCTGAGGGGGTCATCTGTCCCAAGGCCTCTCTCCTTGGCGTGTAGTCGGCCGTCTTCTCCCTGTGTCTCCAGGTCGTCATCCTTCTGTGCGTATCTGTGTCCACATCCCCTCTTGTCAGAACACTAGTCCTGTTGGATCAGGCCCACCCTAATAACTTCGTTTTAACTGAATCACCTCTTTAAAGACCTTGTCTCTAAGTATAGTCACATTCTGGGCTGCCGGGGGGGTGGGGTAGGACTTCAACATAATGAATGTGGGAGTGGGGTGGGACCCACTTCAGCCCCTAACACCGGGTTATGGACAGATTTCGTTTCTATTTAGTGAAGAAGTTTTGGATAAATAGTTGCACCAATAGAGTTCATTTTGTTTAGTCTTACTCGTTTAAATAAACATCTTAAGGGAGGTGGGCAAGTTGGTCACATCAACTTTGGAAGCGTCCTGTTAGGAATCTTCCAGATCTCGCACATGTCCTTACACTTGGGGTGACTACAGAAAGGCAAGGACCCAGCTCGGGGGGGGGAGCAGATCTCGTGGAACTTCACAAGGGGTGTATTTAGAGCCAGGCCTGGGAGACTGTGTGTGCCTGCCTGGGGGCTGGCTAAGGTTTATAATTAGGCGTATGGAGGTCTCTGTCCTCAGTGTTGCCATGGTCACGGGAGGGGGATCTAAAAGCGACTCTGTTAATGAATCAAAATGACTTTGGGACCAGCTGCTGCCATAGGTGATTGGACAAAAGTTTCTGGAAGATCTGAAAATCATTCAGCAAAAAGTGTTAACGAGGCAGGTGCAGAGCTGGGTTTCAGGGATACCGAGAGAACAGAACAGCCCTCGCCTCTTTGCCCGGAGTGCAGATGTCAGGAGTCGTGCCCATGGAGAGGCGCCCAGCACCAGGCGAACTTGTGACTCGCAGGGCTTGTTGGGGGAGGAAGAGGAACACATGAGAGCTCCCCCAGTGAGCCCCGGCCAAGGTCATCTCCCTTAGAGGCTGCTGCCTCCATAGCCTCGCAAATGAAGTCAGAGCAGTGCATCTGTGCCAGGCCCGCTGGGGCTTTGCCCCAAATCTACGGGCTCATCTCTCTGAGCATCTCCATCCCGTCCTATGATGGGTGGAACAGAGGGAGCTGAGGGGCAGTATTTGAGATGTTGCTTCTCAGATCTCTGGAATGCCCCTGGGTCTTTCATTTCCTGGCAAGAAGGGCCTCTGGTCACTGCTTCCAGAGATCACCAGGGTCCTCGGCTGTCACGTGGAGATGCTGTTTATCAGACAGTAATGGGAGAACAGGGGGCGCAAAGAAAGTGCCAGAGCCAAGCCTGGCTCAGAGACCCTCAAAAAGCCAGTCCTACCCCTCAGCAGTCCCATAGGAGTCTGCCTGCTGGCTTTGAAGGGAGCAGAGATGAAGATGGGGAAGCTGAGGGTGGGCTGTTGGGTAGAGAAAAGAGCCTGAACTGGGGCAGGTGTCTCTAGGTCTCAGCAGCTGGGGCAGTCCCGCCACCAGGCCGGCCCACTCTCTCACTCCCTCATTCTAAATATCGTGCAGTCAGGTGAACTTGGGCTTGGAATCTTGCTGATGTCTCCTGTGCCTGGGAAGCCCTTGAAGTGTGTGACCATTGCTTTCCTTATTTATTTAAGTCACAGTTTCTCAGCGTGGGCATTGGTGACACCTGGGCCTGGGTCATCGTGGTGGAGATTGTCCTATGTGCTGCAGTGTTTTGATCGGGCATCCCCGGTCTCCACCCACTAGATGCCAGTAGCGGCCCTCCCGCCCCCGACTTGTGATAAGCGAAAATGTCTCCGGATATCACTAAGTGTTCCCTTAGAGAAAAGTCAACACCAGATTGACTGGTTTAGGGGTTCTGTGGGACCTAAAAGACTTTGTGTTCTATAATTCTGTTATTTATTTGAGGTCCTAGGATGCCGCACATACGTAAAGGCACCAAGGAAAGAGGGAGAGAGGGCATAACTCACAGATGCTGGGAGGGATCACCCTGGTTTGTACTATTTAACTCATCAGGATTTTTTTTTTTTAAAGATTTTATTTATTTATTTGACAGAGATAGAGACAGCCAGCGAGAGAGGGAGCACAGCAGGGGGGAGTGGGAGAGGAAGAAGCAGGCTCCCAGCGGAGGAGCCCGATGTGGGACTCGATCCCACAACGCCGGGGTCACGCCCTGAGCCGAAGGCAGACGCTTAACAACTGCGCCACCCAGGCGCCCCTAACTCATCAGGATTTTTATTCTGATGTGTACGTAAGCTAGGGACCTAAATCAATTTTTTCCCTAAATAATTAACACAGTATTTCTCGATCTCAGCGCTGGTGACATCTAGGGCCGGATCATTCTCTGTGGTGGGGACTGTTCTCTAGGATAGGATATTGAGCAGCGTCCCTGGTCTCTATCCATTCCCCTACCCCCTTCCCCCCAGTATAGCTCCCCTTCCCCTAGTCGGAACACTCAGAACCGTCTCCAGTCATTGCCAGATGTCCCTGGGGCCACAGTCAGCCTGGGAGAGAAAGCCGGTATGAAAGAATGCTAAGCTCTAGGGCAAGAAGAGCCGGCTGAGACACCATGTGTCAAGCCTGTGGCTGGCCCGCAGGGACACTGTTACCCCTGTCTCTGTGATGATGTGCGGATAGGCTGCGAGGGGAACTAGTCGGTGGCTGTCAACAAAGATGTTGACAAGGCAAAACCCTGGGCTGTGGGCTGCCTGGGAGATCTCACTGGGTCCAAAAGTGGAACCAGATTATGGCAGAAACCAGGCCAGAGGGTAGGCTACTTCATGGCCAGGAGGAGCCCTTGCCCAGGTGAAAGCCATGAGGCCCAGGGTCACAGGTGAAGGAGAGGAGGCGACTCTGGGGGACAGGGTCGGGCCGGTGACACAGGCAGTTCCTCGGGAACGGAAATTGAGGATGGGTTTGAGGGTCTTGTTGGCAGGACAAAGTGATAACTAAAGGGTCCAGGGTCTCTTTCTGAGAGGGGAATATTGTGAAGTGGGTGTGGTGGTGACAGCCGGTGTCTCTGAACACAGCTCAGACTGCAGCCCTGTGCCCTGTGGATGCGTGAGCTGTGTGGTATGTGGATTCGACCTCGGTAAGTTGTATTAAAAGGAAGGAAGAGTCTTATCAGACCCAAACGCCATTTTGAAGTTAAAACCAGGGGGCCAGGGGGCCACCGGGAGGGGTGAGGCGAAGGGGATGTTGTTGAAACCAGAACCAAGAGGGGGCTCTGGTGGGAGGCGACGTGGATTTTGAGGTGATAACCACTCATCTGCAGAGAGCTCAGGAGCGGCCAAGTGAGCAGTTGCTTTGCTCCAGGTTCCGGGCATGAGGCAGCCAGTGAGGCAGGACTTGCTCCCCCAGCGAGGTGTCCCGGGGACTTGTCCTCCAAGTGGGGGGGTTTCCCTGGACCCGAGTGGCTGACCCATGCTGGGCACTTTGGCCAAGGAGTGGCCCCCCTTGCGATCAGTGTGGTATAGAAGCCTTGGAGCCCAGCCTGAGGTCTGTGAAGATCCAGACTGCCTTTAAAAGCAGAGTGGGGCTCCGTGCACCCTTCCCCATGTTTTCCAGGGGCCGCTCAGCCAAGGTCTCAAGCAGAGCTTTTGTGTGTTGTCACTGTGGCTGCCCATAGGAGGTTTTCAAGGTGGCTTTCCACCTGGGCATGACAACAGGTGGATTGTGTGATTTGGAGAGGGGTCCCCCAAAGGGGTCTCTTCTGTCCATCTAGACCTTCTTCCCTGGGGGACTTCTGAGTCTCCATTTAAGGTCACTAGGGAAGGACGTGAAGTGTGGGTCCCCATTAAGACCTTGCAAGCCTGCCTTCCTCCTGTAACCAGAGCCATCCTGTGTCCCTCTGGCCTGACCACCATCAGTCTTCTCCCTCCCTGTCCCAGACCCCTGCTGGAGCCGTGGACCAACAGCCCCCCATGGTCCACCTGCCTCACACAGCCTGGTTGGCCCCTTCCAGATGTCAGTCTTGTCCCAGTTCTCACTGCCTCCAACCAGCCATGCTCCCCATCCGACTTGCCTGAAAATTAAAACTCCATCCCACGTTCACAAGGCCCTGCGGGATCTGACCTTCCTGACCTCGGCCCCTCCCCCTCCAGCCTCAGCCCTGCTGGCCACACTGGTCCCCTTGTTCTGAGGCCAGCTCCAGCTGCCCCTGCCCTTGGCGTTCGCCGCCCTCGCCTTGGCTGCCCAAGAGCTCAGTCCGTCTGCCTTCTCACTGCACCAGCCTCAGCGACTGTCCTCTCTGAGCACTTCCCTGCCTCCTGGTTCGTCCAGAATGACCACCCTACCCCGGTCAGTTTCTGTCTCCATGGCGGCACTGCCGACGTCGGGGGGCCGGGTCATTTTCTGTGGTGGGGGCCATCCTGTCCACTGTAGGGTGTAGCATCCCTGGCCTCCTCCCTCCAGTAGCACCTCCCCACGCCCCCAGCAGTGACAGCCAGGTGACAGGTGTCCATTGGGGCAGCGCAGATTTGCCCTCAGGTGATAACCACGGGTCGAATACTACACCAGATTTTTTCCTTTCCCCCAGTGCTCTCGCCATTGGAAATGCCCCTCCGCTCCTGGGTTGGTTTGTCGTCAAGTTCCCTAAAGGCCAGGCCCCTTTGGCCTCCTTCACTTCCACATAGCCACATCCCCAGGCCGAGCACGGGGCGGGCGCTGGAGAAACATTTGTTGACCAGAGAGACATTGAAAGAAGACAGCCTGTTCTGTTTCAGAGGGGGCCAGGGAGGTAGTCACAGACCCCAGGGAGAAAGATCAGCCTCTCTGCCTCCAAGGGCAGCTGACTGAACGGAACATGCTGCCCCTGGTACATGCCTGAGGGAGGGGCTGTCTCCGGGGCCCAGACCGGTTGGGCCAGCCTGGAAGGTTTGGAGGGGAGGACGTAGGGAAGAAAGGGAAGTCATGCGGGGGTGTTTGGGATGGGCTTCTCGGGGATATGCATATAAAGCAGAAGAAAGGCAGCGGTCCTTCTTGATGAAGGCCTTGCTCAGAGCATCTGGTATCTTCTGCTCTGGACACTTGGATTCATGTCCTAGGGCTGATGGAAATGGGTACCACAAACTTAGCGGCTTAAACAATAGAAAGGTATTCTCTCAAAGTTCTGGAGGCCAGAAGTCCAGAATTGAAGCATCAGTGGACCTGCTCTCTCCAAAGGATCCAGAGGTGGGGGGATCCTTCCTTGCCTCTTCCAGCTTCTGGGGGCTCCAGGCGTTCCTCGGCTTGTGGCCACACCACCCCAGTGTAGACCTTCAGTTGCTCTGAGCTGAGCTCAGAGTTGCAGCTCTGAGCTGCACGCCTAAGAAATAAGCTAGTTTGTGGCTGTTCTTCAGTGTATCCATCTTTACGATCGTTTTACATGATCGTTTCTTCTTAAAAAGTCTCCCCAGGCTGAAGGAAGTGTGCATTGGAAAGTAGAAACGCGCAGAATTTTAAGTGGTGCTTCCTACATGATTCTGCTATAATGCTGGCCTTCTCCTTTTAGCTTGAGAATGATTTCATCTGATAAACATGCGGCTTCAAATTATGGCCTTATATAAACGAAGCAGCTACACTACACTTTCTGGAGGCCCCCTGTCCACCTTATTTTCCAGTGAATTCCGAATTATTCGCCAGGCTGGTAGGCAGAACCTTACGTTTTTGAGCACAGGGCCCTGGCCAGGCCTCGAGAGCGCCTCTTTCACGTTTGCCCACTCACCCCCAGGGCCTAATTTTTGGTTGTGTCGTTCCCCGCCCCCCCCTCCGCCCCCGCCGGCTTTGCCTGCCCCTCCCTTCTCGAAGACCAAATAAGAGAAAGGCCCTGAATTTTCAAAGGGCAGAAAGTATACAAGTGTGGTGTTTGCAAAACCTTTTAATTTTCCAGCGTTTAGGTTTTTCAGTAGGAATTTCTCTGACTGTGGCAAAATGCACATAACCCCAGAATTAGCATTAGTAACATCGAGTGCATTCACCGTGCTATGCAACCCCCGTCTATCTAGTTGTGGAACAGTTCCCTCCCCCCAAAAGGAAACGCTGCCCCCCCCCGTGAGCAGGCACTCCCCTCCCCCAGCCACCCCTAATCTGCTTTCTGTCTCTATGGATTTGCCTGTTCTGGACGTCTCACATAAATGGAGTCCTACACTAGGTGGCCTTCTGCGTCCGGCTTCTGACTCTCAGCACGATGTTTTCAAGGTCCACCCACATCGTAGCGTGTGTCAGAGCTTCGTTCCTTTTTATGGCCAAGTAATATTCCACTGTATGAATAGATGACATTTTATTTATCCACGCATCCCTCTGATGGGCATTTTGTTTCTGCCTCTTGGCTCTTTCCGTGGGCAGCTTTATAGTCTGCCAGCTGGGCCTCCCATTCGGTGATGAGGGCACAGTTCACCCATGCAGTTCTGGGTAGACAGGTCCCATCAGTCTGGAGATGGGTTTTGCTTCCCCTTCACACACTGCGAGTGCTTCGGCGAGCATCACTTGAGGATGGGACGGCCTTACGGTTCAGAGTAAGGATGAAGGCGCGGGTTTTCAGCACTGACTGCCCCCAGCACAGCGACAGCCTGTGGTCGCCACTTGGCCGAGCTGTCGTCCCCCGCCCCTTCATCCAGGGAACTGCCGCCCCCAGTTCTTCAGCCCCGGACCTACTTCCTTTCATTCTGGGCACAGTCTGGGGATTCTCGGGGCACAGGTTTCACATCCACTTGTGACCAGGACCTTGAAGCCACAGCATGACTAACTTCCAGGTCTCAGGCTCTGTGAAGATTGAATGAGGAAGGTGGTGCTTGGAAGCCAGAGAAAACAGCCTAGCCCCCCCAAGAGAGATGTCATTGTTTGAGAATGGCCCCCGAAGCTGTGATAATCACAACAGCATGGCACCGCGCAGACATCCACAGCCCAGAAGCAGACCCGCTGGCGTAAAATCATGTAATATACTGTATTTAACAAACTGAGAAGACTCCCCAATCAGGGGAGAGGATCTCTTTTTTTTTTTTTTTAAAGATTTTATTTATTTATTCGACAGAGATAGAGACAGCCAGCGAGAGAGGGAACACAAGCAGGGGGAGCGGGAGAGAAGGAAGCAGGCTCATAGCGGAAGAGCCTGATGTGGGGCTCGATCCCGTAACGCCAGAATCACGCCCTGAGCCGAAGGCAGATGCTTAACCGCTGTGCCACCCAGGCGCCCCCGGGGAGAGGATCTCTTTAAAGAGATCACCTGGGTCCCCGTTTCACCCTTCCACGCAATACTGGGTTGACTCATGTCTCCCCCAAATTCATGTCCACCTGGAACCTCAGAATGTGACCTTGATGGGAAGTAAGGTCTGTGCAGAAATGATAAGTGAAAGGTCCCAAGATGAACTCATTCTGAATCCAGTAACCAGTGTCTCTATAAGAGAAGACACAGAAACAAAAGACGCTGTGTGATGACGGATGAAGAGGTCAGAGTGATGCATTTACAAGCCAAAGAACGCCAGGGGTTGCCAGCAGCTGCCAGGAGCTGGGGGAAGCATGGGATGGATTCTCCCTCAGAGCCTCCGGAAGGAGGCAGCCCTGCCTGCCAATACCTTGATTTTTGGACTCATCCAGAAATGGGAGACAAGAAATGTCTGTTGTTTTAAGCCCCCTGGTTTGTAGTACTTTGGGACAGCGGCCCCCTAGGAAACTCCTAACACCACCAACATAATTTCCAGATGGATGAGAGCCTAACTGTAAAGAATAAATCCGGGGAAGGAGAGGGATGCAAACCAAAAATATTAGTTCTGTGTTCATCAGACCTGGAAGAGGAATGGCCAGCAGAAGAGAAATCCCCCATAGATCCGACTACCTGGAAAATCCAGTATTTATATCCAAAAATACCGTAAGTAAAAACAAATTGCCCTTGAGCCTGACAAACCGTTAATACCCTTGCTATACAAAGAGCTGTTTCAGAACAATAAGCAGGAAAAAAATGGGCAAAGGACACGAACAACTTAACAGAAACAGAAAAATAGTGGCTCACGACACACAATTTTTTAATTTTTATTTTTTTAAAGATTTTATTTATTTATTTGACAGAGAGAGAACACAAGCAGGGGCAGCAGCAGACAGAGGGAGAAGCAGGCTCCCCGCTGAGCAGGGAGCCCAATGTGGGACTCGATCCCAGGGCCCTGGGATCATGACCTGAGCCAAAGGCAGACGCTTAACCCTCTGAGCCACCCAGGCGCCCACAACACACAATTTTTTTAAAAGCCCCATCTGACAGTTGAAGGAATGTAAATGACAAGATGCTCTTTTGTGCCCACTGAGGGCTGTGGGTTGAGAAAAATATTAACACTTGGTGCCAGCGAGGAAGCTGGGAGGCAGACCCTCTCCTACCACTCCAGGCGGACCTCTCCCTTGGGTGGGTCTCTCAGGAAGTCACTTTGGCAGAATGGACTGGGGGGGGGGGTTGCTTCTCAGTGAGGATGCAGAAGGAATCAGATCAGCCCAGTCTTGTTGGGAAAATGATGCTACCCATGGAATGAGGAAACTTGGTCTGTGCTTCTGCTGTCGGCAACACAGCGTACCCTAAGATTTTGCATTGAGAGCAGAGTTGTCCTGGAGCTGATAGAGGGGCTCAGAGGGCATTCTGACCTGAGGGGACAAGAACAGCACCCAGGGGAGGCAGCAGGGTGGGGCAGGTCCCCATCTGAGGTGCAGATGAGGGAAAGGGAGGGTAAGGTGCCTGGGAGTCGGCCCTCTAGGCCTATGGTGAAGGCCTGGTGGTTATCTCTCAGGGATACAGCCCAGTCCAGGAGAACTAGGCTTTTTACTGTGGGTCAGGGGCTCGAGAAGCCTGCAGGGTCTGGTCTTTGAGCCTAGGCCTGGTTGGGTCGGGAGGGCCTGGAGCATTTCCAGTGAGTCAGTGTAGAGACCATGCTTAATCGGGCCCGATGGCCAGGGCCTCCCCTGCAGCAGCCCAGAGAATGGAGGCAGGAGCTTCTGCCCAGCGGCCCTCCTGCTTGGCTGGTGAGAAGAGAGGCCAGCTCTGGGGACACGGTGACAGCAGTCAGGATGTGGTTAGGGAGGATGTGGCAGGGGGAGCAGGGAACAAGCCTTCTGGGTGTTTAGGGCTGGGAGAGGTGGCCCGTGGTGGGCTGGAGGTGGAGCGTGGCCCCTGGGAGTGTGCAGCAGAGTGGATAGGCCCCGAGGGCAGAGTGAGCCAGGGGAGGGCCCAGCACGGAGCAGATCCAAGTGCTGCCTCCGTCCCCAGGGCTGCAGAGCAAGTGAGCAGAACCAGGAGAGGCCAGTGGCCAGCAGATGTGACTGGTGGGTGCATGGTGGCCTCTCTGGGGAGAGGCACAGTGGTTTTGATGGTGGGAAGGGGATGTGGGATTGAGGGACAGGTGGGAGTGGGAAGGGCTGGCTCCAAGTCACGTGGAAGGGAGGAGGGAACCAGGCTTTCTTTACCTTAGGTGGGAAAAGGGCTTATTAGTGTCTTTGGTTTTGAGGCACATGAACTGTTTCAAGGGGAGAATCCTCCTTCAGATGAACCGTTCAGGAAGGGGGGAAAGGAGAGTGTGAGCTTCCTGGGGAGAAGGGCTCCTACAGGGGAACCCAGATGCTGTCTGTCCTGCCCGACCCTACTCTTTGGTTAGCCCCCCTCCTTGCAGCCCTGGTAGTCAGCAGCCACCCTGAGCAAGTCTTATCTCCTTCCTCCTGGCCTGGGGGGGGTGGGGCATGCATCAGCCGGTCCTGTGACTGCCCACATGGCCCCCAGTCTCTAAGCACGGGGTTGTCTTCTGCTCCCCACACCAAGGGGCCCAGAGCTTGGACATCCTCTGTAGGGCTCCGAGAGGATCTGATGATTGACTGACCCTGGAGGACGGCCGGGGGAGGGGGTGGTGTGGCACAGAATCTAGCTGGCCACGTCCAGCTTGACCAGGCCCTCGCCGGGGCAGGTGGGGGAGGTCTCTGGAGCAGGAACAAGATCGCATCGGTGGGCTCTGATGGCTTCTCACTCAGGTCAGGCAGTGTCTGCTGAGAGGAGAAAGCGGGCGCATCTGCGCGACCCTTCCACCACCCGCGTGGCTGCCCTTGGACGTGAGATAGCCCAGAGCCCTGAGTCTGGGCTGGATCTCAGCTCCAGAAGTTGTGGTGTCTATCAGCCGTGTCTACAAGCGCAAGTCACAGAAGGGGCCTGCTCTGCCTGAAGCCCGGGCTCTGCGCACGTGTGTGTGTGTGTGTGTGTGTGCACGTGCGCGTGCCTGTCCACATGAAAGTGCTGTGCATGCACGCCTGTCCCTGCGTGTGCATGCATGCATGTGGGTGTGTTCACGTGAAACTGCATGCACATGTGTCCCTGCCTGTGTGCTTTAGTGTGTGGACGCACGAGTGTGGGTATATTCATGCAGAAGGGTGTACATGTCCATATGTGTCTGTGTCTGCACATGTCATGTGCTCATGAGCATGTGCGTGCCCTCGCGTGGCCCTGGTGAAGGTGCATATCTACAATTTCGGGCTCCTGCATTTCTCACCTGCCTTGGAAGCAGCATAAACTGCCCACCTTCCACAGCCGCACGGTGCTGCCCACAAGGCTTCCATGATCAGCTCTAGTTACGTCGGGGGCCAGCCAGGCGGGCAGCACCACCTGGCACCTCTGGACACCTGACTTGGGTTCCCAGCAGTCTGCCCACTGCGGCATCCAAGGAACTCATTGACGGGGCTCAGGGGTTGGACATTTTGAAAAGAGGGCAAGAAGTGGGCTTTTTTTGTTTGTTTTTGTTTTAAGATTTTATTTATTTATTTGACAGGGAGAGAGACAGCCAGCGAGAGAGGGAACACAAGCACGGGGAGTGGGAGAGGAAGAAGCAGGCTTCCAGCAGAGCAGGGAGCCCGATGCAGGGCTTGATCCCAGAACTCTGGGATCACGCCCTGAGCCGAAGGCAGACGCTTAACAACTGAGCCACCCAGGTGCCCCGAGAGCAAGAAGTTTTTAAAAGAGGCTCACCTAGGGGACTGGGTTCTTTTATAATCCATGTAATTTTTAAAAGAGCTTTCTTGGGCACCTGGGTGGCTCATTGGGTAAGCATCTGCCTTCGGCTCAGGTCATGATCCCACAGTCGTGGGATCAAGTCCCACATTGGGATCCCTGCTCAGCAGGGAGTCTGCTTCTCCCTCTCCCTCTGCCTGTCATTCCCACTCCTTGTGCTCTCTGTCAAGTAAATAAAATCTTAAAAAAAAAAAAAAAAAGAGCTTTCTTAACTGTAATTGATACACTATAAACGAATTGCACTTCTTTAAATTGCGATTTGGCGAGTCGTGACGCATGCAAACCCTCATGAGCCCTCCGCCACGACTGAGATCGTGAAGACATTCATCACCCGACAAGTCTCCCGGGGCTCCTTGGTCATCCCAGCCTGCCCCTCCCTCAAGCAGCCGCTGATCGACTTTCTGTCTGTATACTCTGCATTTTCTAGAATTCTCCACACATGGAATCATACAGTGTATACTCTTCTTAAAACTTTATTGAGGTTGAGGCCGCCTCGCTGGCTCAGTCTGGAAGTGCATACAACTCTTGATCTCGGGGTCGTGAGTTAGAGTCCCACGTTGGGCGTAGAAATTACTTAAAAATAAATAAACTTGAAAAAAATTTCACTGAGGCTAAATTCACACAGCATAAAATTCACCATTTTATTTTATTTTTTTTTTTAAGATTTTATTTATTTATTCGACAGAGATAGAGACAGCCAGCGAGAGAGGGAACACAAACGGGGAGTGGGAGAGGAAGAAGCAGGCTCCCAGCGGAGGAGCCTGATGTGGGTCTCGATCCCATAACGCCGGGATCACGCCCTGAGCCGAAGGCAGACGCTTAACCGCTGTGCCACCCAGGCGCCCCTAAAATTCACCATTTTAAAGTGTTCGATTCAGTAGTGTTTTGTACTTTGTCCATATAGTGCAGGTTTCACCTCTGTCTAGCTGCAGAACAATTTTATCCCCTACGAGGAACCCCGTCCCCATTAGCAGTCACTTCCTGTTCCCTCCACCTCCCTCCCCCAGCCCCTGGCAACCACCAATCTGTTTTCTGTGTCTATGGATTTGCCTGTTCTGGACGTTTCATTTAAATGGGATCCTACACTGTGTGGCCTTTTGTGTCTGGCTGCTTTCATCCAACGCGATGTTTTTGAGGTCCATCCATACTGTAGCGTGAATCAGGGCCTCGTTCCTTTTTATGGCTGAGTATTCCATTGCGTGGAGGGACCACAGTCTGCTCGTTCATCAGCTTATAGACCCTTGGGTTGTTTCCACCTTTTGGCTGTTGTGAATTATGCTGCTATGATCATGCATGTACAAGGATTTCTTTGAACACCTATTTTCAGTTATTTTAGGTCTATACCTAGGAGCGGAATTGTTGGGTCTGTACGTTTTGTTTTGTTTTCTCGTCCTCTTTCTTTCACTCAGCACACAGATTCTGAGATTGTTCCGCGTGGTTCCATGCTGTTGCGCGGATCAGAGGTTGGTCCCTTCTCCTGGCTGAGTAGTGTTCGTCGTGTGGCCGGTTTGTTCATCCATTCACTGGTTGATATACATTTGAGTTGTTTCCAGCGTGAAGCTCTTAGAAACATTGCCACAAAGAACATTCGTGTACAATCCCTGTAGGGACATCTGCTTCGTTCTTCTTGAGTAACTCCTAGGAGGGGGAACTGCCTTGTCACATGCTAGTAGTATAACTAACTTCTAAAGAAATTGCCTAAGTTATATCCAAAATAGATGAGCCGTGTAATCTAATACAGTGTGTCTGCCTTATCCTGTGGCTGTTTGAAGACATTTAGCAACGTTTGTATCTGTTGATCTCCTGCCTAAATGTATCAATCCCAAGGACATGCTTAGAGTTGTCCATAAAGATGTGTGTCCAAGAAATCAGAAACCAGCTGCCCACTGGTAGCAGAAGGATCACGTGCCTCACGATTTGTGTGTACAGTGACATTCCAGGAAGGCATTAAAAATCATGTGTCAGTGTGTATCTTATGACATGGGGAAGCATTCACGTGTACCAACATACACATAAAGAACAATCCGAGTTCTGTTAAGACGTATGTGACATCTGTTAAACTGGAAGATAAAACACACCAAAATGACTTAATGTAGGAGAAAGTTTTAAAAAATAAATATTCCCACCTCCCCCCCGACCTACCTACCTGTTGCCGCTGCCTACAGCCGGCCACGTAAGTCTTTAAAACAGCTTCATTACTGGTAGTTTTGTTCAGCCTCCCCTCCCCCGCCCTCCTAACCCTGCCGCAGGACTTGGTTTCCCAGAGTTCGAAGCATCTCAGCCTCTAGCGGCCCCTCACACTCCTGCTGCTGAGTCATGCTCTGTCTAGGAGACAGGTCAGCAAACTTTTTTTTTTTTTTCAGCTAACTTTTTCTGTAAAGGACTGGAGAATAAGTACGTTTGGCTTTCCAGGCCATAAGGTTACAATCTGTCACAACTAGTCAGTTCTGCTGTTAAAACAGAAGCAACCACAGATGATATGTAAGCGAATGGGCTACATTCCAATAAAACTTTATTTACAAAAACAAGGAGTGGGCCTTCCCTACCTTCCTCCCTCCTTTCTGCCTTCCTGCTGAACGAACTCCTCTTCGTCCTTCAGAACCCTTCTTTGATGTTGCCACTCTCCTAAAGCCTCTGGCTCTCAAGGGCAATAACTTCTCGTTTGCAGGGTTGACACACTCTCACATTTGTTTGCATACCAGCTGCTCCCACCGGACTTTGAACCAAGGTCTAGTTCATCTTTGTATCTTCAGCTGCGCTTAGGTGACCCACACTGAGCCCACACAGGACCCACACAGCATTTGTGTCTCTGACTCCAAGACGCAAAATGAACTGTTGGCAGCATTGGCTGCATTTTCTCTTTTTCCTATAATATGTCTTAAGAAGCAAATGATTTTTTTTTTAAATAAACTTTTTATGTCGGAGTCATTTTAGATCTACAGAAAAGTTGCAGAGACAGCAGAGTTCCCTATACCCCTCCCCTAGCTTCCTCAAATCTTAGATGATCTTATAAACACCTTACAATATCAGGACATATTTGTACAATTATGAGATGGGCGTCGGTGTCCTGCTCTTAACCAGCCTCCTGATGTTATGTGGATGTCACCAGTTCTTCCATTCGTGTCCTCTCTCCAGTCAAGGACCCCATCCAGGGAACCCCACTGGATTTAATTGTCAAGCCTCCCCAGTCTCCTCCTGTCTGGTTGGTTCCTTGGTCTTTCTGTGTTGTTTAAGACCTTGGCAGTCTTGGGGGAAGACTGGCCAGGTGTCCAGCAGGATACCTCTGATGTGGGTCTGTCTCGTGGGTTCTAGAAGCAAATGCACTCTGAGCAGTTCTCTCAAATGAGTTTTGGGGGGCTCTCCCTGACAAAGTCCTCCCCCGTGGAGTTTCAGAATCCCCGAGTTTCAGGACAGGTTCAGTCTTGCTCAACCCACCACGCCTCCTGCTGCCCCTTGTGTGTTTTGGGGACATAACCAAGGCCCACGGGGGGGCTTGGGGAGCCACTGGGGGAGGTTTTGTCAGAGAGAGGAGACCAGGAAGGATGTGGGCTGGGAAGGGCTTGACCAAGAGATGGTCATGGCCATTAGACTTGAAAGTCTAAGAGGCTGACCCTGGGGTGGGGGTGGTGGGGCAAGAACAGGGGTTGGGATGGTGCAAACTCCAGGGGACGAGTCTGGTCTTGGGGGGTAGGAGGTCTGATGATGTCACTTTGTAAGAGTCACACACCTTAGGTTGGGTCACACTTAAGGACAGATGGAGGCTCTTCTGCCCTTCTTGCTTCAAGAGAGAGCCCTGTTAGGGGCAGGAGATTTCCTTCTGGCCGAGGGGTGGGTGTCATTGCCGTCCCCCACGCACCCACCCACCCACTCACCACCACTCTGACCATGCCACCCCCTCCCTTCTAGCTCCAGGACGCGTGCCCCGAGCCCGGGAGGCATGCTGAGGCCAGGCCGCTGGCAGGATGAGTGTGAACGAGGCAGGCAGCTCCGGCCGCGGGGGGCAGGCAGCCTACCACCTGCACATCTACCCGCAGCTGGCCACCAGCGAGAGCCGGGCCTCATGCCGTGTGACCGCCACCAAGGACAGCACAACGTCCGATGTCATCCAGGATGCCATCGCCAGCCTGCAGCTAGATTGTACCAAGTGCTACGTGCTGGTGGAGGTGAAGGAGACAGGTGGGGAGGAGTGGGTGCTGGATGCCAACGACTCACCTGTGCACCGCGTGCTGCTGTGGCCCCGGCGGGCCCAAGACGAGCACCCGCAGGAGGACGGCTACTACTTCCTGCTGCAGGAGCGCAACGCCGACGGCACCATCAAGTACGTGCACATGCAGCTGGTGTCCCAGGCCACGGCCACCCGGCGCCTGGTGGAGCGCGGCCTCCTGCCCCGGCAGCAGGCGGACTTTGACGACCTGTGCAACCTCCCCGAGCTGACCGAGGAGAACCTCCTGAAGAACCTCAAGCACCGCTTCCTGCAGCAGAAGATCTACACGTACGCGGGGAGCATCCTGGTGGCTGTCAATCCCTTCAAGTTCCTCCCCATCTACAACCCCAAGTACGTGAAGATGTACGAGAACCAGCAGCTGGGCAAGCTGGAGCCGCACGTGTTCGCACTGGCCGACGTGGCCTACTACGCCATGCTCCGGAAGCGCGTCAATCAGTGCATCGTGATCTCGGGCGAGAGCGGCTCGGGCAAGACGCAGAGCACGAACTTCCTGATCCACTGCCTCACCGCGCTGAGCCAGAAGGGCTACGCCAGCGGCGTCGAGAGGACCATCCTGGGCGCCGGCCCTGTGCTGGAGGTGAGCCGGGCCGTCGGCGGGAGGGGCCCTCTGCCTCAGAGCGCGGGTTTTATTCTCATTCAGGTCCGGTGAGACCACTGCCCTCGAGAAGATAGTTGGTTATACCCACTGTCAGTTTCCTAGAAATGGGGGTGCTCAGCAAGCCACACAGGGCCGCACTGGGAAGCACCAGGGCCGGTAGGGAGAAACGTGGGCAGAGCCTTTGCTGGGGTGGTCATGGGAAGGAACAGGTGAGCCGGAGTATGCAAACTTAAGATTGGCTCAGTGGAATGATTCCAGGGATCTGGGAAGTAGGGCGGCTGCCCTGGTTGTCTGGTACCTGGCCCTGGGGTGATCAGGGCAGGAGCTAGTGGCCCAGGGTGCAAGAGCCTGGAAACAGACGTGGTGGGGGCGTGGGCTCCGAAATGGTTGGTTTGCCTACACAAGGCGCACTCACAGGCGAGTCCTTTGCTCTCAACAGTTAGCTAGCCCTGGGAGGGGCAGTCCTTTCAAGGTCAGCTGCGTCCCCTGATATAAAAGCATCAGAATGTGGGGGGTGGGGGGGAGAAAGTCCTGATTAATACACTATTAATGTGTGTGGGGTAGCAGTCTATACTCCAGTTCCCAGAAAGAAAAAGGTGGCAAGTCCAAACTGAGAAATTCATGACCGGGTGTTGTCTGCGTTGGAGCCCATGGTTCAGAAGGGAGCCAGGAAGGCAGGGTGCAGACCTGGGGGCTAGGGGGACAGTGACGCTGAGGGAGGGAGCCTCCTGGCATCACCGTAAAGTCTGTGAGGGATGGAGTGCCCTCCATCCAGTGTCCCCATTGGCCAAACTCCACAGAAGCCACTAATGATGGGTCACTGTGCCTGAGCCTTCTGGACGCAGGGGCGGTGGCAACGACCACACAGCATCCCTCACTCTTGGGGTCTTGGGACCAAGTGCATCCATGTCTCAGAACGTGCTCTGATTGTCATCACCTGGTGAGGGCTGGGACGACGCATGGGCCCAGGGTCTGTGCCTATGGGTTTAGAGTTCAGGGCTCTGTTCTTTTTTTTCCTTTAATTAGCTTTTATAATAAGTAAGTAATTCTGAATAAGGTTTATTAAATATAATAATATAAGTTATTATATTTCTTAAAGCAGTTTAGACTGATAGAGACATCGATCAGACAGTACAGAGTTCCCATATACCCCCCCACTCGCCCTCCCCATCCTTTCCCCATTATTAACGTCTTGCATTAGCGTGGTACATTTGTTGCAATAAATGAGCCACTGTCAATACATGATTATTAACTGAAGTCCATGATTGACACTGGGGTTCACTCTTGGTGTTGTATACTCTGTGGGTCTGGGCAAAGGCACAGTGTCACGTATGTACCATTACACGGTCCCCAAGGTCTGGGCACCTCCTATTCATCTCTCCCAAAGTGTTGGCCTCCAGCCTCTGGCTGACCTCCCCCCCCCCCCGCCCCCAAGCTGAAGGCCTGACACAGCCACCTTGCTGCCATGCAAATTCGCTAAAAGCCCATCGAGGCTGTGCCTGCCGAGTACATTTCAGTTCCTCTTCCTCTCTGATGATCTCTGAGATCATGAGCAAGAAAGTCACTGGGGTTGTGCAGTCTGGCCCTGCGCCAACAGGTACAGCCAGCCTGTTTCTTCTCTGTGTTAGTCGTCATTTTTTTGTGCAAACTTTTCAAAAACTACAGAGTAATCAGCCACAGAGTGTGTTTTTCTCTTTAATGCGGTGCGCCCCGCATGTCTTGCCTGCTTTGTTTTGATCATCAGTGCCTTCTACAAATACTGTGAGCATGTCTGCCATGTGCCAGGCACCGTTCTAGGCCCCGGCCTGCATGGTGGCCCAAATCTACACAAAGGCCTGTCTCCGCAGAGCGGTCACCCCAGTGATGAGGAGTCAGGCAGCAAAATAAACAGCAGGCCTCGTCTGCGAGCGAGGTGCCAGTAAGAACAGCAGGCATGCCCAGGGAAGAAGGGTTAAGGGAGCAGGAGGTGAGGGGTGACACTGAACTGGGCCCAGACGGAGGTCAGATGAGCCAGAGAAAGGCCGGGAGGCTAGATAGAAAGGCGGGGGGTCTGGAGGGCACAAGATGGGGCCAGAGCAGACTAAGCAAGGGGCAGAGCAGGAGGCAGTGGGGACGGGGAGGTGATAGGGCAGCGATGGGCAGGTCGTTTGGGACCTTGTGAACTACGGGGTTTGTGTGATGTGGGAGCTACACAGGGCGTCCATAGGTTGATCTGACGCCATCCCAGCTCCACAACTCAGCCTCAGCACCAGTCAGGGGCCACGGCAGGTGCTCTAGGCCACAGCCTGGCACCACGGTCCCACATGAGATGGAACAGGCCGTCAGTGACATCAGAAGTGCGTGAGCAGGAGGGCGGATCTGGCATTTACCAAATCAGGTGTTCTGCCGAGTAGACTGTTTACCCCTCACCGAACCAGACAGGCAGGTGGCGGCGTCCATACCCCATGTGGACTCTGAGCCCAGAGGTCTCAACACAACACGGTGAGGAGGCCGGTATGGCACCGTGGCGCTGTTTCCTTCTCCAGTAAGGCCCATCCAGGGCAGCGGGCTGAGACCCGATGGCTCGCGTAACAAATGATCACAAATTGGGTGGCTTCAAACAACAGGGACCTCTTCTCTCGCAGAAGTCAGTTCAAGGGAGGGCTCCTCACCTCTTCCCGCTTCTAGAGGCTCTGGCGTTCCTTGGCTCTTGGCCCCACCACCCCAATCTCTGCTTCTGGTCAGGTGGCCTTCTCCTATAAAGACGTCAGTCAGTGGATTTAGGGCCCGCCCTAGGCCAGGATGACCTCATCCTAACTAATTACATCGACAAAGACCCCATTTCCAAATAAGGCTACATTCATAGGGGGGTCCGAACATGGCCGTTTTTGGTGACAGGTCCGCCCACAGCAAGCCCCTGGGGGGCGAGTGAGAATGTGCCTTCTTCCCTGAGGGCCGCCCCTGCTCAGTAGTTGTCCTGGGAGCTCCTCCCCTGAAGTTGCCCCAAGGGATTCTGGCACATTCTTCGAGGGCCATTAGTCACCCTTCTTGCCTAGTGTCTGCACCTCGTGAGTCAGATGCCTCTGACCCCGCCCGGCTGCCTCCCTCCAGCCTCCGCAGTGTGAGCCGTCAAGGCCAAATTTCCCCAGCGGTTAGGGTAGCTGCTGCTGGAGGGCGGTGCCCACGCTGGCTTCCAAAACAGACTGGAGCCAAATCCACGTCATGGCCATAAACGTGCTTCCTGGGGCGACCGTTTGGAAAGGGAGAAGATTGTTTTAGTTTAGAGCTGGGCTTCTCGGCCAGGCCCCACTAACGTCTGGGGCCAGGCCATTCCCTGGCGGGGCGGTCCTGTGCACTGCGGGTCGCAGAGCCGCACTCCTGGCCTCCACCCACAGATGCCAGCAGTGCCACCTCCCCCCAGATGTGACAACCGAAAATGTCCCCAGACATCACTCAGTGTCCCCTGGGGACAGATTATTCCCCAGGTGGGAACGACTGTCTTAGAGTCACAGCTCTGGATCCCATGAGACCAAGTCTTTATTCCGGCGCTGACCGTTTAGAAATTGTTCACAAGTTGCAGCCATTCTGAGCTAAGCCAGGAGTCACTTTCTAATAACAGAAATAATTTGTTGTACCTTCTTCGGGTCCAGTTTCCATCTCTCTGCGTCCTTACAACACCTCTGCTCATTTTAAAGATGAGGCAAGAGGGTCCCAGAGAGGCGTGCTGGTGTGCAAATGTCCTGGGGCTGCCACAAACAAGGGTGGGAGTTGGGGAGTGCTTAAAACAAACGGGAATCGATTCTGTCACAGTCCTGGAGGTCACAAGTCTGAAATCGAGTTGTGGGCACGTGGGATCCTTCTGGAGGCTCTGGAGGCTCTGAGGGAGAATGTGTCCCAGGCCCCTCTCCAGGCTTCTTATGGCCATCAACAGCCCTTCGGTGTTTGTCGCTTGGCTTGTGGTAGCATCTCTCCGATCTCTGCCTCTACCTGCACATGGCCTTTATCCCTTTGTGCCTCTGTGTCTCTGAGTTCCTTCCTCATATAAGGTCACTTGTCCTTGGATTCAAGGCCCACCATAAATCCAGGAAGATCTCACCTCAGGATCCTTATTTGAGTTATATCTCCAGAAACCCTATTTTCCAAATGAGGCCCCCCTCATGATGAGTTCCAGGGATCAGGACTTGGGCATATCTTTTGAAGGGACACAGTCAGCCCACTGCAGTCTGGGTTCCCCAGGCCACACCACAGGTAGCTGTGGCTGGACCATGGTGGGAACCCAGCCTGGGTCTGAGCTTGAGTTCATGGTACCACTCTATGGTCTTTGTGAAAGATTTCCTCTCTCACCTTGTCCAGGGCCAAAGAAGGCCAAAGATCGACACATCTTGTAGCATTTGGGACTTTTTCTCAGCTCCCTGAAAGGAGAAGTGGAGTTGTTTTGAGGTTTGGGTGTCGCCAGGCCACCCCCCCGTCCTGTGGGTTGCAGCTTCGCTGTGCAATTCTGACCAGAAAACAGGAAGGGGGCACTGTGGAAGCCAGTTCCAATCAGCTGGTCTGCCTGCCCCTGCAGTTAACTGTTACTGTCACTTACTGTCACCGTTTCACACGATGTCACTCGGCCCTGCTCGGCCTCCCTGCAGCCTGGCCTCCCCGCTGCCTCCAGAAACATGACATTTGTGCGGGACTCTTGTTTTAGCTCAGAAACACTGAGGGCACAGAAGGCAGGCTCACTAGGTCAGTGAGCAGCCTGGGTTCCTCCCTCCCATGTGCTGGGGTCCTCTGCCCATCCTGGGGGGCCCTCAGAGAACCTGGTGACTCTAGACACGACCACCAAGGCCTCAGCTGCAGGGCTGGCCGCAGAGCGTGCCCAGACATGCTCCTTTTCCCGGGCCCGCAGACCTCAGCATCAGGGCTGATGGAGTGGGCCTCAAGGTTGGGGTTCTCTTTCCTGAACTGTGACAGTTGTCACCAGCATTTGCTGATGCGCACAGGGTTATAATTTCGAAAGCAGAAACGAAACAAGGATGCTTGCTGGCCAGGCCATTTTCCCAAGCAGCCAAAGGCTGCTACTGTGTGCTGGGGTTCCGGGCCTTTCGTGTAGCCACCATGGCCTGGCCCATGCAGAGGCGGGAGGCTGAGAGATTGTGACACCCTGGGCCACCTGCCACACCCGCAGGAGGAGGCCAGTGACCCGGGACAGCAAGATGTGGGACCCAGGGGGTGGGGGTCCTGGAGCTCACGGCTGCCCCTGACTCGCCTCGAGGGGCTGCGAAGGAGCCAGTCCGGGGACTGACATCTGTGCCAACCTCAGTCCTGAACACCAGTCCCCTTTAGGACCCACAAACCCAGTCTCATGTGACCCCAGGCGGCTCCCAGCCCTGCTCCACCCACCAGGCTGCTGGGTCTGTTCCCAGGACCATCTGTTAGCACTGGTTCGGTCCACCCAGAGAGGTCACCCAGAACTGCATGCCATTACCCACCTTGCCCTTTGCTCTCAGGGACACCGGCCCAGGCCGTATCCTTTATTCCCACAACTGCGTGGACAGGCCAGCCTCTGCCCGGTGTTAGGGGCACACAGCTGAAGCCACTCAGCCAGGGTGACAGAGGTTTCCAGAAACAAGGTTCCAAAAACAGGGATATGTATGCTTCTGCAGGTAGGGTCTCTATTGAAGACCTTTCCTGAGACATAATTCACGCATGTTGAAGTGTACAGTTCAGTAGTGTTCGGTACATTCATGATGTTGTGTAACCCTCACCTCTGTCTAGTTCCAGAACATTCCCATCCCCCCAGAAAGAAACACCACAAGCAGTCACTCCCCATCGCTCTCCCCCAGCCCCTGGCAACCACCAGTCTGCCTGCTATCTCTGTGGATTTGCCTCTTCTGGACACTTCCTAGCAATGGGATCCTACACTGTGTGGCCTTTTGCGTCTGGCTGCTGTCGCTCAGCACGATGTTCCCGAGGTTCACCCACGTAGCAGGAATCAGGGCTTCGTTCCTTTCTGTGGCTGAGTAATATTCCGTCCTGTGGAGAAGACCACACTGTGTTCCTCTCTCGCCAGTTGTCCCAGGACTTCATTCCTTTGTACGGCTGAGTCTGCAGTTGGGTTTTCTCCTGAGCCCTGGCCCCCTCCCAGGCCAGCACCCCCACCCCACCCCCGCATCAGTGCCTCCCTGGCCCTCATCAGAAGACTCTCAGGGTTGCCTGAGCCATGCATGCCAATAGGAGGGAAGCAGAGCCTGGCCAGCGGCCTGCTCTAGACGTACGGGGCCCTCCTAGGTGTGTCGAGGGCAGAATGGAGCCTAGGTCGTCTGTCCGTCCGTGTCACCCATCTGTGTGTACCTGCTGCACCTGCTAAGAGGCTGGCAGGCAGAGGGAGGCTGGCGCTCAGGAGCAGTGGCCAGTGAGCACACTGGGCAAGCCAACCCAGGGCCTCCAGAGGCAGATGAGAGCATTTACATACGCTGTTGGGCTACCCACGCCAAGGTGTCCAAGCAGGACAGGGTCAGAGGTGGCTGCACAGTGCTGTGTGGAGCTGCTTCTGGGTGCTGATGCAGACTGCTGTCATCCGGGGGTGCGGGGGAGGGGAGGACCTGAGCACGGGGAGCACAAAGACCCCTTGCCCCCAGTGCTTGCTGGGGGGGGTTGTCCAGTCGCGTGACCTAGCAGGCTGCACGGGCAGAGGGGGCAGGAGCAGGTGGCTGGCTGGGGTGCCTCCTGGCTGCGCGCTGCTCCCTGCCCTTTGTGTGTTAGCCACGGGGGAAGCGGGCTTGCCAGGAGGAACCAGGGTTGAGAAAGGGGCAAGTGGCCAAGGACAGGCCTCCAGGGGACCGCTTTAGGGCATGGGCCACACAGCAGGGAGGAGGCTCTGGCTGGGGAGGAAGGAGGGAAGCGGCTGGTGTCGCGCATTCACAAAGGAGAGCCAGAGCCTTCGCAGCAGGAGACGGGTTTGGGCCAGGAGCCTTTATCCAGTACCCCTCCGTTTTCCAGATCTGAGGGCCCCAAAAGCCGGGTTGCAGCTGCTGGACGTGAATATGGTGTTTTGGAGCGAGAGTCCTAAGAGCACGTGTTCTTTTGGTCTGTCGAGGGGAAGGTTGGCTGCTGCTAGGGGGTGGGGCTTGAGCTTAAGAGGGTTTAGGGCAGCAGCATGGGACACTCTAGAGAGAGGTATGCTGACCAGACAAGTCCAGGGCTGAGTCTGGGTGCACAGGCCGCCGTGGGCCTTGAGCTGGAGTCCCCAGATACTCCTGACCTGGAGTTGAGCTGGAGTAGGCGTGCAGCTTAGGGGAGGAGTGGGACAGACTTTGAGCTCCCAGAAGTCATCCCCCACACCCTGGCCAGCAGTCAAGGCTCGAGCTATTCTGGGCCATCCTTGAAGCTGGGTGGCTGGAAGGTCACTAATGTGAACATCAGGGTCAGCCATCAACAGGGGAGGGAAAGGGAGAGCCAGGGGTGGAATCCTGGGAAAATGGGCCTTATAGGGAGATTCAGTGGTGCAGAAATCGGAGAAGGTGCTGGAGGCCGAGCTACTGAGAGCCCAAGAGGCAGGTGGGCCCCACTTGGTTGACTACATAGAGCAAGGAGTTAAATCTCTGGCTGCTTCTGTCTCCAGTGTGGCCTCCCCCAGATGTTTGGGGGAGTCGTTGGTGAGGGGGCCCAGGTTGGCAGACCAACCTGAAGGAAGATAGGAGCTGAAGCCAGAACCTGGAGCAAGGGGGTGATAGGGCTGGGCAAACCCCACAGGGGCCAAGAGGTCAGCTTCAGACCTTGCGGATAGAAACACATAGAGATGAAGGCCATCGATGTGGGGCCCTCTCTGTCGTAAGGGCCATCCTGTACACTGCAGGGCGTTGGGCAGCATCCCTGGCCTTGACCCATCACATGCCAGGAGCAGTCCCTACCCCAGGCAGGACAACCAAAATGGTGTCCAGGCATCACCAGGCGTCCCCCTGGTGGGGCTGAATCTCCCCCATTGAGAATCAGTTTTAGGTTGACTGCATGCAAAGAACGATTTCAGTGTCACAGATGTTTTATGCCTAAATAGCTTCAGATTTTTTTTCCTTTTTATTTATTTATTTATTTTTTGGTAACATTATGCCATTGTACTTACACTTCACCCCAACTATATTCAGCACCAGCAGTCAGGGTGGCTGGCAGGCAGGGATGCCTCTCCTGCTGGCTTTCTCAGTCATTCCCGGAAAGAAGAGGCTGGTGCTACTTCTCGCCCTGCCATTAGCCAGAGTCTCGCAAATGGTCACTGCCCCCACCCACCCCGCCCCCAGACCAGAAATTGCCTCACGTCTTTGTTGCTGCCCAAATACACTTGGGTTTGGCCTTGGAAGTGGACCTTGAGTGACATCTTTAAAGTGATATTTTAAGAGCTGCTGGTCGATACCAAAAAATGCAGTTGCCCAATTCAAGCCCCTCCCACCCAGAGCCGAGAAGTCACACACTCCCTGTGGGTGTTGTTGCAAAGGAAATTTACGAGAGCACGCAAGCGGATTTCTTTTTTTTTTTTTTTTTAATTTATTTATTTATTTATTCGACAGAGATAGAGACAGCCAGCGAGAGAGGGAACACAAGCAGGGGGAGTGGGAGAGGAAGAAGCAGGCTCACAGCGGAGGAGCCTGATGTGGGGCTCGATCCCACAACGGCGGGATCACGCCCTGAGCCGAAGGCAGACGCTTAACCGCTGTGCCACCCAGGCGCCCCGCAAGCGGATTTCTGATGCAGTTCGTGCTGCTTCCTAAGCCCTGGAATTCTGTCATCCCTCCACCCTTGTCCTCCTGGTGTGACTTTCAGAATATAATTGCAGGTGTTGGCTGTGGTTTGCCTCATGTCTCCCTTAGTGTCTCCCCGACAGGAAGCACACCAGGGCCACCATCATGGTTTGTGCTGCTGGGGAGCACGTGTGGTTATCTGCCCCACTTCGGCAAAATCGTGACACATTTTATTACTGCTTTTGGTTCTACCCAGGTCCATTTCTTTGCCTTTTTCATATAATGCTTTTTTTTTCTTTTTTCTTTTTCTTTCTTTTTTTTTTTTTTAGTATCTTTTTCCATATTTGAAGTATAATTTCTTTTTGTATGTACCAGGAGTTGGCAGACTACAGCCCACAGGTTAAATCTGGCAGGGCCTGTTTCTATAAATAAAGTTTTATTGGCACATAGCCATGCCCACTCATTTACATATTATCTGTGATGGCTTTCGCCCAGGCTTTCACAAAGGCTGAGCAGAGCCTTTGCAGCAGAGACAGCAGAGAGCCCATAAAGCCGAACATATTTATCACTTGACCCTTTATAGGAAAGGTTAGCTGACCCCCTCATACCTGTAGCTTCACATAGAACATTCTGGAACTTTCCGCAGTTAACTTTCTTCATGCCCTCTTCTCACCTTCTGCTCAGCTCCCCACACTCAAATCTGGGAAATCAGGTTCCCACTCTCATTCCGCAGAACTGCTATCACCAACTGAAATCTTTCTGCATTTGTATCTATGCCAGGTATGGATACGTGTGTTCGTAAACATCTACCCACAGTGGGCTCTGCGGTATTGTGATTTATAAGAAGTATATGTTTGGGTTAACTCCTGTTCCTGGCACAGAACTCCTAAAACCCTTTGAATTTCCTAAGTGATGAGAATAATAAGGTGGTTATATTAATGAGGTGATTTTTGGAATGCACCTGAGGATGGGGGCTGGTTCCCAGGGGAATCAACCATGTGCTTAAAGGGTTGGAACTTTTCAGCCCCGTTCCCCTGACCTCTGGGGAGGGGAAGAGGAGCCAGAGGTCGAAATCAGTCCCCAGTGGCCCATGATTTAATCAGCTGTGCCTGAGTGACGAAGCTTCCCTAGAACAAGAAAGGAGGGAGTTGAGAGCTTGTGAGCTGGTGAGTCCATGGAGGTTCTGGCAGGGTGACACACTCAGCGAGGGCCTGGAGCTTCCTTCCTACCCTGCCCTGGCCATCTCCTCCATCTGGCTATTCCTGAGCTATGTCCTCTTCGGAGAAACTGGAAATGGAGTGAGTAAACTGGTTTCCCAGGTTCTGTGAATCGTTCTTGCAAATTAATCAAGCCCAAAGAGGGGGTTGTAGGAACCTCTGACTGATAGCCAGTCGATCAGAAAAATGGATGACAACCTTTCAGTTGGCATCTGAAGGGGGAAGCATGCAGCCTTTGTGGGACTGAGCCCTTAACCTGTGGGAGCTGATACTCTCACAGGGGAGACTGTATCAGAAGTGAGTTGAATCGTAGGACACCCAGCCGATGTTGGAGGAGAGCTTGGTGTGGGAGGGTAAAAAACCCACACGTCAGAATTAGAGTCCGAATTAGAGGTTGTTTTTTTTTTTAAGATTTTATTTATTTATTGGAGAGACAGTGAGAGAGCACAAGCAGGAGGAAGGGGCAGAGGGAGAGGGAGAAGCAGGCTCTCCACCAAGCAGGGAGCCCAACGCGGGGCTCAGTCCCAAGACCCTGGGCAGGATGTGGGGCAGACGCTTAACCGACTGAGCCACCAGGTGCCCCAAAACTGTAGAGTCTTAAAGTGGTTGGGAGGGGTCAGGAAAGGAGGACTGGGACGTCGATGTCCCAGAAAGTTCAGCAGGGCCAGCTCCAGCCTGGGGCTCTGTGCGGGCCTTCTTGCTCTCGTGCTCACGTACTCTGTGTCCCATGGGCACCTGGGAGTGTTTTAATAGCCGGCATGTTTGAGCTCTGGCTGAAGGTGGTGGAGGCCATGGGGGGCCTCTGCCTAGGCTTGTACCCTCCTGGACGGCCCTCAGAGGGTTTCCAGCTGCACCCTGCTGGCAGGGCAGCACTGTCTGTTGGGGTCACAGTGGGATGAGGACACAGAATGAGACCCCAGTTCCACCCCCACCCCCACCCCCACAGCAATCCCTGGATCCTCCAGAAGCTGCTCGGAGAAGCAGCGTGAAAGCACTAGAGCTGATGGGGCCAGGCCGGAAGCGTGCACCCGGGCTAAGACCCCCCTGGAGGAAGCTAGCTAGCCTCTGAGGTGTCAGATGTGTGTCCAGGCAGACACTGGAGCTCACAGCTGGGGGATGACTCAGCCAGAGAGAGGAGCATGAGGACGAGTTTCTTGTGGCCCAGGGTGGGGGCTGGCAGCGTTCCCAGCCCCAGGGCTTAATGCAAACCAGCAGGTATGGGTATTCCCACATCACTACAAGGATGTCCTGAGAGACAGAAAATGGGAAGCAACTACCAGGAGCACCCGGATCAGAGACAGGGAAGAGAGGCAGGGTGACAGTCAGGAGACAGCCCAGCTGCAAAGCGGGAGGGGCTGCAGAAAGATGAGAGGGTGTCTGAGGGAGGTAAGGAGAGCATAGGAGTGCCCTATGGCAGTGGTGTGGGGGGAAGCGCCAGGGAAGGAGTGGCCATCTGTGGCGGAGCTCAGCGGTGCTCTCTGTCCCTCCTGTGCCCTGCAGACCTGGGGCTGCCTTTCTGGTCTGCTGCCTAAAAAAAGTGCGGAGCCCTGACACTTTGCAGCCATCGAAGGATATTTTAGACAAAAGGGGAACTTATATTTTTGGGAACGCTGTGTCTAAGAGAAAAGTGAAATTATGGGGTGTATTTTAAGCACCCAGAAAGGCCTCCTTGGAATTTACAGAAAAGGTTGATTAAAAGGCGAAGCAGATCTTGGGCCTGGGACACCCCTGCCACAGCCACCGCCCTTTCCGAATGTTATGGACACTCTGCTGCACCAGGACTGGAGAGGGCTGGGGAATGTCTGCCCATCTATCAGCCACATCTGCCTTGCTGTTTGGGGCGGGAACGCAGCTGGGCCAGGAGCAACCACACGGCCTGGCAGCCAATTTGTTTCCCAACAATTATCCAGGATAGAGGGACTCCAGTGCCCCATCCCCAGGATCACCGGGAAGCTGCCCTCTGAAATTTCCTGTGTCAGCCAGCCACCAGCTGGCCACAGCCAACTCCCAAGGCCAGGCCCTGCAAGACCGCAGTTACCTGAGGCCCCTTGAGCCTGAGGCTCGTGGTCATCTGCCCAGCTACTGACCAACCATGTGGCCCCAGTATGGGGTTGCTGACCAGTTCTTCTTGGGGGGAGGGGAGGGTGGCACCACTTGGCAGCAGTCAGACACCCAGGCCCAGAGTCCTCCACGAGGTGGGCCCTCAAGGGATGGTATCATCACCCCCATAAGGGAACCCCCCAAAACGTACAGAGTTCCATTTAGCCTTCTGTGACTGCGGGGTCTCTGGGGCAGCTGATTTTTTAATGGAGTTCAAGGCTCAGTTCTCAGCTGGGGCGATTCTGCCCTGAGGGCATGTTTGACAACATCTACAAACAGACATCTAGTGGGTAGGAGCCGGGGGTGCTGTTCAGCACCCTCCAGTGCCCAGGGCAGCCCTCTCCACAAACAAGGATCTGGCCCCAAATGCCAGCAGTGCCAAGGCCGAGCAATCTGCTGGAGTTTCGAGGCCTCCAGGATATGCAGTTACAAATCCAGCCTGGGGCTCTGGAGGCACCACGGGGACAGAGCTGCTTGTTGGGCGTGTGAATGCTTTGAGAGATGGTAAGCAGACAGGGGAGAGAGAAGATGACAAGGACACACAGCCCCTGAGGGAACATCTTCAGTCCTGCCAAAGTGCCTGGACCAGTCCTTGCCCTTCAGTATGTAGCCACGCCCCCTTCCACCCGAATTTACCACCCACCGGACTTGAGGGCCCCGAGCTGCCTCTGCCAGGAAGATAGGAGCAGGATCAGGCAGTCCAGCTCAGCTGCCTGCATTCTGTGTGACCTGCAGCAAGCCTACCTCTCTGCTTCGCCTCCTTCCCGATCTCTCACCCCAGGACCTTTGCATGCACTACACTCTCAGTCTAGAATGCTCTTGCCCGCAGTAATCTGGCTAAGTCCCACCCCAAGGCTTTCTGGGAGAGTCAAAGGTCCAGAATGTCATGTGGCCAGCAGAGTCATGCCACAGAGCCAGCACATAGCATGGCTTCTGCCACTCCACATCCTGAGGCTCAGAGGGGCCATTTGATATTCAAGGGCCATTCGTTTTTAATAGCAGGCTAGTCTAGTTCAGCAGTCCCGAGTGTCGGCTCTGGAAGAGCAGGAAGTAAGTGTGTGCTGAGATGAGGTCATAGTGACCCCCAGGTGGGGAGGGTGTCTCATGGGGAGCCAAGGACAGCCCTCCTGGGCATGAGCAGGCTTCCACACCCATTCCAGGGCTAAGTCCATAAAGATGGGAGACGCCAAGGAGGGGGTTTCGAGAGAAGCAAAGGCTGGAAGCAGGCTGGTGGTAGAAAGTCAAAGGGAAGATTGTGTCTGCCTGAAAAAGAGGCATTTGGGGCACCTGATCCCTGACTGCTGGGGCTTTCGGATCCAGTCGTCCTCCTGGGCTCAGGTCAGCAGCAGTCATGGTTCCCCCAGACCCAGGGAAGATTGAGTGACCCACCGAGGCAGGCCAGGATGTTGCTCCTACTGCCCCTTTTCAAGGCAGAGTGGATACAGTGGAGATTACTCAGTTACAAAAAGGAATAAATCACTGGCATGTGCTGTAATGCGGACGAACCATGAAAACACCATGCTGAGTGAAAGGCCAGACACAAAAGGCCACATAATCTATGATCCCATCCATATATGTCCCGAACAGGCAAGTCTGGAGAGACAGAAAGCAGATAGCAATTGCCAGGGCTGAGGGAGGGGGCCGGGGAGTGACTGCTTATGGGGACAAGGTCTTTTGGGGTGATGAAATGTTCTGGAACTAGATAGAGGTGACAGTAGCCACAACATGGTGAACATACCAAAGGCCCCTGAATTGCACGTTAAAGTGGTTAAAATGGTGAGTTTGATGTTATATGGACCTCACAGTTAAAACGGAAATGCAGAGTGGTCTCTGCATATCTGGATCACTGCCCATGGGGACTTGCCACATTCCACCCTCTGATCCCCTCCCATAGATCTTGCATTCTGCTGCCATCAGTAGCTAGAGCAGAGAGGGTTATAATGAGTGCAAGTCCCAGACCAAATTCTGCAGACACAGCTTCTTAGGAGCCCAGACACATCCTAGAGCCTAGAGTTCAGTTGGCTCTGGCCTCTTTGGTGACTTAAGGCATACTCCCGCGTCTCCATCTCCCTGAGCCCCAATCCCTAAAGAATGGGCCGCAGGACCCTTAGATGGAATTTCTCAAACAAGGGAAGCAAATGTCTCAAAAATGTTTTATCCAGCCTACTTTTCCGTCCGTGGAAGCCCACTTTGAACAGTCATTACACTAATTGCTGAAACTCCAGTTGCCGAGTGATGGTAAAATGGGCCAGAGTGGGTTGGCACTGGCCACTCCACGGTCAGTATCTCGGATTAGGCCACCGCCCTTATGCAGAGGCTTGGGCCACAGTTCTGCAGGCTGATTCTACCAAGGGCCCCGTAGTCAACATTTCCATTTTAGGACCATGCAGTCTATGTCTCAATGACTTTACATTGCCTTCATAGAGCAAAAGCAGCCACAGATAATCCCTGCATGAATGGGTGGGGCCGTGTGCCAATAAAACTATTTACAAAGACAGGTGGTGGGAAAGAAGCATCAGACAGACCCAAAATTGAAGAACCTTCTGCAAAATACCCAACCAGTCCTCCTCAGAACTGTCCAGGTCTCAAAAACAAGGAAAGGCTGAGAAACTTGATGTGGAGACGCCAAGGAGACAGGATGGCTGAATGCAATAGGAGATGCTGAATGGGACCCTGGAACAGAAAAGGGGTGTTAAGGAAAAACTGAGGACATAAAAATAAAATGTGGACTTAGTTAATAAGAACTTATCAATCAGTATTGGTTTGTTAGTTGTGTCAAAGGTAATATTAATAGGGGAAAGTGGGGGCACCTGGGTGGCTCATTCAGTTAAGCGTCTGACTCTTGGTTTCAGCTCAGGTCATGATCTCAGGATCCTGAGATCGAGCCCCACGTCAGGCTCCATGCTCAGCGCAGAGTCTGCTTATCCCTCTCCCTCTGCTCCTTCTCTCTCTCTCTCCCTGGAATAAATAAAATCTTTGAGAAAAAAAAAGGGGGGGGCGACTGAATGTGAGGTACACAGGAATTTGCTGAAATAGTCTTATAACTTTTTGTAAATCTAAAACTATTCTAAAATTTAAAGTTTATATTTTTCATAAGAATATAGTCAGGTTTGGCCTGTGGGGCATAGTTTGCAGACCAGGGCTTAGATAAGCTTGCACCGCCTTGATGAGATGTTCAAAGTAAATCTCAGACAGGGAAGACCCTGGCAAACTGAACTTGGACCTCTCACACCTCCACTGGAGATAATTCCTTCTCATAACAAACCCTAAAGCCATAATTCTCGTCCTTGAATCAGAAGAACCCCCTCAGGCTCTGATTTAAGAATTTAGATTCCTTGGCCTTTCCAGAAATTCCGCAGGTCTGGGATGGGGCCCAAGACTCTGTATCTTTAACAAGCCCCCACAGCTCATACTTGGGGTCTCCGCCTTTTCTCTCCTTCTCCCCAGCCCACCAGAGTGGCACGGTAATGGTGACTTGCTGTGGGAGAAGCGGCCACTGAAGTCTTAGCAATTCTGACAGATTCCCCACTACTGTAAGCAGGGAGACCCAAGATGACATGTTTGCCCACCCCAGGTATTAGGGGTAGGTTCAAAGGTGGTCCCTTCCCCAGGGATGTGGAGAGAGTTTGTAGTGCCTGCAGAAGAGTGGAGAGATGCTTTAGAGACCCTCCAGCCCACCCCTGTGAGCTCACATTTCCCCATGCAGGCAAATGCTCGGTTTTGCTGCATAGAAAGTACCAAAAGCCCTTGCTGTTCTCATCCTTGGCACCAGAGTCCATGCAGTTTGGGAATTGGGTAGGAAGGCAGTTGTCCTCCCAAGATGAAACCTTCCGTAAAGAACTGCCCACTTACAGAATGGGTCCCCTGCTCACACTCCTCTCAGTTCAGCCACCCCAGAGCGTGCTCTCTCCCAGGCGCGTCCCGCCCCACAAACGGCACGCAAATCAGTTGCAAAGTGAGGTTGAAAAGTCCTGCAAAAGGTGCAGGATTTCAGGCTGTCATAAAGTGACCGGGAGAATTGCTCAGACTCCAGTCAGTGCACCACACCCACAAGCAGCAGGTGGGGAAGAGAGCGAATGATGGCAGCCTGGGCTTCCGAAGAGAATGAGTCTCTCATGGGCTAAATATAAAGGGGTGCAGTCAGTCTATTGAAAGGAGAGGGTTTTCAGCTTGGCTCACAAAGCTCAGTTCCGACCTTGTGCTTTATGAACAAGACGCACCTAAACCGAAGCAGTTCAGGGAGCTAAAAATGAAAAGACAGGCCCAGATGTAGCAGGCAGATAGAAACAGGTGCGAACGGAGCTGCAGTTCCGCGGACACAGAGGAGGCAGAGTTCAGAGCTCTGAATGTTACATGGGACAAAGAAGAGTCATCATAATACCAAAAACCTCAGTTTACACTTGAGGTATAATAGTTGGCAATATCTGTGCACCAAACAACACAGCTGCTCAGCCTTTACAAAGTGGAAATTACGGAAGATCCTGGGAGAAACAGACGTAAACACATAGCGCGAGACTGGTTGAGTGGACAGCAAATTGGCAGGGATATAATATGCCCAAACCATGTGTGTAGGCAGATCTGTGGACCTATCATAAACCTTTCACTTTGATAGGAGACTAAATCTCAAGTATTCATGGAACATTCACAAGATTCATGCCTATATCAGGCCACAGAGAAAGCATCTAGAACTTCCAAAAGTAGAACTGTGTACAAGCAGCACTCTTAACAATGCAATGAAACTAGAAATTAATTTTTTAAAGACCCTTGCACGTGGAAATTTTTTTCAGAAAGAAACTATAAATCTCTATTAAACAACCCTTGGATGAAGAGGGATCTATAGACCAAAGTTACAGATTTTCTAAAAATCAGTGACCGAAACTGTATGTTACCAGAATCCACAGGACTATGTGAAGCAGTACCAAGAGGGCAATTTGTAGCCATAAGTACTTGATATTCATAAATAAGAATGAATGAAAGGAAGTGAATTAATTTCCCAGCTCAAAGACCTGAGAAAAAGAACCAAGTAAACCCCAAAGAGAATGATTGGCTGTCAAAATGAATAAGATGAGCCCTCGGGGATCTTGATAAATTCCTCAAATGTTTTTGGTGCCGCAAGAACCAAGCAAGGCCCTCCCCCATCGAAGCTTGATCTGTTCTTTACTCTCTGTGATCTGGCACGTGGTTTCATTATAACTTAAACAAAAATTTAGTGAAATATCAGATATAATAACTTGTTTCATACTTGGTTTCTTTTTCATCTTCCTCTTCCTTTTTTTTTTTTTTTTTTAAAGATTCGCTGATCCCACACCCCAGCACGGTTTTCTTGAAACTTTGGCCCTTGGGAGGAATCTGTCCATTTCAAAGAACCTGTTCTGGCCCCAGGAGCCCTTGCTGGTTTTCAGTGTTTCTATCCATCCGAGTCTGTGGGTGATCGTTGGTGCCAGTCCAGATAAGCGTGACAGAGCATGTTACAAACTGGGGGCACAAAGGTAGGCTGAGCGTCCCATCCCATCGTCACTCGGCTCTGTGCAGATGCCTGCTGTCCATTCACGCCTGTCCAGCAGCTGGCTGTCAAGAGCCCACTGGGTACCCCCAAACCCCATGGGTAACAGGAAGGAAACAGAATCCAGGCAGAGACCAGGTGTCAGCAGGGCCCTGGAAAGCCTCCACTTCCTCATCTAAGAATCAGGAGCCATGGGCTTAGATGTGACCCCTCCACTTCCTGCCCTGCGCCTGCAAGCCCACAGAGCCTGTACTGCCACCTGGGCAGGCTGGCAGTGGTGGTCCTGTCTCCCATCCCATAGCCACCTCCTCTCCCCACCACCCTCTTCCCATCCTCATCCTTGTCCTCACCCGGCATCTTCCCTCCCTAGAACTGGCCACCGCTCCCAGTATGGCAGTTCTCTGGAAAGCGCTTTAGCTGTACTTCTCACTTCCCCACCTCCTGCAACCTTGCTGGCCCATCCGGCCCCCCCCTCCGTGCTTTGCAGTCCTGCTTCTCCGGGTCCCCTCTGTGCCCTGGGAGACCGGTCAGTCCAGACGAGGCTCACACCCTCTCATGTTTACCCGCCCCGTGTCCGAGTGTCAGAGTCTTCTCCTGCCTGTGGAACGGAGGGCCCCTAGAACAGTAGCTCATCCTGTGAAGGACCCCAGGGCCTGTATTTTCAGCTCTGCCGCTGTAGTCCGAGAGCAGGCACAGACCACACATAAACAGATGGAGCTATACACCAAGTGGAAGTTTATTTGCGAAATGAATTCGCGAATTTGTGGAAGTTGAATTGTTTATTGTATTCATGGGTTGTGAAATAGTCTTTTGACTTTTTTTTTTCAAGTGTTAGAAAGTGTGAAAATCATCCTTACCTCGTGGACCATACAGAAACAGGTCACTGGCCCGTAATTTGCCAACCTCGGTAGAGATCAGAGCCCGAGCCTAACCCCACCCCGCGAACGTCAGGAAGGTGCCCTCCACACAGCCAAGTTTCATTCGCGTACAGACCATCTGTCCCTGCTTCAGGCAACAATGGCAGAGTCAAGTCATTTTGACAAAACCCCAAATATGTATTACGTGGCCCTTCACAGGACAAGTTTCCCTGGTTCCCATAGCCTCGTTTCATCTTTAAACAAGCCAGGGAGTCAGAGGTTCTTTCCTTCATTTGACAGGAGAGGAATCTGAAACCCAAGAGCGTTGAACCAATTTGCCCCAGGTGACCCTCCCCCTAGGCCACTGGGACCCCCTGGAATCCTTGCAGACAGAGCCATTTGCCTGGGCTCCTTGCCAGAAGTAGCCTCCACCCCACGCAGGGCTGTTTTCCCAGCATTTCCACACAGAAAAGCCCCAAGTTCGGGTGGACGCCCTGGGGCTGTTTGCTCAGCACACAGGGCAGAGTGGACCCTCCAGGCTCTTCGGTCCATGGACACTGCCTGTCGAGCTTCTGTGCTCCCATCAGGCCCATGAGACACCTCCCGGGGTGGCTCCTGCCCTGTCTGACCGTCCTCTATGTCCCCAAGTGGGCACAGCCTGTCAGTGGGTGCAGGCCGAGTGCTGTTTCTTATAACAAAGTATCCCCGAAACATGGAGAATATCGTGGAGAAAAATAAGTCTGTCCCACCCTGCCACCACCAACCTCGTGTCGCTCCCAGTGTCCTATTCTCCCCACCCCCACCCATGACTGGAACAGGAGCCCAGCAAGGGGGAGACTATCTCGTTTGGCGCCGTCTTTAGGCTGCATTGTTGTGTAATACATGCTAATAATGTTCTTTCACCGATGGGCGCCTGTCCCCACAACCCCGGTCACTCCTCCGTCACCACGCCCAGTCTGGGCTTGGACACAAGAGATCTGGAAGTCCCGTGTGGCGCGTGGTCTGAGGCAGGGACAGAGGCTTCACCCCGAGGTGACACTGCCCAGGGAGGGGCAGCATCAAAGCCACAAAAGGTGGTGAATGGCCGCCCCCTGCTTAGGCCAACTGGGGGGCTCCTTGAGGGGGTGACACTTGATCCGTGGCCAGGGTGGACGTGTAGGTACCCCCTTCAGAGCCCCACTTTGCAGGGGGCCCTCTGAAGCTACAGCCATGCCAGGCACAGAGCAGCCAGTCAATAAATTGTTATCAAGTGGAAGGATGGATGGATGGACGGACGGACGGACAAATGATTGAGTGAATGAGACCACATGTGCCAAAGCCTCACAGACACTTGGGAAGTGAGGTCCCTGTGGCTAGAAGGTCAGGAAAACAGAAGGCTGACCCTGCAACCAAGACAAAGCCATTAGAATGACCTAGAACTTTCCTCTGAGAAAGAGTGGCCACGGTTAAATCTGGGGGGCGGTGGAGTTATCTTGGGTTAGGCCACCTCAGCCTGGCTGGAAGGACAGCCATCCTGAGTGGTGACGCTGGGGGACTTCTCCACAAGGGAATCCCAACTGGGGGCTCACCTGTTAACGTGGAAGATAAGGCAAGAGCATTTGCCTTCGTGAGCTCATCCCATGGGGCTTTCCGGTTCTGAAATCTGAAAGCAAAACAGTTTGCCTAATGCAGTCCATCAGCACTTGTTTGGTTTTTGTGGGGGATGCCCAAGAGACCAGGTATAAGCTCAGAAGGGGCTCGGGCGTCCATCTGCCTGGTCGCCAGGCCCAGGGTGAATGGCCTCAGCCAGGGCAGGCAGGTACCCCGAAAGGTCCCAGGCTGCGGGGATGGAGGGGCCAATGCATGGAGCACTGGCTGGGAGTGAGTTCACTGGGTTCAAACCCAAGGTCGCGTCAACTGCCTGCCTGCCCCTCACACTTCAGGGAAGTTAGCAGGCCTCTCTGTGCCTCAGTTTCCTCTGAAATGGGGCACACTTGTTTCTCAGAGGCGTAGAAGCAAAAGAAAGAGAAGCCCCGGTGTGCCTGGCGTGGGACTGGACTCACCATGGGTCTTTCTGTGATGTTACCACCATTCTTCCTAAAATGTTTACCGTGCGTTTCAGCCTAGAGCAGAGGCGGCATCCTGTTTAGATGGAAAATGCCCCTTCTCAAATTTCTGGCTAAGATGCTCAACCTCCATTTCTCCAAATTAAGAAACATTTTTGAATTTCCCAAAAGAACCTCAAAGATAAGGACAGTTGGAAGAATGTCAGAGGTCCCCCCAGCTCTTGTCATCCTTGGCTGGGGGGGGGGTGCTGGGACGGGGGTGCACATGGCGCCCTCCCTGGGCCCGGGATCATCTGCCCCATCAGAGGAAGGGGCGGGTGTGTTGTTTCTTTGTTAGTTTTACCTAGAAACCCTGCTTGGAGGATTTTGAACTACAGAGTTGTCTCTTCATGGGTTTTTTCCTTCTTGTCGTGATTCTGGGTTGTTTTTTTTTTCCCCAAAAATGTACAACTTATATTAGAAATGTGTACTTTATGTTATATAAGGGGGGAAAGTGTTTCCAGGAAAGTAGAGGCCCTTCTCCCATAGCATTTTGCCAGCACTGGGTTTTCTGGCCTGGTGGGAAGACAGCATTAGCATGTGGCCTCCATAGCCCCAATGCCAGATTACATCGCAGCGTTGCCAGCGCCTGGATCCCGCTGCCTCCCTCCCATCCACTCTGGGCCCCCCCCTCCCCCCACATGACCCCCGGCACACCATCCTCCCTTGTGCTCCCATGCGCTCTGAGGCCGTGCACGCACCCATCCAGCCCCGGGAGCAGCAGCTACGTAATAGCTCCCCTGGCTGTGAGCGCCAGGCCAGCATTTCCTCCTCCTCGGACGTATAATAGCAGCAACCGGATATTTTTAGACTGGCTTTGAAAAGTCGCAGTGTGCTGAGACCGCATACCAGACGCATGAGGTCACTGCCCCCCCCCCCAAGCCTGGGCTGCGTGGGGCTGGTGGGCCCTCGCATCCTGAAGACTTTCCCTCTTGTGGTCCCCAAAACACCAGCCCTGACTGTTTCCTTAGAAATCCCACGGAGTCTTGTCCCGAGTTCAAAAGGGGGAGTGTCGTGGGTCTTTGGGATGCGCGTGCACGTCGCTGGGGTGCCTCTGCAGCGGGCCCTGGACCTGGCTGCTGCAGGGGCCCCAGTACAGAGAGAGAGGTCCGTTCCCCGGGGAAGGAGGCCACACAGCTCGGGCATTGCTGCGCCATCTGCTCGCAGTTAGGCAGGCGGGCTTGCTCACGGAGTTTATTTTAGTTCGGAGCAGGCGGAGGGCCCAGGCCTGTCCTCGGCTCAGATGGCACCCCGCGGGGTCTCGTGAGCCTGGAATGAAAGGAGGAAACGGACCTGTTGCCTGCCGAGTCCCTGATTCCCGGAGCCGAACGTCAAGAGTCCCTGGGCTTTACCCCAAACAAAAAAATGCAGTTCCAAGGCTGAACTTGAGGGAAACCAGATATTAAACCTAGAAAGAGTTTTCTTCCTCACAGGACTCCTCAGGCCTATAGTGCCCATGGGGGTCCTCACGACAGGATGAAGGGCCCCAGAGCCCTCAACCACCCAACCCTGCAGACCCCTTTTACCTCCGTCCGTACATAGCAGTCCTACTCAGCAGTTCAGCCAGCTCTGGGAACATTTCTGGTTGTCGCAGGTGCTGCCAGCCTCTGGCAGGTGGAGGCCAGGGGCACTGCTCAGTACCCCACAGGGCACAGGATGGCCCCACCACAGAGAATGATCCGGCCCCATGGATCAGCAGGGCCGAGGCTGGGGACCCAGTGCCGGGTTCTGCAGGCACTTGGGAGACCAGGCAGACTCAGACCTGGCCCCCAGCTGTTGTCACCCAACCACCGGCCAGCAGCTCAGTCACATACGTCAGGACAGGGTCATTCCCACTGGCTGAAGAGCCCCTGTGTTTAATCCAACTCTCCAGAGACTGTCAGAACCTGGCAATGGATAGGTCCTAAGGAAGTATTTGTGAAGAAGAGAAGCGGGCTCTGTGGCCACTGTCTTGACTCGGGAATGTGCCTCCTCAGACTGGGTTCTGCCTCGGTGAGGCCGTGTGGTGCCCACTCCCCCACTGAAAGTGCCCGGCCACCACCTGCCCTGAGCAGATCCCCCCCTTTGCACCAGTGGGCCAGGTCGGCTCTCTGGGACTCCTCCTTCATTGTTACACTCTTGCCAGGTGATTTGGCTGTGGCCTCAGGTCCTTTGGCAGGGCCCATTCCTGGGGTCTGGAGCTCCTGGGGCAGTGGGGCAGGAAGTTCTTGTCCTGTGACCCCCTGCCACCCAGTCAGGTGCCGCTGTCCTGGTCCCGAGCTCTGCAGAATGGAGCCGTTCTCAAAGGAAGTGTCCCGGGCCTCGCCACAGCAGACGCTTTTTTATGGGGCTTCTGGCTTCAGATTGCCACACGTAGTCCACCTGCATTCATTTCCCTGCAGAATGAAGCCTTTAAGAAAATCCTGATTCCTCTCTGTGTCAGCACATCTCCTGGTTCCTGAGTCCCCTGCAAGCCTGGCCGTCTCCCCGACCCTGCCCTCCTCCCTCTGCCCCACCGGACCGGACCCTTAGACACCCACGCTCAGTCCCCACCTCCCCCACTGCAAACCTTGACAGTGGCCTTGCCACTTCTTCCCTGCTGCCCTCATGCCTACCCAGCCTCCCACACAGCTCAGCCTTCTCAAACTGGAACATTGTTGGCCCTTCTGGTGGCCACCAAGCTTCCCTTTGTGTGTGTGAGCAGGGCATCACCTCGCCCCCCTGTCACCCCTTCTTTGGCCCCTGGAGCCACAAGGGCTTGGACAGCTGAGTGCCAGGCTCCGTGATCAGTTCTGCCTCTCTCCCCTCCCCTGCCCAGCCCCACTACTCCCACCTCTGCCAGCGTCTTGCTCCCTGAAACTGCCCCCAGCACCTTCCCTGCCCTGCATTCCCCCAAGACTTTATCATACCCTCTCCCTGTCTGTTCACCCCTTAGGGGTTTTGGGTCCTTCATGGAGAGGAACCTGGGCAGGGTATGTTCTTTGTCTTAATCTGGGTGATGGGCACATAGGAGGCCCCGGGGGGAACCCCATTGAGTCACAGACTCCCTGCACTAGGCATCCTTTTCTCTATGTATTGGAAATAAAGCCCCAATTCATGCCACAGTAAGAATGAACCCCAGAAGCATCCTGCTGAGTGAAGGAAGCAAGACAAAAGGCCACATAATGTATGCTCCCACTTAGGCGAAATATCCCGAACAGGCAAATCCATAGCGACAGAAAGCAGACCAGTGGCTGCCAGGGGCTGGGGGAGGCCGGACGGGGGATGGGGAGTGCCAGCTAATGGGGATGGGGGGGTCTCCTTTTGGGGTGATGGGAATGTTCTGGAACTAGACAGAGGTGATGGTTACACAACATTGTGAGTGTACTGAATGCCACTGAATTGTTTACTTTTCAATGATGGATTTTATGTTAGGCCAGTTTCACCCCAGTCAGAAAATTTGTTGTGAACCAGCTTGTCCTCCCACAGAGTCGCAGGACCCCCTCGACGACAGGACCTGTCTCCACATCTGCTCCCTCCCAACTGGCCTCATCTTCTGGGGCCCAGAGCCAGCGTCAGCCCAGGGCCCAGCAGACTCCTTCTGGAAAGGGCCAGAACGGTCTCTGTCATGGTTGCTTTGCTGCTCCAGTGTGAAAGCAGCCATGGGCAATCCATAAATGCACAGGCCTGGCCGCGTGCCAACAAAACCTTGTGTATGGACACTGAAATGTGAATAGAATTTTCATGTGTCAGGAAGTACTAGTCTTTTTGGGTTTTTGGGGTTTTGTTTTTTGGGGTTTTTTGAACGATTTACAAATGTAAAAACCACTCTTGGCTCACAGGCGATTCAGAAATAAACTATGGACTGGACTTAGCGCCTGGGCCAGAGTTCGCCCTCAGAGCAATGATAACGGAAAGAGAGTACGGTTGATGAGCATTTTTCACATCTGAGACTTCAAACTTGAACCCCTCACACAGCCCAAACACAGAGATGAAGTATGTTGGCGCACACCTGGGCTCCCACACGCCTTTGTGTTTACCAGTCTCCTCAGGGCCGCCGGCTGACTTCAGGCAAATGAGCGTCCATGACACCCTGGGGGACCTCCAAGGCTCCAGGCTGCGGCGTGTAGAAATTCCATCCTCACGATCTGAAAACCTGCTCTTCTTTTCTCCGCAGGCTTTCGGAAACGCCAAAACGGCCCACAACAACAATTCCAGCCGATTCGGGAAATTCATCCAGGTCAACTACCTGGAGAGTGGCATCGTAAGAGGGTGAGTTGACAGCCGCCTAGCTGTGGGCCTCCAGACTCGGTCTGGGGTCCTGGGCATCCCTGCGAGGAGTAGCCGGCCCGGGAGCTCAATGTAGAAATTGTGGCTCTGCAGATACGTGAGTCGTACAGGGAAGCAAGTGTGGTTTTATTTAAGTCATTGATGTGAAGATCTGAGTTGTGGGTCCAAGTGGGAAGTGTAGCTGTGAGGGGGGCAGGACCTCTGTCCCCAGGTCATCGAGTATGGGTCCAGGTGCCCCAGAAGCAGGTACAGTGACCTGAAGGTGCTGGCATGATGGAGTTTGCCAAGAACAGGCAAGGACACACCAACCTATGTCTTGGTCTTAATGAGGTTTCAAATTCAGTGGGTCTGGGGATGCCATATAGGCAGAGTTGATATGGACTGTGGCATGTGCCAAACATGTGCCCCTTTAGCCAGGAGGAGATGTAATGCTGGGTAGCAGATTGAAGTGATTGTTCAAGGAAGTACTGAAGGTAGGTAGGTGGGTGGATGGGAGAGAGGGAGGGAGGGTAGGTAGATTAATGGATGGACTTGTGGGTGGGTGGGTGGATGGATGGATGATAGATTCATGAGTTGGGTGGTGAGTGGACAGATGGATAGATTCATGGGTTGGATGGATGGATAGATTTGTGGGTGGGTGGGTAGATGGATAGATGGGTAGATTCATGAGTTGCGTGGATGGGTAGGTGGATGGATTTGTGGGTGGGTGGGTAGATGAGTAAATTCATGGATCGGGTGGGTGGGTGAATGGATAGATGCATTGCTAGATGGGAAAATTCATAGATGGATAAATTTGTAGATCATTGGATTCATGGATGGGTGGGTGGGTGAATGGAAATGGTAGATGGGTGAGTGGGTAGATGGTAACTGGGTTGTGAAGTTGATTGTCTGGTGAAAGTTAAAACACACCAGCATTTTGTGCCAGAAATGTGAGTTCCTTAGGTGAAGGTACAGTTATTTCAACTAAATGTATAACATGGAAATTGTGTCCGTTACTCTGTGCATTGGTTATGCTTACAAAAATGTCTGGCAACTTTGTGAAGTGAATTAATGTTATAAGGAATCACCTATTTTGTCATCGTATTTAAGTCATAATGTCATTTCAGAATTCGGTTCTGTGACTTTTTTTTTTTTTTCAGTGTATATGCTGGGTAGTTACAGCTGATTAAAAAATGTCATTGTGATTTAATACTGCATAATGTTTTTGGTATTTTTTTTTTAATATGCAAAGGTCTCATGAGCTGATAAAACTCTTTCAAAGTAAGAAACAAAAAACATCTTGGGGGGGCGCCTGGGTGGCACAGCAGTTAAGCGTCTGCCTTCGGCTCAGGGCGTGATCCCGGAGTTATGGGATCGAGCCCCACATCAGGCTCCTCCACTATGAGACTGCTTCTTCCTCTCCCACTCCCCCTGCTTGCGTTCCCTCTCTCGCTGGCTGTCTCTATCTCTGTCAAGTAAATAAATAAAATCTTAAAAAAAAAAAAATCTTGGCACAGCCTGGGGTTACTCAAAGGGATTGCCCCTGCCTCCACATTCTGGTGTAAAGGTCTGTGGTGGGAGCAGGATTTATACCGCTTCCAGGAGATGCTCTGAGCAGCCCAACTGTTCGACGTGGGGAGGAGACCTGAGCAACAGGGCTAGAGTCCTAGAGAAGGTTCCAGCATTTCAGGAATGGAGAAGTCCTCGAGTGGCGGGGCCTGGAGATTGAGTCCAAAGTATGTCGGTTCTTCTGTCTGTCTCCCCTGATTGTCGATCATCTCAAATGATGATTCATATTCAGGACACAAACGGGAATGTTGAATCCTTCAGCCTCTGGTGTCTTTCCTTTTTCCCACTGCCCAGGCTCCAATGGGCAGTGGTCTCGGGGAGAGACCCCCCCAATAAAAGGCAGTTCTGCTCCGGCCCTCAGCCCCCCACAGACCATCCAGTGGTCCCCCCAGCTCAGCACTGCTGGGCACTTGCATGGGCACAGCCACCCCCCAGCCCCGTTGCAGGGCCTCTGAATAGCAGGAGTTGCCCAGAGTAGCTCGTCGGGCACATGACACAGAATTATACCCCATCTGTAGTTCTGGGGGCTCCCTCAGGGGCCCAGAGATGCCAGAAGGCTGCCTCGTATTTTCCTGGGTCCCGGGCTCGCTTTGCAGCCATGGGCCAGACCCAGGAGCCTTTGCTCCCAGCTCACTCCTCTCTATGGTCTGTTTGGTGTCCTAGGGCTGCCATAACAAAGTGCCAGAAACCGGGGGGCTCAGAACAACAGGAATTTATTGTCTGACAGTGCTCCCCCAGGGGGTCCAGGAGAGGATTCTTCATGCCCTCTTGCGGCTTCTGGTGACCCCGGGCCTTCCTTGGCTTATGGCCACGTCACCCCAGTCTCTGCTTCCACCATCACGTGGTCTTCTCCTCTGTGTCTCAGTGTTCTCGTCTACTTCTTAGGACTTTGTGCTCAGATTTAGGGTCCACCCTGATCATGGACATGATCATGTCTCCAGATGCCTTCCCTTAATTACAACTACAGAGGCCCTTTTTCCAAATAAGGTCACACTCACATCTCCTGGGGGCCACCGTGTGACCCAGTGCACCAGCAAGGGTCAGCCCCCAGCTCACTGGTACAGCCTGTTCTGCTGGCTACAGCCCCCCCATCGAGCTCCGGGCCAGAGGCCCTGGGTGGCTGAGTCTTAGAGACCAACTTTTGAAATTCCTCTGTCTGTGGCCTCAGATTCAGGAAAGGAAGTCCCACCTCAGCCCATGACCGTGGCCTGCCCACGCTCCGAGGACGAGGTGCACTTCCTGTCCAGGGAGTGGCCACAGCCAGCTGGGGAAGAAGCAGGCCCAGACCCGGTTCTGCTTTTGGGGAGTGACACTTCTCAGTGCCATTTCCTGTGGAGGCCAAGGGTCAGGGGCAGTCCAAGCCTTCCTCCAGTTCCCCAATTTGCAAGGCCTCGTCTTCCTGTGGGTTCAGTGGCTCAGTGCTGGGGGTTCCCTGGCCCCCTACGAACCCCGATAGGGGCTGGGGCCTTAGCAATGATCAGGGAGGGGCGCCTGGGTGGCGCAGTCATTAAGCGTCTGCCTTTGGCTTAGGGTGTGATCCCAGCGTTCTGGGATCGAGCCCCACGTCAGGCTCCTCTGCTATGAGCCTGCTTCTTCCTCTCCCACTCCCCCTGCTTGTGTTCCCTCTCTCGCTGGCTGTCTCTCTCTGTCAACTAAATAAATAATATCTTTAAAAAAAAAAAAAAGAAATGATCAGGGAAAGGAAGGGGTTGTCGTTGTAAAATGACAGCTCAATGCCAGTAAGGGGTCACTGTCCTCCCCCCTCCACCAACGCAGCACAGGGAATTGGCCACAGGTAGAGATTCCAACAGGGGTCTGATTCTAGAACCAGACACGGCCTCCCTCCCTAGGAGAACAAACCACCGATAACTAAAATAGTTACTAGCAGGGAAGGAATAGAAAAAAACATATGGATTTGGAAGAAGAGAGGACATAGGCCGAGTCCATGGACATCCACCCATGCATGTGTCCCAGGCAAGGCTGCAAACAGGAGACTGCCTTCCTGGAGAGAGAGGCAGGCAGCATCCAGCAAGCCCTGGACCAGGGGCCCAGTGCTGTCCCCCGGGCCTGCCCCCTTCCAGGCACCAGCTGCCCCTCCTATAAAACAGGATGGGCTCAAATGAGGGTGGCCTGCAGAGCCGTCCAGTTCCCATACTTGGTGATGGTGGAACCCATGAAACCCCAGTCCCTCCAGCCCCAGTGGGTGTGGAGGGAGTAAGGCCAATGCCCGGCTCGGGCCCCCGCCAGGCCACTTCCCTCCCGTGGGGTCCTAGGCAGCAGGTGGCCTTTTCAGCATTTAGTATCTCATCTTTCGACAGGAGCCACAGTGCCCACCCCGAGGGTGGAAGGATTCAGGGCATTTAATCCCTGCAGAACAGTGCTGAGAAGGCAGCAGATGCTCAAGGAATAGTCACCATTACACCTGCTAGCTGTGAGAGTGTGGCTGTAGAGGTCCCTGGCCCCTGGCTCAGAGCCCACCCGGCCTCGTGGACCCCTGACCATCAAACACCCGTCAGCTAATGGACGGGTAAACGATAAGGCTGACTCTCAAGAACCCTCGGGCTGAGTGACAAGGCGGAACCAGTATATATACCAAAGGATTGTATTTCTTTAAAATTCTAGAGAAATGCAAACTAATCTATAGTGGGGCTGATCAGTGGCCACTTGGGGGTGGGAGTCAGGGAGGGGTGACCGAGGGCCCAGGAAACTGGGTCATGGTGGTGGGCACACAGGTGTCTGCATGTGTCACAAGTCATCCGTTCACACGCTTCTAGTTTACTGTACGTCAGTGACAGCTTGTAAAGCTGGTGGAACAAAATAGGAAAGGACCCAGTCAAGACTCACCACGTTGCACACTTGAAGTATGTGTGGTTTATATCAATAATGAAGCTGTAAAAAATATATACAGATAGAAAATCAACCTGTTATCTTATATTTAAATTTTTCACAGGAGAAGCATTTAATTGCCGAGGAGCTGGTGAATGCAGGGGGCGACCTTCCTATATTGTTTGTCATTTGTCATTATGGTAACAAATTACTCTAGTTCTTCCAGAAAACTCTTAACAAAATGTTAACATCCTATTCCTTCATCTTCCTTTTAATGACAGGGCTGTTGTCGAAAAATACCTGCTTGAAAAGTCCCGCCTGGTCTCTCAAGAGAAGGATGAGAGGTAGGAGGAAATTTCCTTGGTGACCCACCACATCTGCCTTCTACCCCACAAAGGAGAGACGCAGGTGTCCTGGGCCTACGGGAGGCGGTGGCCGATCTCCCAGGAGCGAAGCTGCTCTGTGGCTGCAAGCTTTGAGCTCATACCTCCTAAGCCACCTTTTTTGAGCTTATTTTTGTTTCTACCCCAGGCTTTTACCCAGAGTAATACCCACCCCCATCCGCAGACATCCACTCACCGGAGAAGCTCACAGTGTAGTTTTCTTTTTAAGACATAATAAGAATCGACTTATTGTCTCAAATTGGTACATATTTGAGGTGCTTTTTTTCCCCCTGGTGTGGTCTCCAAAGCAATATTAGCAGTGGTTTGAAGAGTGGCCGTGGCATGGCCTCCAAAAACGGATTTTTTTCTCCTCATTTTCACCCACAGGAACTACCACGTGTTTTATTATTTGTTACTTGGCGTCAGCGAGGAAGAGCGTCAAGAATTTCAGCTCAAGCAGCCTGAAGATTATTTCTACCTCAACCAGGTAAACAGCCCTGCGGCCCAACCACAAACGCTGCCTCTGTTCCCCACGGGCTGTTTACGCGCCACTGGGAGGTCAGAGGCTGTCTGCCTGGGCCTTCTCTGGCCCCCAAACCGACTCCAAGGAGGCCCAGAGGAGGTGGCATAAAGGGGCCCATTCATTCCCCGTGTCCTGAGCCCTGCCCCATCGGTTCCAGCCAAAATCACTTTTGCACGCCACCCTCACCAGCCCAGAAATACCCAGAGTGCCACTGAGTTTGTTTTTCAGCATAACTTGAAGATCGAAGATGGAGAAGACCTAAAACATGACTTTGAGAGACTCAAGCAGGCCATGGAGATGGTGGGCTTCCTCCCTGCTACCAAGAAGCAGTAAGTGGGCAGGCCAGCCTCCCGCCATCTCCTGCGTGGACCCCCCCCCCCGCCCCTACATCTTACCTAATAAGGCCCCTCCCTGGGAGCTGACTGACACCCCAATAGGAGCTAAAACACCAAAGCAGGGCAGCCCGATGACCACAAGCTCTTGAAAAGGGGCTCGTCATTAGTCCCTGGGAGATGTCAAACCACGGGGCTCTTGCCCAGCGGTGCAGAGGCACCTCACGCTTAAACATGGTTACGATGGTAAATTTCACATGATGTGTGTTTTACCACAGTTAAATTTTTTTTTTTAAGATTTTGTTTATCTGACAGTGAGAAAGAGAGACAGTCAGCTAGAGAGGGAACACAAGCAGGGGGAGTGGGAGAGGAAGAAGCAGGCTCCCAGCAGAGGAGCCCGATATGGGGCTCAATCCCAGGACCCTGGGATCACACCCTGAGCCGAAGGCAGATGCTTACCGACTGAGCCACCCAGGCGCCCCCACAATTAAAATTTTGAAAAATTTTTTGAAAGCCACACGGGGTCCTCACCACACCTGCCCAACATTCAGTCTACCCAGTGGGAACGCCTGCATGCTTCTGAGAGGGCACATATCGGGCCAGCCCCTTCGGAAATCCATTTGCAATTTCTGCCAGAGCTGTGTCTGCCCAACGCCATGCGTGCGTGTGCTGACTCGAAGATACGCACGTGGCAGCCTTATTATTAACCGCCCAAAAGTTGGAACCCCTCCCCCCCCCACACACACACACTCAACACAAATGCTCACCTGCAGGAATTAAATAACTAAAGAAACAGCTATATATCATGCAGGGCTGGACAAACTTTCTGTAAAGGGCCAGATAGTCAAATTTTCAGTTTCGGGGGCCAGATGGTCACTGTTGCGCGTTCTTCTCTGGGTTTACTTTTTTAACCCCCCCCCCTCTAAAAACTGAAGAACCATTCTTAGCTCTGAGGTTGTCCAGTAATGGGCCATAGAGTGCCGCTCCCCGGACTCCACACACAGTGGTGGGGCTCAGCTGGCGTCAGCTCCGCCCCCACGGGACAGCTGGCCGTGTCTGGAGACGTTTTTTGGTGATTACGCTGTGTAGCAGAAGGAGGAGACGGGCGCTGCTGCTGGCACCTAGTGGGAGGGGCCAGGGATGCGGCTCCGTGTCCCATAGTGCACTGGACAGCCCTCCCCAGCAAAGAATGATCCGGCCCCACGTGTCCGCAGGACCGAGGCTAAGAAATGCTGGCTTGCAGCATTGAGTATGACCAAACCAGGACACCACACGTAGCACCCCCACGTCACGGTCTTAGAGTGACAGACCAGATACAAGTACATGTGATTTCGTTGACATCAAGTTCACGGACAGTGTTAGGATGGGAGGATAGCCGTTCTTCTGCAGGACCTGGGGTGGGTTCCAGTGCCTGGGATGTTCTATTTCTTGCTCTGAGCACTTGTTACAGGGAGGTGTGTGTTGTGACAGGTCATCAAACTCTATGCTTAAGAATTGTTTGCTTTTTTTTTTTTTTGCCTGTTTTTTATGCATGGTGGGGTGGGTTTCTTTGCATTTTTTTTTCATGCATGTTAGGCTTCCATAAAAAAATGTTAATCACCCCCCCAACCCCAAAAAAACAAAAAACACCCAGGAGAACCATCTGTCTACAAAGTCACATTCCACAGAGCGTCCCCAGCAGTGAGATTGGACCTTTTTTAAACTTATGTCCGACTGGACTTGGCTGGTTGTATGAATTCAGCCCAATTGGCTGGAAGCTTCTGTCATCTTGTGACTCTGGAAACCACCCCAACCTAGGCTCCTTTGCTCTTCCAGGATTTTTTCCGTCCTCTCAGCCATCTTATACCTGGGCAACGTCACGTACAAGAAGAGAGCCACGGGCCGAGATGAAGGTCTGGAGGTCGGGCCCCCCGAGGTGCTGGACACGCTGTCCCAGCTCCTGAAGGTACGGCTCCCTGCACTTGGCCACGGTGGCCAGCAAGGACCCAGAACGTCCTGCATGGGCCGCACGTCTGTAAACTGGGGTCTGTCTACCTGTTTCCTCCCCGCCCTCTGTGCAACACCTCTTCCTTGGTTCTCTTTCTCTCTCTTTTTTTTCAATTGAGGTATAATCGTCATACAGCCTTATGTTAGTTTTGGCATTACGACAGAATGATCTGGTATTTGTCCGTATTGCAAAATGATGACCACAGTGAGTCCTGTTAACATCTGTCACCACACATGGTTACAGAATCGGTTTTCTCTAGCAGTGAGAACTTGGAAGATCTACTCTCTTAGCGACTTGCAATTATGCCATACAGTATTCTGAACGGAAGTCCCCACGGTGGACATTACATTTCCGGGACTTCTTTATCTTATAACTAGAATTCTGTTCCTTCTGACCCTCTTTATTAGCCAGTTTACCCACCCCCTGCCCCACCTCTGGCAACCACCAGTCTGTTTTCTGTATCTGTCAGCTTGGTTTAGTTTGGGGGGTTTTGGGAGGGGGTTTTTTGGGTTTTGGGATTTGGGTTTTTTAGTTTTTTAGGTTGTTGGTTTTTTTCCTTTGCTTTTTTGGAGTCCACATACCAGTGAGATCATACTTGTTTTCTCTGACGTATTTCACTTAGCACAATGCCCTCAAGGGCATGCCATCCCTTCCTCCTTTCTGAAGGACTCCCTGTGAGCATGGCTGCCTCCCCTCTCAGCCCCTCATGTGAAAGGCCCTTCGAAACCACACTTTGATCAGCGAGGTCATGTGTTCATTGGACCTATGCCATGCCCTTGTCTGCTGGCACTTGTCAGCCCCCAGGGGGCACTGGGCAATGTCTGAGGCATTGGGGGGTTGTCACAACTCGGAGGAGCTACCGTCATGTAGTGGGTGAGGCCAGGGATGCCACTTAAGATCATATAACGTGCAGCACAGCTTCCCCACAGCAAAGAATGATCCGGCCCCGAGTGTCCGTGGTGCCAGATCTGAGAAGTCCTGCCTTCATCTTTCTGTTTTCTAAGTGCACATCCCACCTGTGGCTCTTCTTAAAGAGCGTGTGCCTGCGTGCGGGAGCCCGGCTTCTGCCGTGTCCGTGGGGACGAGTGACCACGCCTGCCTAGGAGATTGGGACAGCTGCCCTGCCCCTGCTCTGACTGCCTCTGGCTGGGGCTTGGCGGTCAGGAGGGAACAGGCCAGGAACCCACTCCAACAGTGACATCTATAAATGCAGGTTGCCAGGCAGCACACAGGCCCACAGGGACCCCCAGGCCTAAGTGACCATCCTCCCAGGGCCATCGACCGAGCCTGTGAGAGTGAGATGTGAGCATAGTGCACATCACAGGGTAGGGCTTCAGGCCCACTTCCCAGTGCGGCTGCTGGAGGTCCTCCCACCTTCCTCAGGCTTCGGGCCTTACCTCAGTGACATGAGGACCCGCCCAACAAGCCTTCTCTCCCTCCTTGACCTCGAAACAGGTGAAGCGAGAAATCTTGGTGGAGGTCCTGACCAAAAGAAAAACGGTGACAGCCAATGACAAACTCATCCTTCCCTACAGTCTCAGCGAGGTGAGCACTGCCTGGGCCCGCAAGTTGGGGTGGGGGCTCTGGAAACAGCCGGCCTGGATAGCCCTTTCCCTGTCTTTAGAGAGCAGTGACAGTGTCTCTGGTTCTCATGTGAGCCCAGGCACAGCTCAGAGCAGCTTTTACAGCACACTTCAGCCCCAGGGCCGGATCTCAGGCCACACGTGTTCTCCTTGGTGTTTCCCTGCTGCTTCTCACTAGCAGGGGATGGTCACCTGCAGCCCACAGGCCAAATCCAGCCTTTTACTTGCTTTTTTAAATAAAGTTTTATTGGCACAGCCACACCTTTTTTTTTTTTTTTTTTTCATAACATGCTGCCTTGCTACTGTATTGGCTGAACCAGGTGATCACGACAGAGACCATCTGGCCCTCACAGCTGAACGTACTGACCTTCTGGTCTTTAAAGTTTGTTGACCACCTCCCCCACTCCCCAGGCTAGCGTATGACCTTTACAACCATTCAATGCATCCCTGAATCTTTTTTTTTTTTTTAAGATTTTATTTATTTATGTGACAGAGAGACAGCCAGCGAGAGAGGGAACACAGCAGGGGGAGTGGGAGAGGAAGAAGCAGGCTCCTAGCGGAGGAGCCCGATGTGGGACTCGATCCCGGAACGCCGGGATCACGCCCTGAGCCGAAGGCAGACGCTTTAACGACTGCGCCACCCAGGCACCCCTGTATCCCTGAATCTTGATAGGGCGCCTCTCTCTGGCCTTTGGCCCAGCCAGGATGTTTTCCTTGTGATGGGTTTTTCTTGTGTTTTTACATCTCAAGGGCAGTGGGCCTCACAGCTTGCAGCTTGGCTGGCCATAGGAAAATCCCTAGCCGTGGCGGGGATTTTTAGTGGGTGGTAGAAGCTGCTTGGGCATCATCAGCGGGCTCCGTGGACGTTCTGAGCCCCCACCGATCTGAGCCCCGCAAAGATTCCCTGAAACATTCTGTAAAAGTTGCTGCAGGACACCTGAGCCCCCCAGCAGTGTGGCTGCCCCTGGGGACCGCAACGCCGAGGGACAGATGCCAGGTGTGGGACTCTGTATCCCTCGTGGCCCTGTTTCCACAGCCTCCCAGGAAACACAAAACCAGGACATGTGTTCTAGATCTTAATTGTAGCCAAGCACATCTGTCACAGCTTAAATCTGAGTACATAAAGAGAAACAATTTCTTGTATGTAAATTAGACCTCTGTAAGCCTTTTTTTTTTTTTTTTAAAGCCATTACTGCTTTTATGCACACGATGGCATCCCCACTATGCTCCCAGAACTACAAGGGACCTGGCTGGTTCTCCTCACAGGCCAGCCTGGCAGCCTCCCTGAGCCTGGGTTCCATCCATTGCTCTGAGGAGTGGGCTGGCTCGGGAGAAAGACTTTGCTGAACCGTAGGCTACCGGGGGCCCGGGCTTCATATGTCATGCTTCGGTGTGCAGGGGCATCCCGAGCGGACAGGTGGCACACAGAGCGAGAGGGGCGTGTCCAGTGAGTCAGGTGTTCAAAGTCACAGCTTGGCTTATCGCCATGTGTGCAGACCTCTGGGTGGCACAGCACGGGGGGCCCCCATTGTCGAGGTGTGACGCTCCCCGCCCTGTGCCCACAGGCTATCACTGCCCGCGACTCCATGGCCAAGTCCCTTTACAGCGCTCTGTTTGACTGGATCGTTCTGCGGATCAACCACGCCCTCCTCAACAAGAAAGACATGGAAGAGTCTGTCTCGGTGAGAGCCCCCATCCCTGCCTGCTCCACCAAGTAGAGCTGGGGAAGGCCAGGCCCTCAAGGGTCACACACCCTCGGCAGATGGCCTGTGGTGTCGGGAGCCAAGGTGGCTTTGGTTGGTGTCAGGCGAGAGGCCTGTTGCTCTGAGGGGCAGGCCCAGGGAACGGGATGAGGCACAGTGAACACATGGCCCCCCCCGGTTCACATATTACAGATTCCAGGGCGGTGACAGCAGAGGATTCGGGCCAGCGCAGAGCCCACACAATGAAACAGGTCACTTCCACGGAAGGACCACCAGTACTAACTGTGTCCTCTGTCTTCCCAGTGCCTGTCCATTGGGGTCCTCGACATATTTGGATTTGAAGACTTCGAAAGGAACAGTTTTGAACAATTTTGCATCAACTATGCCAACGAGCAGCTTCAGTATTACTTCAACCAGCACATTTTCAAACTAGAACAGGTAAGGAAATGCCATCGTGTTGCCTATGCAGCCCAGAGCGGGGATGGAATGAGCCGGCACCGGGATCTCCCACGGGGCCCAGATTGCTGGTTAACCAGCCCCGGAATCTTTCTCTACAGAAGAGAAAGTCTGGGAAAACCCGGCCTAGCCTTGGATGAGGCAGACACTGGGGGCATTTTTGTCTGTGGGTCAATTTTATATCTTCTTTCCATTCAAATGTAAAAATCCATCCAATGAGAGAGAAATGGAGTTACCTTGTAAGGATTTGCTTTGGTCAACAGTTTTGATAATCTGTTTTCCGTCTCTCTTCCTACTACACACTCAGCCATCTTCACCCATGTGTTATCATTCACATTGATGATTTGGACAGGAAAAAAAAATGATGGGCTTATATAAGTATCTAGCTGACTTTACTATTCAACTTTCCTTCTGGCTGTTGAGCCCTTGAAACGTGGCTCGTCCACATTGAGTTGTGTGGCAGTAGTGAAACTCGGGGGATTAGCAACACATCGTGCAAAAGGAAAAGAATATAAAATGGCTCATTGGTCATTTTTACATTGATCACATGTTGACACGATCATAGTTTGGATATATTGGGTTAAATTAAGTATATTATTAAAGTTAACGTCACCTGTTTGTTTTTACCGTTTCAACATGATTATTAGAAAATTCGAAGTTACGCAGGTCACTCGCACTACATGGCATTATATCACTCGCATTATTGGACATTGAGGTTCCAGAGCAGGGGCCGGCAAGTGGCAGCTCACAGGTCCAATCTGGCCCCACAACCTGTTTTTGTAAATAAACCTTTATTGGCACGTGGCCACGCCCACTTGTCTATATATCATTGGTGGCCTCTTTCACACTACCATGGCAAAATCGTGATAAGACACCATCCAGCTCATAAAGCTTAATGTATTTACCATCTGGACCTTTACAGAGAAAGGGACATGTTAAGAGTGATTTTAAGCATCTTGTATGATAGATGTTTAAGGATGTATGTTTTGTTTCCTGTTGTTATTAATAATTTTTTCCTGTTATTAATAGTTTTGTATAATTATGAATATATTTCCATTGATCTATCAATCCATGTTCTGTTATTTACACATGTATGTATGAATGCATACATAAATATACCATATATAATGCATGCTGTGTGAACGTTAACATAGTCATGAGGTGGTGAGATTATCAGCTAACCCCCAAACCCTGCAGGAGGAGTACCAGAGCGAAGGGATCTCGTGGCACAACATTGACTACACCGATAACGTCGGCTGCATCCATCTCATCAGCAAGAAGCCCACCGGGCTCTTCTATCTACTGGACGAAGAGAGCAAGTGAGTGTCCACGGCCCAGTGCCCCCCACAAACCTGGTTCTCCAGCCCCTGGAGCCACACCCTGAATCCACAGCATCCCCAAGAACTTCTGAGTTTGTCACACTCATTTGGCCACAAATCCTGACCTCACGTTAGCAAAATGCACACAGCATTTATCACAGAAACATTCACACAAGGAGTAACTCAAGTCTGAAACACGCACGCCTGGCAGTTGTTAAGGAAGGGACACGGGGCCTGAATCTTGAAACTGGGCACGGGGTTGGTGCATCCTTGCAAAGGGCCATGTGTGGAATCCGGGGCCCAGACGCCAGACTGACCGCTAAGCCTGGCACCCCTTGTCCAGAGGACACTGAAGGCTGGGAGGGGAGTGGGTGAGGTGCCTCGTGCTTGGTCACCCAGCTGCAGTCACTGAAATTCACTCCTGAATTTGTTTCTTGCGGCTCCTTGAACGACCACAACACAAAGCACAGGCAGCTTTAAACAACAAATGTGTTCTCTCAGGGTCCTGGGCTGAAATCAAGGGGTGGGCAGGGCTGTACTCCCTCCAGAGGCTCTAGGGGGTGGTCCTTTTTCGCCTCTTCCAGCCCCTGGGGACCCCCAGCGTTCCGTGGTTTGTGGCTGCGTCATCCCAGTCTCTGCCTCTGTGGTCACATCACCATCTCTTCTGTCTGTCTCTGTCTCATCTGCTCTTCTCATAAAGATTCCAATCCACTGCGTTAATGCCTCCCCCATGACCTCATCTTACCCAAGTACGTTCGTAAAGACCCTATTTCTGAATCAGGTCACTTTCACAGGTCGTCGGGGTCAGGACATGGACCCAACTTTCTATCAACAACTTTTGATCAGCCCCTGGTCGGCTTCTGAAGTCCCTGGGGAACTGGGTTAAATCAGGCTCCTCTCCTGTCTCAGACCCCGGCCCCACCTGGGACAGGGGACAGGCACATCCATTTACAGCTGGGATCCAGGTAGAGAATGTTCAGATAAGAGAACAGGCAGGTTGCTAGGAACGGCTAAATCATCACTCCCAGGAAACCCAGAAGCGGGATCCAGGGGAGGAATGTGAGGCAGGGCCAGGCCAAGCAGGGTTGGATCTGTCTTTGTTTAAAATCTTGCTGTTTTTGTTCATCGTGGATTTTTTTTTCATCTGGATTTTCTAAAATAGTGCTTTAAAATGGCATTTATCCCAGTGACTGAGTGAACAGGTTCCTCACTCCACACCCTTTCCCCGGCCCTGGCCCGTTAAGCTGTGGAGCCTGGCGCTGGGCATCACAGGCGCATTGCTCTGCCTGTGTTTGCGATGAGGCTGGGCAGAGGCAGGGCGTGCCAAAGCCAACGGCAGCATTTCCTTCCTGGGAGGCAGAAATAGCCAGGTACAACGGGGCCCTTATTCTGCCCTCGCCCCCCTCTCTTCTCCATCCTCATCTCCCGGCCCCTCCCTATAACAGGAGAGCAAGGGCCAGACCCCCTCCACAACACACCATCCAGATACATACAAATCTGAGACCAGAAGTCCCCCTCCATCCTGAGATTATTCCTGGGAGCTGCCCGTAGTGGGCCCAGGTCCCAGTCTTGCCTGCACCAAATGTCCGCCTTGGCCACAAAGGCCCGGGCCTCATCCACCGAGGGCCTGTGCCGGGAGGCAGAGCGAGTGGTCATCGCTCTCCCTGCAGCTAAAAGTTCCACGTCCTCTTCCCAGCTTTCCCCACGCCACGAGCCAGACCCTGCTGGCCAAGTTCAAACAGCAGCACGAAGACAACAGGTACTTCCTTGGCACCCCCGTCATGGAGCCAGCGTTCATCATTCAGCACTTCGCAGGGAAAGTGAAATATCAGATCAAGGTATGTGTCTGTCCATTGCCATCATCGGTCAAGGGTGGAGGCAGGAAAGGGGCAGGGTGCATGCCCCGGAGGCCCCTGACCTCTGGCGTGTGCTCGGCCCATCCCCTTTATTGATGGTTCGGGGCAAGGTTTCAGGGGCCCTCAGACCCAGCCCAGAGTCCCTGGCTCTTACTGTTGAAGGCCCCAGGGGCAGGACCTACCTCTGTTGTTGAGATGGGTCCCACCCCACCAGCAGCCCTTCCCGGGCTGGCTGCCAGGACCTCAGCGGTCACTGGCGAGTGACCACCCACCTCCATCCCCCACCAGGACTTCCGGGAAAAGAACATGGACTACATGCGGCCCGACATCGTGGCCCTCCTGCGGGGCAGCGACAGCTCCTATGTGCGGGAGCTCATCGGCATGGATCCCGTGGCCGTGTTCCGCTGGGCCGTGCTCCGGGCCGCCATCCGGGCCATGGCCGTGCTCCGGGAGGCCGGGCGCCTGCGGGCCGAGAGGGCCGAGAAGGCAGCAGGTATGGGGCCCACCTGTCACCGTCAAGAGGGGGATACTCAGTCCATTAAAAAGCATACAGTTCTGTGGACTTCAGTTCATCCACCATGTCACGTGACCACCACCTCTCTTGCTCCAAAACTTTGATCGTCCCAAACAGAATTTCTGCACTAGGGTATGCAGTTCACCCTCCTCATTGTCACAAGGCAGGAAGGCACATTCCCGTCTTTCCGTAAGGACAACCTGAGACCCAGAATGGCTGAGTGACTCCCACAGGGAGCTAGGCTCTAGATACCAGCCACGGGTCTCCGCTTTACAAAGGGCCTTGATTAAAAGCAGGACCAGGAGGATAAAGCCTTTTGAAAAGTAGGAATAAATAGTGCTGCTTGGGAGGAAATCAGACCCTTCACGGTTCCCGGCTCTGCCCAAACTTGAGTGTCAGACTGTTTTGTCCTTTTTTTTTTTTTTTAAACGAGTTCAAGTCAGGATGGAAGCCTCTGTGGCCAAGACAAACGCCTTCCAGGCCCCAGGCCCCAGGCCCCCGCCTCCAACTCCATCTGCTCTGTGTCTGCAGCAGGTACGGGCAGCCCGGGCAGCCGCGGTCTCCTGGGAGAGCTGCAGAGAGGAACCAGCACCCCGTCGGAAAAACTGTACCGGTGAGCGAGACCTTGATTTGTCCGAACCGGAGCTGGTACACAGCGGTATTGTTTAAAACAATGCCAGACACCCTCCACCCTCCACCCAGGTTGGGGTTGACCTGAATAAGGAAGCCAGCAACCACTTGAATCAAAAGGACCCAGGGACACATGGCATCTGGCTGCTGCTTTTCTGCACACAGAGAGGCAGGCCTCGATGCAGCATCTGCTTTAGGGAGATGTTGGACGGCTCACTTTACAAAGGATTCTTTTCATGACCCGTTGTGGCCGTTGGCGGGTGGGGCCAGGAAGCCGCTGACTGGTTGCATCGAGCAGCAGGCTTGATTTAAGAGCACTTCCTCCCTTAGCGTGGCCAGGGTGGCCCAAACACAGATAGGCTGAGTTCCTTCATTTGCTCTCAGAACACAGTATGCCTCGTTGCACACAAGATGATGAGGGTATTTTGTGGCCACCTAGCAATGACCAAGGGCCTTCCACATACCCCAGTTTGCACTGAGTAAAATAGTGAGAAGCGTATGCTCCCAGGAAGGTGGGGTAAAAAAAGGCCACGCTGGACGGACCTCCACGGCAATGACAAAGCCAGAGGAGGGACCCTTCTGATATCCTGAGAGAGCTAAGTAGGCTGTACTGAAGAGGGACCAGCTGAGCCAGGCAAGGCAGGCAGGGCATGCTAAGCAGTCGGGGAGGCACCTGCAAAGGCCCTGTGGCAGCCAAGTTCCCAGCTTTCTTCTCAATACTCCAGATTCCCAAAGAGCAAGTTACTCGATATTTAAACTTGAAAAGATCATTTTATTTTTGAGCCCTTCATTGTAAAAACTTCCTCAAGAGTCATAAACATGTATGTATGGAGGTAGAGTTAGCACCTAGGTAAGTGACTATAAGTGATTTGTCTGAAAGCACCGTGTATCGTTTTCCTGCTTTTAAAAGGTGCATTTTTAAATCTGCTTTTTCACCCAAAAGGGAGCAAGAGGAAGAGAATGCATCTCTTTATTTGCTTGTGTGTTCCTCCCCCACCCCTCCCCCAAAGACTGAATGTGGCCCCGGACCCACATTCGCTAAAGTGATACCAGACTCCCCAGGGCCTGGCCCCGAGGCCGCGGGTCGCACTCCAGGAGCACGTTTGGTTTATACAGATTCTCCCTTTCAGCTGCTCAATGCTAGATTTCTCATTTGACGGCTCTGAGGAGTTCGATATTAACGCTTTTGAGGACATCATTGCTTTCTATGAAAGCAAGAAGTAAGTAGAAGCAAGGGCCTTCGAACCCAAGACCAGGGAGGCACAGGAGGAGCCGCCGTCCCCAGGCGCTCAGCGTGGCGTCCGGGGCCAGGAGTGGGAGTCAGCAGTCCGGGGGACACCGGGCCTGCTGGGGACGCGCTAGCCAGATTTGGCGGGGTCAGGGGGCATGGGCCGAAGCCGTGGGCCTTGTCTGGAGCCCTGGCCGCCGCGCTGACCGCTCAGGGTGTGGAGGTGAAATGTGACCCCTCTGTTGTCTTTGCTTTGTGCCTCCCTGGAGGGCGAGGGAGCAGAGGTAAGTGCGGCTGTCCAGGCCCTTGGGCATGGTGCATGGAACACGACGAAGGGCTGCCGATCGGGGTCTTTCCAGGCCAACTGCCCAGAGCTTAAACATGTACTTGAAATAACTGGAATGAGGGGTTTTGAAAAGAAACAAATCAGAACCTCCCGACTCACCCTGCAGTCACTGCTGCCTCGTTTCCAGAAGTTCCATAAGGACGTTTGTCGTCTAGACATCCTTTATGAATAGTCACTTCCAGAGCATCTGATTTTCATCTCATCCATTCTTGTTCTCACACATTGGTGCCAAAGTTTGGGCCTAGGACGTATCCTCAGCCCTGAACCCACAGTGATCGAACAAAAGGAAGTCAAGGAGATTGAATTCTTTGGGGCAAAGCTCTCCTTCAACTAGGGTTTCCCACCCTTGGTGCTGGGCTGGGTCCCTCTCTGTGGTGGGACCGTCCCTGTCCCTGTAGGGGTGGGTTGAGCATCATCCTGGCCTCAGCCCACCAGATGCCAGCAGTACCCCCACCCAATCATGACAACCACAAATGTCTCCAGACATCGGCTGGAGGGTAACATTGCCCCTGGTGGAGGGCCACAGTGTGAATTCCCATCCATTCCTCCTGAGGCCTTTCTTGGAGCCGACAAGGAGATCGACATATGGCCCCAGAATCAACCAGAAAAACTGATGAGCTATGTCCCACAGGCACCCTCTGGTCTCTTTTCAGTAGCCCTCGATGCTTATTGCAGATTCCAGAAGGCCGTTCTAGATGAGGCCTTTTTCAGTGATCTGAGAAGCCCTGTTGCAAAACCCATTCTGCCTGAAGCAGGCCCAGCCCTCCCAGAGCAGGGGGGAGCCTCCGTGGGGTGGCCAGCCACTCTTGGCTGCACCCCCTTCTCGGTGCAGGCAGGGGAGAGCCAGTGGCGTGCAGACTCCCCCGCTGCATGTTTCGGCTCCAGTGGCCTGGGGATGGCCCCGACCGTGCTGGGGACCCCAAGGTGGTGGGCCTGCTGCTCTAACTCGGTCTTCTCCCTGTCACTGCACCCCCACCCCACCCTACCCTCAGCGATTTGCATGACCAAATCATCAAGACCATCAAAGGATTGCCCTGGCAGGGTGAGGACCCCCGTAGGCTTCTCCAGTCCCTCAGTCGGCTCCAGAAATCCCGCACCTTCATCCTGTGAGTCCCCCCAAGGCTGTGGCGCCTCCCCGCCCGCCCCCCACCCCTGCAGCAAGTGCAACGACCGCCTCCCCCCGCTCCCAGGACCCCAGCCTGCGGGCTTCCTGTCGTGCTGAATTGGCCGCTGCAAACGTGCTGTCTTGTGGTTCCATTCTTACGCCAGCCTCTGCTAAATGGCCCTCGTAACACTCCTGCCCCAGTGTCTTCCCCATGGCCCAAATCCCTGCCAGCTCCCCAGTGCCCGGCATAGCTTCGCAGGAACGCTCCTCCCACAGAGCATCTCTTTTTCTGCCCTCAGACGTGCAGAGCAAGGCTTGCTGCCCCCACCCCTTGCCACTGTGAGCTTAGGAAGGAGCTTTCGGAAGGAGGGCGTCTGATGTCACACACATCCACGGCCCTGCTTTGTGTGGACGGCGAATGTGGTAGGGAGGGCCCAGAAACCACACACACCAGCTTTGGACCTGGTCTCTCTCTCGCCCACTCGCCACGTGGCCCGAGTGCTCTGAGCTCTTGGCCTCTGTCTGCAAAGCAAGGGTGACGACTTGCGGAGCACCAGGTGGGCAGCAGCCTCGGCCAGTGGGGCGCCCGGAGCCACTCAGGGCTTGTGCCCACAAGAGAACCGGTTCTCAAATTCGTTTTTTTTTTTTTTTAAGATTTTATTCATTTATTCGACAGAGATAGAGACAGCCAGAGAGAGAGGAAACATAAGCAGGGGGAGTGGGAGAGGAAGAAGCAGGCTCATAGCAGAGGAGCCCGATGTGGGGCTCGATCCCGTAACGCCGGGATCACGCCCTGAGCCGAAGGCAGACGCTTAACCGCTGTGCCACCCAGGCGCCCCTCAAATTCGTTTTTATTATGCTTATTCTACCTCATGTGGGTTAAGATAGAATGTGACAACATAGGACCTCACAACCAAGCGTCTTGCTCATTTGTGGGGCACCATCTCCTCAGCTGGTTGGGTTTTTATTTCAGATTTTATTTATTTGTTTAAGAGAAGACACGAGAGGGGTAGAGGGAGAGAATCCAAGCAGACTCCCCGCTGAGTACGGAGCCCGACATGGAGTTTTGATCTCACAACCCATGAGATCACAACCTGAGCCGAAACCAAGGGTTGGTCGCTTCACCAACTGGGCCACCCAGGCGCCCCTCCTCAGCTGGTTTTAAAAATGAGCCAAGCTGCAAGTTGTGTGGGTTTGGGTTTTTTTTTTAAGATTTTATTTATTTATTTGACAGAGAGCACAAGCAGGGGGAGCGGCAGAGGGAGAGGGAGAAGCAGACCTCCCGCTGAGCAGGGAGCCTGATGCAGGACTCATCCCAGGACCCTGGGATCATGACCTGAGCCCAAGGCAGACGCTTAACCAACTGAGCCACCCAGGCGTCCCCAAGCTGCAAGCTTAAAAAAATGTTGTTTGTCTGCAAGATTCCATGAAGTGTCTGAGAATAAGAGCCGTAACCCCCGCCCGTGCCCAAAAGATCGGCTTTTGTCTTTTCCATTGCACCAGCATGATTCTAAAGTGTACTCCTACCCAAGCCCCATTTCAGTTTTTTCCGGGCAGATCCCCCCACAGCCTGCCAGGGGGTCCTGCAGGGGCTCTGTGGGCCTACTTGGCATTTCCCAACGTGTAGAGAATAGAGCCAGGACACCTGGTAGGCGCCAGAACAGTGGTGGGTCCCTCCGAGCTCCACAAGGGGCAGTCAACTGTCATTTTCTGAGACCTGTCAGCTCCCCCGTGGCTGACCTCTCACAGACGCACGTTCTGCCCCGCCGGGGACCAGCAGCCCTGAGCCAGATGCTCCTGCGTGCATGGGCTGGGCCCGCCAGGGCCTCGGAGAGGCGGCGCGGCGGCCTCGTTGCACTTGTGCGCCCTGACTCTGCTTTCTCTGCTCTCGCTCCGTCTAACCCGCGAGGCACGGCTTGCTGAACTAACCCGGATCCAGACACCGTGTTCCTTCTGTTCACAAAAAATTTTTAATATTTTGACAGGAAAAGTAAAGGTATCAAACAAAAGCAGCTCATTCCAAAGGTAAACATTCGCGACACCGCCCAAGGCCACCTTGCTTTTGCCCGTCTTGAGAGCACCTTACTCAGCTTGCTTTCTGGAAGATAGGGGGCCAGGGGAGGGGGGCGAGGCACTTTTCACATCTCCATCTTTTTAGTTCCTTCCTCTTCCCGCCATCACCGCCCGCTCCCCTCCAAAAATAATTTCTCCAATCGAAGTGATTTGGAGCGGTTTTGGGGTTTCCCGGAAGCAGGGCGTGTGCTGGGGATATTTGCACAAGCATGTTGACAGGAGCTCCCAGGAGGAACCTGAGAAGAGGTGGGGAAACAGGCTGGGGCAGGGGGAGGACTGAGCAAGGAGGCAGGCTCGGCCTGATCCCACGGGAGCCGAGGAGTGTGAACAGCACCAAAGAGCTTTTCCCGCCCAAAGGCAATGGGACCCTCCTGTCCTGACTTTGGGGGTCTTTAGCTACCAGCTATCTCCGGAGGGCAGCACGGGATGCAGCACCTCCCAGGCGTTTCTGGGAGAGGAGGCCCTTCAGCCAGGGAAGTCCCACCAGGAAGGGGGGCAACCATGTGTGGCCAGTAGCCTGGACCCCAGCAGCTGGCCTCGGGTGAAGTGCACCCAGCCTCGGTCTAGTCTCCACGTACAATGTGCAGACAGATTGTGAGATGTGCAAAAGGGAGAAAAACCTAGCAGTCTGGCCAACAGATGGGACAGTGCTAGTTTCTCTTGTGAGCTGATACTAAGGGTTGGCACACATGGGGGAACCCGCCAGAGAAGCTCCTGCAAAAGTGCCAGGGACTTGGCACCCCTGGAGGGGTCACGTCCAGGAGGAAGGTGACACTCTGGAGCTCTTGGCTTCTGGCCATCCGGGCTGCAAAAGGGGCCGTAATCAGTCCTCCCGGAGCTGGGGCCATGTGTGAGGCGCAGCGCAGGCCCAGCCCCAGGGCTGCCCCTGCCTCCTGCCAAACCCACCAACCCCTGCCCTCCAGCAGCACTGTCCTGAGACTGATCCTAAGAGCTGCTGCCCCTGGGAGCATAGTCCTGGCTCCAGGGCATCTATGATGCCTCCCGGTGCCCATTGGGGCCCCCCAGGAGGGCAGGCCAGACCCCATGTGTCTGTCCTAGAACCTGCTGGACTCCAAGTCCCTGAAACTCATCATCAGCATGACTCTTCACGATCGCACCACCAAGTCCCTGCTGCACCTACACAAGAAGAAGAAGCCGCCTAGCATCAGCGCCCAGTTCCAGGTAGGCAGCCCAGAGAGGCCGGGGGTGGCGCCGAGCTCTGCCTGCTGCTCTCGCGCCTTGGCCACAACAAACCCGACAAATGGTTATTCTAGGGCTTCCTGCCCTCGGCGTTGTTTGATATTTGGGGCTGGATCATTCTCCACGGTGGGGGCCATCCTGTGCATTATGGGACACACGGTAGCATCCTCTGGTTGTGACAACCAAAAATGTCTCCAGACGTTGCCACATGCTCTGGGGGGGGTGGGGCAGAATCACCCCCGTTGTGAACCACTGAGTTAAAATAGCAGGTGAGCCCATTAAGGCGACCACTGAACTGTGTTGTTAGATCATGTTTCCCTTTTTTCCCTGGCTGCCAGGAAGCTCAGAGGCACTTTTTTTTAAGAGGGGCCCAAAGGCTGCTGCTGATCCTTACTTACCATTCATTACCTTTTTTGTCCCTTTCCTCTTTCCTCAGTCTGAGTCTTTTGTGCCCACCTTGGCATGTTTTGTAATACCCTCACCTGGGAGCTCCTGCAAATCCTTTTTGTAAACAGCAGACCAAAACCAAAACCTGTGCTTCTTTCTGAGGCTGACCAGCATTTTAAATCCCCAGAAGGAGTTTATCTGGTCCCACCCACCCCCAACATTCCCACTGAGACAAAAAGCTGGGAGACCCTAGGAAGATGACAGCTGTCAGTGCTGGGGACCCCACAGCTCTTTTTAGGGCTCCCAGAGGTAGTGCAGCCTCCAGTCAGAACACCCAGCTACAGCCTCCCATGTTCTGCATCAGTGATGTCAGCGAGTGACCTGGGTCCCCTCCCACTGAGCAGCTTGCCTCTGGGGGTCTCAGCTTAAGATTTCTCCCTCTTTCCCCAGACGTCCCTTAACAAGCTCCTGGAGGCACTGGGGAAGGCGGAGCCTTTCTTTATCCGCTGCATCCGTTCCAATGCCGAGAAGGTGAGTAGCTCCCATGTCTTCCGGGAGGTGAAGGCCAAAGTCTGGCAGCTCAGCAGGGGGTGCTCCTGTGTTGCTGTGGCCTCTTGGAGGGCCAGGAAAAGTCTCAAGGAACCAAGTGTTCACACAGTTTCCAGGAACCATAAATGGCCAGCCTGAGGTGGAGGGGGTCCGGCAGGAAGCAGTGAGGGCAGCCAGGTGCCAACCAACAGCAGGGACCTCATCTGAAACGTGGAGGAGCCCTAGGAGGGACAGCTCAAGCACGCTGTTCGGTACATCCCCAAGTCGGCCAGCATAGAAAATGTGCCAGAAGGGAGGGTCATGCAGCAGAAGCATAGAGCCTGCTGTTCATTTGATCTGAAAGTTTCTAGAAAGACTCACGGAGCTCCAGTGGTGGCTCAGCCCTCGCTGCCAGGTTTCCTTTGCCCCGTGGGTCCACTGGCCATTTTGCCCCCTTGAGGACTTTGCTGGGGGCTATTCAGGATCTGAGCCTACCCCCTTTGCCTCTACTCTTCCCATTTCCCTGGCTTTCCCCTGCTCCTGGGATGCTCTGTCAACATCCAGAGCCCAGCTTCTCCCTACCAGGTTCTGCGGTTTCTGTTGTCCTGGGCAAAAATCCTCCTCTGGGCCTTCACCCGGCCATTCCCTGCCCATTTCTTCCTCAGGACTCAGCAGGGTCCCCTCACCTGTTAGACCCTTTCCAGGGGGCCCTGGCAGTGTCTGCCCTATTCACATACGCGCCCAGCTCCCACCTCCAGACCTTACTTCCTCTGGGCCGAATCCCTAGTATGTACCCCAGGGCCTGGCGCAGAGTATGAGCTCAGCACCAGGTGTTGATCGGAGGCCTTAAGAACTCTTTGCAGCACATCGTCTTAACTTAACCAGTAAGAAGGCACGTGTCTCCCAGACACCAGGGAATAGAGCAGATCAGATGCCAGATTTTCCAGGAGAGGTGAATCCCTTAAGCACCACTGCCGAGCAGCCCCACCTCTTTATTCCAAAAAGAAGGTCTGGAGCGAGGAAAGATGGGTCCTCCGGGTGGCCATGGCTGCCATGCTGGGACTGTCCCGACCCGCCGGAGCCCGCCTTTGCTCCCCGACCGTGCTCTTGTCTGGAATCCTGCAGGACCTTGCCCCACAGCTCCCCTTCCCCGGCCGCGGACGCTTCGTGGTCCAGCAGCGGGCCGTGTCCTGACCGCCCCTACCCCGTTTCAGAAAGAGCTGTGTTTCGACGACGAGCTGGTGCTGCAGCAGCTGCGCTACACGGGCATGCTGGAGACGGTGCGGATCCGGAGGTCAGGCTACAGCGCCAAGTACACGTTCCAGGTAGGTGGACCCCGCGTGGCTGTCGTGACGCGGCAGGGGGCCGGCCACCTCCCTCTCTAGAGAGTGCTGCTCTGGAACATGAATCCAGGGGGTCACCTCACACCAGGGTTTCTCCACCCCAGCACTGTTGGCATTTATACCAGATTATTCTCTGTCGTTGAGGGGGTGGGGGGCAGCAAGTGTCCTCAGAAGAGGTGGCTGGGCCCAGGCCAAGCCCGGAAGGATACAGAGGTGTCGAGCCATGCTGGGAAGAGGGTGTTCCACAAGCAGATCCCTGCACAGCTCTGCCCTCTGTTGACCATCTTCAGTGACACATGTTTTTATACCCATCTCTTCTATTCCTCCAACCAGCAGCAAGTGGTCCTGGTTCCTGTTTTGCCAGGGAGGTGGTAACTTCAGAGATGGCTCCCTGGGGTTTTTAGAAACACAAAGGATCATTAGTGATCTCAAATTAGTGAAGCCCAAACTGCTAGAGCAGTTTCTCGACCGCAGCACCATTGACCCTGGGGGCTGCCTGGTCATTCTTTCGGTGGGGGCCGCCTTATACATTATGGGACATTGAGCGGTATCCCTGGGCTCCACCCACTCGATGCTGGCAGCACCCAGCCTTCCCAAGTTGGGAGAACCCTGGGTGTCTCCAGACATCGCCACACATCCCCGTTGGGAAGCCGGCCTGGGCTGAGAACCCCTGGCTCCTGCCCTGAGCTGGCATCCCCGGTGTGAGCACTGGAGTCAGCACTGGGCCTAAAGCTAGAGGTGGTGGCACCTGGTTCCCAATCCAGCTGTACCCATATGGCCTTGGGGACATGGCTGCATCATGGCACACCTCCCTTTTTCTCATCCCCAGAATGGAAATACCATCTCTGACCCTGTAGATATAGGAAAAGCAAAATCACAGAAATGGGAGGAAATGCCGGTGTATTTTACTAATGCTTAGTTCTTAAAAATTTGAGATTTATTTACAATAAAAATTTACTGTTCTTGTAAAAGCTGTGTCTCTCCAGCTGTGATTCAGCTCTCGACTTAGCCATGGACCGTGAGCCCCCCAAAGGCAGCCCAGTTTCCTGACCACCCCCAACAGTGCCAGCACTGGCAGGCCCTTAAGAGCCACTCACCAAGGAACTGAAAGACGCAGTGGTGTGGGGAGGGCGGGTCTTTCTGAAGCTTTAGGCTGTTTCAGAGAGCCTGAGATTCTCGCTTTGTCAGTACCGTTCCGGCTTTGGAAACTTGGCTTGGCCAGGGAGTCCCTGGAGTGTCACATCCTTGCCGGTGCTGGAAAACCTCCACAGAGACTCTCTTCTCTTGGCCCAAATCCTGCAGGATTTCACAGAGCAGTTCCAGGTGCTGCTGCCCAAGAACGCCCAGCCCTGCAGGGAGGTTATCTCTGCCCTGCTGGAAAAGATGGACGTGGACAAGAGGAACTACCAGATCGGGAAGACCAAGGTCAGGGCTACCGCCTATCAGGGTGGGGGGACCACAAACCGACACCCCACCTCCCACTACACGCAGGGTCCTCCCATGGCCTCAGGTCCCAGGCCACACGCTGAGAGACAAGGGGCTCTGCCGAGGAAGTGTCTTTCTTGGGGCCCAGCACATTCTTTCTTCCCAGAAGGCACAGGGGTGCATCTCAGGGGCGGGGCTCGGGCATCACTCCCGTTTCCCACTCCCTCACACGGCCCAGGGTTCCTGCGGGGTGTTCAGAGGCCACTTGCTAGCTTTTAGTGTCTGACAGAAGGCTTCCTTCTCTGGTGTTCCTTTCAGACACCGTCTACCAGTTCTAGGTACGTGCTGGTTGTTTCTTACTGTTGGGGTGCCAGCCGTTGTCCTTGTCCAACAACGGCTAAGGTTAGCTCCCGTTAGGGCCTCATCTGATGTGAAAAGTCCCTTCCTGTTCTCCAGCAAGCTAAAACTCGAGTTACCACGTGACCCAGCAATTCCGTTCCTGGGTATGGACCCCAAAGAACTGAAAACGAAGTGGTTAAACAGATCCTTACATGCGCATGTCCGTAGGGGCACTAGTCACAATAGCCAGGTAGAAACAGCCCGTGTGGTCCATCAGCTGATGAACGGATTCCAAAACTGTGGGCCATTCATATGAGGAAATATTGTGTGGCCCTGCTACACACTATGTCACGGATGAGCCTTGAAAACACGCTGAGTGAGAGAAGACGGACATGAAAGCCTACCTTGCGTGTGATCCCGTGTATATGAAACGTCCAGGAACAGGCAAATCCATAGAAGGCGGATCAGGGGTTACCAGGGGCTGGGGCAGAGAGGGAAGGGGGAGTGACTGCTCACGGGGATGGGGGTGGAAATGTTCTGGAGCTCGATGGCGGTGATGTTTGCACAATGTTGTGAACGTACCAAATGCCCCTGATCTAAATTCATGTTACAAGAATTCTCTCGACATATTAAAACCCGTTGGTCAGGTCAGTCGGCACACCAGCTTGGTCTCACGCATTTCTGGGGCACAGGGATTCTGGGGGCTGCGCTGACCCCTCCTGTGCCCACGCCCACCAGGTTTTCCTGAAGGAGACAGAGCGCCAAGCCCTGCAGGAGACGCTGCACCGGGAGGTCGTGCGGAAGATCTTGCTCCTTCAGAGCTGGTTCCGGATGGTGCTGGAACGCCGGCACTTCCTGCAGATGAGGCAGGCAGCCATCACCATCCAGGTACCGCAGGGGCCCTGCAATGGTTCTGGGTCCTGCCTGGGTCCTGCGCAGTCCCTGAACGCTCGCTCCACCCGCAGGCCTGCTGGCGGTCCTACCGCGTCCGACGGGCACTGGAGAGGACACAGGCCGCCGTGTACCTCCAGGCTGCGTGGAGGGGCTATCGGCAACGGGTGGCCTACCGGCGTCGTAGACAGAGCATTATCCGCCTGCAGAGCCTCTGCCGGGGTCACCTTCAGCGCAAGAGGTGAGCAGAGCAAGGCCACCCCTCCCATCCCGCCCCCAGCCCCCACCCTGGCCCTGAACATCACCCAAACGCTGCCTGAGACGCCACCTGGCCAGTGGAGCCACCAGGACTTCATTTTAGGTGAGGGAATCTGGGAGGGCCTGTCAGGAGTCTGGCCACCTGGACACACACGGCCCCAGAGAGATGTTCCAGGGCTGGTGGGCAGCACCTGTAGACGAAGACCGAGGTCACTGTTGGCGGGACTTGGTCCCTGCCAGGGACCTCCCTCACTGTCTCCACCCACCCTGGGCCCGCTGATGAAACAGCTGGCTTCAGGGGTGGAGGGTTCAGGCTGCTAAGACCAGCCCGTGGCGGGTGCCCCTCACCCCATGCTTATATATGAAGCTCAGGCATCCACCCGGCCAGGGACCCCAAAGGAATTTAGGGGTTTCTTAACAGATCCCCCCCACAACAGGAAGACCCAGGGCAGAGGTGGCCGTGACAATAAGGGGCCACCTCCTCTAGCTCCCTTTCCTAGCTGAGGCATTTCCACCTTTCCCAGAAGCCTTTCTGAGGGCCAGGGTTACCCCACTTGGCAGGGGCAGAGCCTGGCCACCAGCCCGGGGGTCCCTGACACCCCGGGTGGATTCTGGAAACGACGTGCACGTTTGTCCCTGAACCCGCCCCCTTTACTCTTCTCACACCAGCTTCAGCCAGATGGTCGCAGAGAAGCAGAAGGCTGCAGAGGAGAGGGAAGCCCAGCAAGCCGTGAGGGAAGAAACGGCAGAGGGCAGCCCGGGCCAGGCAGCCAAGCAGCAGCAGGTGCCCAGGCAGGACCCAGAACCATCGGAGGACAGGGAGCATTCCCTGGAACCCGAGGTGTGGCCAAGCGAGGAGCCCCTGGCAGAGCGCTCCCAACCAGAAAAGGAGGTCCCCAGCCCGGAAAAAGCTCTCCCACCCCAGAAAACTGCAGCTGAAAGTCATGAGAAAGTGCCCAGCAGCCGGGAGAAGCGCGAGTCACGGCGGCAGAGGGGGCTGGAGCACGTGAAGCTCCAAAACAAACACATACAGTCCTGCAAGGAAGAGAGCGCTCTCAGAGAACCTTCTGGAAGGACTGTGCTAGAGCAAGAGGAGAGCCTCCCAGAAGACAGAAAGGAGAACAGAGAAGACAAAAGCCCTTCAGACTTGGGGACAGAGACAGAGAATGCTTCTCAGAAGGAGCCTGAGGAGCCACTGCAGGCCATGCTGGCCAGCCAGCTCTCTGGAGAAACCCTGAAGGTGCCACAGGGTGGGGACCTAACGCCTGGCCACGTGGAACGGCCAACCAGCCTACCCTTGGACAGTAGGGTCAGTGTGCCGGCCCCCAGCACCACCCCTGAGACCCCCAAGGACAAGGGCAAGCTGGGGGGCGAACTGAGGGCACAAGACAGGCCTGAGAGCCCTGGAGGCTCCACCCAGATCCAGCGGTACCGGGACCCAGACTCTGAGCGGCTGGCCAGCGCCGTGGAGCTGTGGCGGGGCAAGAAGCTGATTATTCCTGGTTCGAGCACCATGCTGAGCCAGTCCCTGGACCTCAGCGAGCGGCACCGAGCCACTCTCACACCCACAGAGTAAGCCCCGGGCCCTCCTTTGTCTGAACACCATGGGTGCCAGGCTGAGTTGGGTGGGCAGCGTGGAGGCATGCACAGAGGCCTAGCAGTAGGACCCAGGCAGTGCCACATGTCCCCAAAACGTGAGCTCTGTGCCTGCCCGAGAGCCAACACCGGCTGTGTAGGAGTCCCGAGGAAGGAGGAAGGAAGGAGGGACAGGGGAACGTGAAGATTTGGCATCTGCCAGGAGCCACGGAGCCTGGGGCCAGCTGGGACCCTGAGTCCTCTCCCCGACCCCCACCCCATAATGAGCTGTGTTCACACAGAAATCCCCTGGCTTTGTGGGAGGCAGCCTGTCAGGACAACATCCCACTCCCCGGTCTGCCTGGGTTTCCGTGTCCTTATCAGAGAAAAGGGGTGATTACCTTCACCCAGGAATTGAAGAAGGGGTTCAGCTCTTGACCCACTCTGCCTGACCCTTAGTTGGCTACATACCGGTGACCCCGAGTTCCCCAGCCCCTCCTCCCAGAGGCCTGCTTAGCCAGAGGGAAGAAGAGATGGAAGAAGATGCAGGCCTTCTGCCAGGCTGGGCTTTCTCGGCCTCTCACGACATCTGTGGCCGGCTAGTTCTCTGGGGTGGGCTGTCCCCATGCACCATGGAGGGTGGAGCAGTAACCCTGCTCTCCACCCACAAGATGCCCAAGCCCCTCCCACCCGAGTCAGGACAACCAAAAACATCTCCTAACTTGCTCTTGTAAATAAAAGCCACGTTTCTGTGATCTCGCAGGGAGCGACGCATTTCCTTATCCACGAGTGATGTCTCCAAGCTCCTCCCGTCCCCATCCCAGACCAAGATGCAGGTAAAGCTTCAGGCTGCAGCTCCCACCCTGGCTGCCCCGGCTCTGCCCAAAGCGCAGCTTAAAAGAGAAGGGAAGTTGGTGGATGGACGGCATGGTGAGCAGAGCGCCCTTGCTTTCCCTCCAGCGAGTCCTGCCTGCCTTTGCTTACCCAGCCCTGTTCCCTTGCAGCCTTCTCTAGAAACCGTGGACGGGGAGCCCAGCACCAAGAAGCTGGCCGTCCAGAAGAAGAAATCAGGCGACACATCTGTCGGCACAGACTCCGGGCTGTCCCCAGGCCCCCAGGCCGACTCTAAGTAAGTGTGAGCTTTGGAGGGGGCTCCGGTCACCAGAGGATGCCCAGGGTCCCTGCCAGGACCCGCACATCTCAGGGCTGTCTCATTTCCTAAACTGATGGCGTTTATGAAGCACAGTTGGGCAGGTGTTCCCAGTCTAGGATAAGTGGCCCCTCACAGAGCCCCGGTCGTCACCTCCTCGTGCTACTGTGGCCTCGTGCCAGCGTCATGATTCCCACTGCAGCCTAGAGCCAATCTGGGTCACCTCCTCTGGGTCCACAGATAGTCTCCGTTTGGCTTTTTATCCATCAGAACTAGCTCCCGGCTCCCCCTACCTCCGGGGCCCCTCCTGGGTCCCTGGAGAGAAGAAATTGGGCCAAGGCTCTGGCCCCAGAAAGCCCCTGCAGAAGTGCTCTAGATGGTTCCATCACAGGAGCAGAGAGGATGAGCCATGGGACAGGGGAGCTTTAATCTGAATGCAGGGACAGGAGGCTGAGGAAGGTCTAGAACGGGCTCACAGAGTGCCCACCACTGCGGGGACACCCCACCACCAAAACGAAGCACCTCAAACCAGGGGGCTTCCAACAGCTGGAATTCCCTGCTCACAGTCCTGGCGGACAGGAGTCCAAAATGAGGGTGTTGGCAGGGCCGCCCCGCCGGAAGCTCTAGGGAAGGGCGCTCCTCGCTGCTTCCGCTTCTGGGGGGCTCCAGGCATCCTCGGCTTGTGGCTGCACCACCCTCGATCTCCACCTGCGTCTTCACAGGACCTTCCTCTCTCCTCTGTGTTTTCTCTTTCTGTCTCATAAGGGTGCTGGTCCCTGGACGTAAGGCCCCTCTGGGTCATCCAAGATGACCTCATCTTGAGGCCTTAGTCCATTTGGGCTACTGGCACAAAACCACCACAGACGAAGTGGCTTAAACTCTAGACATATCTTCTGGGGGCAAGTTCAAGGTCAAGGCACCAGTATGTGCTGGGGGCCACTTCCTGGTTCATGGATGGCACCTTCTCACTGGGGCACCACGTGGCAGGAAGGGCCAGGGGGCTCCCCGGGGCCCCTTTGGTAAGGGTACCCATCCCATTATGGGGGCTCCACCCTCGTGACCTAATCACCTCCCAATACCATCACACTGAGGGTACAACTTCAGCGTATAAATTTGGGGGGAGACAGACATTCGGAGCGTGAGACGTAGTACTTAGTCCCATCTGCAAAGACCCTTTTCCCAAGTACGATCACACTCACAGGTCCTGACATGAGCACACCGACACATCTTCCATGGGGCACACCACTCGGCGCATACTTTTTCATTCTTTCTGATTTTCTTTCCTAAAACTCAGGCCCATAAACACACATAAGGGGGCAGAGGGTAGTTTCATTTTTTTTTTAATATGAAAATGGGCTCACGCTGTAATGTCTGCACTGTGTCTGCTTTTTCACCTGACTCCCCTGTCAGTTCACGCAAATCAGTCTCAATTTTAGTAGCACCTTCCGTGGATAACCAAGCAAAGGGTGATTTTTCTCTTTATAGTAAGATGACCTTTCCTTCAGCCTTGCTTCTGTTGGTGCTTCTCGAGACTTAAACGAAACTCCTTACTTTCTCCTACAGATCCACTTTTAAAAGACTTTTCTTGCATAAGAATAAGGATAAAAAGTCCAGCCTGGAGGGGGTGGAGGAAACCGAGAACACAGTGCCCGGGCACACTGTGGTAGAAGCCACCACCACAAAAAAGAATCTAGAAGGTTGGTCGCTGGCGGCCTCAGGGATGGAGGGCAGAGCCACCAGGGTCCCTAGGGACATGTACTGGGCACAGAGCTTCGGGGCTGGTCCTGGATCGCCCCCCCCCACCAACCCCAGGGTGCTTTCTGACTGCAGACCCCAGCTTGCAACAGGGCAGGGTCCTGCTTGTCTGCGTGTGGGACCCTGCTTCTCCCGGAACCCAGCTCACCAGCTGCTCCTTCTCCCTCCAGCCTCCTCCAGCCACCAGCACCGCCACCCAGCAGGCGAGAAGCACGCCAAGGAGCCAGGAGGCAAAGGGAAGAAGAACCGAAACCTCAAGATCGGCAAAATCACAGTGTCAGAGAAGTGGCGAGAATCAGTGTTCCGCAAGATCACGAACGCCAACGAGCTCAAGTATCTGGATGAGTTCCTGCTCAACAAGGTGGGTCGTCCTGGGGCAACTATGGGGTTGGGGGCACACGCGGGGTCAGACCTAGGCCTCCCCAGGAGAGTTGTCACCACCCGGTACTCTCGGAGCCGCCACACCAAGGCCTTTAATGTGCCAGGAACAGAAGATCCAGCGGCACCATTCCAACACAGAAAGTTCCAGAAAGCAGTTGACCTTGGCTCTTTTACTGCAAACTTCCACCTGGACTCACGAGAGAATGTTTATACGCTACCTTCATGTTGCTCACCGTGGATATTTACATTTCATGTGAAAAGGCAGTGGTGTCTTGGGGCGCCTGGCTGGCTCAGTCGGTAGAGCATGTGACTCTTGATCTCAGGGTCGTGAGTTCAAGCCCCTTGTTGGGTGTACAGCTTACTTTGGAAAAAAAAAAAAAAGTCAGCGCGTCTGATTACAGGGGCTGCGCAGAACTTGTGGAACAGTGTTACATCCGGGGTACCTGATTCTGGGACACGCCTGTCCCAGGGGCCTCAGGCAAGGGGTTGTGGCCTGGGCCGGCATCATCCGCCGCACCTGTGCGTGCAGGTTGGGCACGAGGCAGATGCACTCGATCCGGCAGTACCTGCCCGGGAAGTTCAGCATCTGCTGTTTGAAGACACTCTGTGTGTCGTCTCCCAGCGCCCTTGGGAGCCTGTTTTCTCTCACACGGACGGAAATGGAAGTACCTGGAACTAGGAGGGCACCGGCCACAGCTGAGTCCCACTGGGTGACTCCGCGGTCCTGCAGCCTCGCTGTGGCTCAGCCCTGGCCGTGAACTCATTTTGTTTAGAATACACTTTTACAAAACGCATAGGCTGTCAGGGCAGATGCTGACTGAGCACTTAGTGTATACAGCGGAGGCGAATCGGTCACCACGCACGCATTTGGGGCATGGCTGTGTGTGGTGGCAGGAGGGGCCTCAGGGACGGTTGTGTCCCAGGGGGCCGATGGCTACATCTGCAGATGTTTTTGGTTATCATGACTGGGGAGTGCTGCTGGCATCGGGTGGGTGGGGGCCAGGAGTGCTGTTCCACACCCCCAGTGTAATCCAGCCCCAAATGTTTGGGTGTTTAGTTTAAACCTGGACTGAAGGGATTGGAAAGACCAGGATTAGCCAGAGGGCCTGGAATTTTTTCCTGGGATCCCAGAGGAGCCAGGGAAGGACTTGGGACAGAGCAGAGCAGCCGGCAATCAGATGCCAAGCCTGAGGTAACTCCGGGTCAGGGCATGTCTCTCTCCTTCTCCAGATAAACGACCTGCGTTCTCAGAAGACTCCCATCGAGAGCTTGTTCATAGAAGCCACCGAGAAGTTCAGGAGCAACCTCAAAACCATGTACTCCGTCCCCGTACGTGCAGCCCCCAGCCCTGGGGAGGACCCCTGTGGGGACCCCCATGCCCTTGCCAGGGCACCCCCATCTGTCTGTCCCATGGGGGTCACACCTGCATCCCCGCAGAACGGGAAGATCCACGTCGGCTACAAGGACCTGATGGAGAACTACCAGATTGTCGTGAACAACCTGGCGGCCGAGCGCGGGGAAAAGGACACCAACCTGGTCCTCAACCTCTTCCAGTCGCTGCTCGACGAGTTCACCCGCGGGCACACCAAGAATGACTTCGAGCCGCCCAAGGTTGGTGGTGCCACTTCGGGGACAGTGGGGGCGGCGGGCAGCGGGAGGTGGAGGTGTTCCCGGGGCCCTCACTGGCTCCGCCTGTGTGCTCCCTCACAGCAGAGCAAAGCGCAGAAGAAGAAGCGGAAGCAGGATCGCGCCGTGAGTATTTGGGCGCGTGCGAGCGTGTATGAGCGTGTTTTCCCGCCCCGCCCTAGGGGACCCTGGTCGTGAACATGAACCTCGGCCCTGAGGTGCCACACGCCGCGTTCAGGCTGGGCAGCCTCACGGTGAGAGTGTGGAGGGTTTCCCCTCGCCGCTGAGCGCCCTCCCCCGTGGCCCCCCAGGTCCAGCAGCACAACGGGCACGTGTTCGTCAGCTACCAGGTGAGCATCCCGCAGTCGTGCGAGCAGTGCCTCTCCTACATCTGGCTCATGGACAAGGCCCTGCTCTGCAGCGGTGAGTGCTCCTTACCCCCCCAACCCTCCACCAAACCTCCTGACCCTCCCACCATGCCCCCTGATGCTCCACGACACCCCCTCAGCCCCCACCACATCCCCAACCCCTGAGTGTGCACCAGGGCCTTCACTCAAGCCATGGGGTGAAACTTTCTGGAACACTGCCCTGGCCACGCCTCACCCACTCAGTCCTCCCAGTCACCCTGAGGCCCCCACCCACCTCTGCACCCTGCCCTCCACACACCCACCTCAGCAGATTACCCCATGTCCTACCTCCCAGCTTACGTGCACGCTGCTCCTGCTACCTGAACAGCCAGCACCTCCCTAGACCCCCGCAGTCCCTCCCCCATGTGGCAGGCAAGGCCAGTCAGCCCCAGGGGACCCCTGAGACACAGACGCAGCCCCAGCTGACCCAGCTGCCAGGAGGGTCTGGCCCTGGGTGCAGTCAGTCGGGTCTCTGGCGGTTATGGGCTCCTGCCGTGATCAGCCGGGCCTCTCTTCCGCCCAGGGCCTCCTGTCTCCTCAGTCCCTGTGTATCCCCCTATGTCTGTCACCAGTACTCAGACAGTTGTCACCGTCCTGAGACAGGGACGGTGCCCCCTCATTTTTGGTCTCAGATGGCTTTCTCTCTCAAGGATGGCCCCCCCCAATCCCTGCTCCTGTCCCATTGGCCAGGCTGTCTGTCACCACTAACTGTCACCAGCTGTGAGCATCTGCCCACATGGCTTCCTTGCCTGGGAATTGGGGCAGAAATTCGTATGTCTCAAGTTCAGAAGCCTGTCCATGGGAACCTGGGGCCCTCGATGCACCATCTGTGACCTCCCCCCCATGACCTTCTAGTGTGCAAGATGACCTGCCACAAGAAGTGTGTACACAAGATTCAGACCTACTGCTCCTACACATGCGGGAGCAAGGTGAGCAGCCCCCAGGGCCAGGAACTTTCCAGAACACCTGGGAAGGCCATCCCAAGGGATGGGGAGGAGAAGGTGTGCTTGGTGCCAGGCCAAGGCTGGGTGTCAGGTAGGAGCAGGGAGCCGACAGGAGGGCTGGTCCAGAGCAGAGCACGCCCCGGTTCTGTCAGAGCCCCTTGAGGTCCCCGAGGCAGGGCTGGGCTTAGGTGTGCATCTCCAACCCCCAGGCCTGCTCCTCCCTCCTCCAGGTGGAGGGAAGCCTCCAGCTCTGTGCACAAGGGAGGCCGGGTCCCAAACCCTGGGGCTGCAGCAGGAGCAGGACCGACTGCCCTGAGGGAGCTGTGGCTGCTCCACAGGGGGAGCCCCTGCCTAGCGGCCAGGGAGCTCACCTCCCCAGCTGGGCACCCCCAGCAGCCTGTAGGGCGGGTGAGGGGCAGGGAGGGAGGGAGCCCACACAGACCTAACCCCCACCTCTGGTGTTACAGAGCGAGCCAGGTGCCGAGCCAGGCCACTTTGGTGTGTGCGTGGACAGCCTGACCAATGACAAGGTCTCCGTGCCCATTGTGCTGGAGAAGCTTCTGGAACATGTGGAGATGCACGGCCTGTACACCGAAGGCCTCTACCGCAAGTCAGGCGCTGCCAACCGCACACGGGAGCTACGACAGGCACTGCAGACAGGTGGGTGTCGGGGGCAGGTGGACACCGGGGACGGGGCGGGGGGCTCAGGCACTGCCCTCCTGCCTGCATTCACCTGCCCCCCCCCACCGCCCGGCCTCCCCGCAGACCCCGCAGCCGTCAAGCTGGAGAATTTCCCCATCCATGCCATCACCGGTGTGCTCAAGCAGTGGCTCCGAGAGCTGCCGGAGCCGCTCATGACTTTCGCCCAGTACGGCGACTTCCTCCGAGCCGTAGGTGAGTCCCACAGCAGCAGCAGGGAGGGCAGGCGGATGGCCACGGTGGGGGTCGGAGCCACGAGCGCTCACTGTGGCCAGTCGGGAAGGCAGAGCTGAGAAACCAAGGCTCGGAGCAGCTGGCCTGGCGCAGGTGCCTAGCTGAGGGCTGGGCCGGGACCTCCCCCCTCCGTGGCCCTGCAGCTTGCCACGCACCCGTCCCAGCCCACACGCAGCGGGAGGCTCCCCTACAGCCCGGGAACGCGTCCGGGCCAGGCCTCAGGGAGCTGACGGCCTGGGCCCTCCTAGAGCTGCCGGAGAAGCAGGAGCAGCTGGCCGCCATCTACGCCGTGCTGGAGCACCTGCCCGAGGCCAACCACAACTCGCTGGAGCGGCTCATCTTCCACCTCGTCAAGCAAGTGCCTGCCGCCTGCTGTCTGCGGGGTGGGGGTCCCCATCCGGAGCCCCGCCGCGGTGTGCCTGGGGCCGGCGTTCTCTGGTGGTTCTGCCCCAAGACCTGGGCCTATGTTCGGGGGTCTGGGAGGCTCTTCTATGGTGATGCCTCTCCACCCCTGCCCACCTCCAGGGTGCGGCGGCCCCGTTCCCGCGGCGGCCCCGTTCCCGCGGCAACCCCAGGGCTCCGGCCTCGGGTCCGGGGGCTTCCCTGGCCACCCCTAACTGCCGCTCACCACGCAGGGTGGCCCTGCTGGAGGACGTGAACCGCATGTCGCCCAGCGCTCTAGCCATCATCTTCGCACCCTGCCTCCTGCGCTGCCCCGACAACTCTGACCCGCTGACCAGCATGAAGGACGTCCTCAAGGTCACCACGTGAGTGCTAGGTGCCGGGCACCACCACCCCCCTCCCCCGCAGTTCCCCCAGCAGCTAGGGCCACCCTGCCAAGTGCTTTTGAGGCTAAAGAACACAGAGGAAAGGAGAAAGTCCTCCTGTCCAGTTGCAGGGTGAGGGGCAGGCGGGGAAGCCCGACGTCCTTGGCCTCCGGTAGCAGCAAGAGCTGTCAGGAAAGAAGCAGCTGTCTGAGGGTCTCTTCTGCCCCCGGCACCATCTTCAAAAGTTTTCAAAGAGTTCTTCCAAAAAACTCGGAAGTCGTCAGATGTCAGTGACTAAGAGGATACTGTTTAGGCTTCAAGTTGTAAAACTAAGAACCTGTCACCCTAAGTTGTTTCTTGTGTGGTCCTGACACTACCCGGGTAGTGAGAGATTTGCTTCCAGCCTCTTCCAGCACCTTCTTTGCTCCCTTTTTTCTTATGCGGCTGTGATGATGGAAAACCCTGAGTTGTGACTGCCTCTCCATCCGGGCTGAGGAGCCTGCCCCCCCACACTTAGCGCTCCCGGCGCACCTCCTGGAGCCCTAGGGGTGGGTGGCCTGCAGCCCCTGCGACAGGTCACGCAGCCTCCCTGTTCTTCATACTTCTGTGTGCCGCGGGGTAATCCCCGCCCTGCAGGGGGCTGTGAGGGACTGGTTCACTTTGATCCGCGGTGCTGCGCGTCCTCCTTCAAACCGGGAGGCTTGTTGAGACCTGGCCTCAGGCTCAGAAAGGTGGAGTGAGCTGCACAAGGTCACCTAGTGCACCGCCACGGGGATGGGAGCCACGGCCCACAGCTGTGTCTGTGACCCTGCCTCGTCCCTGGGTCTCTGTCCCGGGCCCCGGTCTCCAGCCAGTGCCTCCCTAGACGCCAGGCCTTGACGCCGGCCAGCCCACGGACGGTCACTGAGTCCCCTTCCCCGCAGCTGCGTGGAGATGCTCATCAAGGAACAGATGCGGAAGTACAAGGTGAAGATGGAGGAGATCAGCCAGCTGGAAGCCGCGGAGAGCATTGCCTTCCGCAGGCTCTCCCTCCTGCGACAGAACGCTGTGAGCGCGCGGGGCTTGGGTGGCGGGGTGGGGTCTCACTTCTCCACCCCTTGCACACCCTGCATACTCTTGGCCACTAGCCGCCTGGCCAAGGGCCTCATGGGAGCATGGTCGGGGGCCAGTTTCCCCACATCGGCTAAATGACCGCCTTCCTCGCTCAGACTCATGCTGACTGCCCCTCGAAGGGCAGCAGGGGACCTGTCATCCACTCACTGATGGTTCGGGTCATCCTCCAGCCCCTTCCACAGGGAAAAATCCCCACCACTGAAGTGGCCCCGCACTGGGGCTGGGGGACTTACAGGGGCAGGTCCTGGGCTCCCATGGGAGGACCCTGTCCTTGTCCCCGCAGTCCGATGTGGCTCAGTGCCCATGTGGTGGTCGTGGCCCTGTGTGGTCACCCTCTGTTCGTCTCTTCCCCAGCCATGGCCTCTCAAACTGGGGTTTTCGTCTCCCTATGAGGGGGTCCTGGTAGGTACACGTTCCGTGGGCCCGCCCTGCATGTCTCCGGGTGCAGTGCATGCTGGGTTCCCCTCGTGCCCATGGTCTCATAAGATAGACAGCATGTCCTAACCTTCTGGAAGTGCATGCTGGGGGAGGCCTGCTGTCTGCTGACCACCTGCGCGGAGGATGACTAATCAGCCAAGCACCAGCCACTCGGTCCCCACGTGATCCCGGGAGCAGCCTCACTAAGCCCACCCTCCCACATGAGAACTAACCCCCCCCTCCCAAGCTGTTCACACCACCCTCTCCCCTCCCGGGAGCACCAGGCCCACGCACCCAGAAGGGCCAGCCACACCTGCCGCTTCTCTGTCGTAGAACAAGAGCCCCAAGGCCCGGGCGAGCAGTGCTGGTGGCCCGGAGGAGCTGGGGGTGCTGCCGGAAGAGGAAGTGCCCAGCGGCGACGAGGACCGTGAGAAGGAGATCCTCATTGAGCGGATCCAGTCCATCAAGGAGGAGAAGCAAGTGTCTCTGTCCCCTTTCCTCCCTGGGCTATGCCATCCGGCCCCCATCCCCAGGCCCCTCTGCATAGCGGATGTGGCCATTAGGAGGCTGACGGGCTAGGCTCATTCCCATCATCCGGTCCCTGCCTTATGGGGGAGCTGCTGTCCTAAAATGCAGCCTAGGGCTCTCTTTCAACGCCCTGCTTGACCACCGGGGTCAGCAGAGGAGTAGTGCCCAAACTTTGTCTTCTAGTTGGTTTTAGCTAGGGTGACCAATTAATCTGTCACCCAGTCAACATGTGAGTGTGAGTAGGGACGCCATTAACATTATGCCAGGAGGACAGGTGTGACCTGGGCCACTTGGCCACCCTAGTCTTAGGAACAGGGTAGAGCACTCTGGCAGAGGGAACAACGCTTGCAAAGGCCCTGAGGCAGGAGCCTATCACTAGCTCAGTACAGGGCCAGGTGGACGGCTTCCCTCAGCAGCCTGACACAGTCCTCCCCGGAGTTTCTCTGGGCCAGGTGTGATTTGGGGATGGGTGCCAGGGGTGCTGAGGGCAGGGACTCCCATCCAGGACCAGGAAGGCCCGTTCCGCCCCCTGCTGGCCTGGCACTCTTGTTGGGTGGTCTTTCACCCTGGGAACAGCCTTGGACACCATGATCCCCTACCCCCCAGGGAGGACATCACCTACCGGCTGCCGGAACTGGACCCTCGGGGCTCCGATGAGGAAAACCTGGACTCAGAAACGTCGGCCAGCACCGAGAGCCTGTTGGAAGAGCGGGCCGGGCGGGGGGCCTCAGAAGGTCAGTATTAAGGCCGCGTCTGCTTTTCTCCTTCCCATGTCCACCACCGGCAGGCCCGGGGGCAAGGGTCCATCTACTGGCCCCGAAGCTGCAGTAACCCTGCCATCTGTCTCTCAAAAGGGCCCCCCGCGCCTGCTCTCCCCAGCCCCGGCGCGCCCGCCCTGAGCCCCCTCCCCGTGGCAGCCGCCCCTCCACGACGAAGGCCGTCGTCCTTCGTGACGGTCAGAGTGAAGACCCCCCGGCGGACCCCCATCATGCCCACAACCAACATCAAGCTCCCACCCGGCCTGCCCTCCCACCTCCCCAGCCGGGCACCGGGTGCCCAGGAGGCTGCTGCCCCAGTGAGGCGCCGAGAGCCGCCTGCCCGCCGCCCGGACCAGGTACACTCTGTGTATATCACACCCAGCGCTCACCTGCCCGTGCAGGGCACACGGGAGCCCCTGGATGAGGACGACCAGCCTCCTGGGGCCAAGCGGAGGTACTCAGACCCCCCGACCTACTGCCTGCCCCCCACCTCGGGCCAGGCCAACGGCTGAGGGCCCACAGTGCCAGAGTCCCCGCGAGTCTGAGGACCAGCCGGTGCCAGAGCTGGGCACTGAGCTGCAGAGCCAGCGTTTGGCTGAGAAGGATCCCGAATGAAAAGCTCCAAGACAATGTGAGGTGGGCACCAGCCCCAAGTGCAGAGTCCAAGCAGGGAGAGGCCAGCCAATGCCCGGCCGCCCTTGCTGAGCCCCCACGCCACATAGATGCGCCCACCCAGAGCACCAAATCATGGTGGGCAGCCTGGCAACTGGCATCTCCCACTTCCCTCTTTGTTTTATATGGTAACTGTTTCTTTGTGCGTGGTTTACATAACTTTAAACTGTAACAGCCTTAACAAGAGACCAAATTGTTTTTTATACGTGTATGTACAAACTTTTATATTAACGCCCTACATCTCCCTATAACCTGGACTTGAGTCTTCAGAGCAAAGCCTGCATAGCCGCCGCACGTCGGGGGCTCAGACCCGCCCTGAGGACGGCCTAGGGCCCACAGTCTGAGGACTGGGGCCTCGCACAAGAGATTTGGACCGTTGGGGCCCCCGACTGCCCCAGGTGTGTCTCAGACGCATCCCTTGGCCAGCTGGCATGCATCTGAAGGAGCGTTGGAGCCTCTCTGAGGATCAGGCTGGTGGCGGGAGTCAGGACACGAGGGGCTCAGTCGGCAGCCTCCACCTGCAGCCTCCACCACAGACCTCACATCCCAGGGAGACTTGAATGTGGCTATCACTCTTCTGTCCACCGTGCCCCGGACTCGGGAGGCCAGAGGAGGCCACCCTCGGCACACTGCCCACTCTGTGTGGCCAACAGGAGCCACGACTCAGGACCACTCTCAGGCGGGGGGTGGGGCAAGGCCTGGGGTTGGACATTCCTCCTGGTCAACGGTGACAGCCTGGGGATCTCTGGAGTTGGGCTCCCCCTCTCTCAGGCTTGGCTCACTCCCCAGACACATGGCCACAGGTCTGGGACGAGAGGTGCCCCAGGTGCACCACAAGCCGTGCAAAATAAAAAGTGCCTGAAAGGTGTTTGCGTGCAGTTCCTGCTCAGACTGGGTTCAGAGTTCATTGGAGGAGGAGAGGCTGGCAGGTGGGGGTCCACCCAGTGGCATTAGCCAAGAGGGGTGGGGTGGTGCTGTGCCCCTTGTCAGGGAGGACCTGCGTTGATCCTCTAGCAAACGCTGCTGTTGGAATTTCACATGAACTCCTCACACTAGGGTGGTGTTCTTGCTGGAGGTGCTTATTCATTGATCTAGAGATGGCGGGGGGGGGGGGGGGGATTTTGGCAAAGAGGCTGTTGTCCTGGGAGCTGCCTCCTGTTGCCCTGTTTTAGCACCCAGCCTCTCCCCAGCTAGGGCTTAAATGTCAGCTACAAGGGCCATCTCCCTATGAAGGGATCAGCTCCTGGTGGGCCCAACAGAGCCAGAATCCACACACCCCCACCATCCCCTCTCAGACCAGCTCCCAGGCTGCAATCAGATGGGCAGTTGTGGGAACCTGCTGGCAGGTGGGGCCCGTGGGGCTGGGGTGCAGGGACAGCGAAGAACCCTAGTCCAGAGGGCACATGAGGGAGAGCTGGGAGGCTTGTTGGAGGCCACGCATTTGGGATGGGGTAGGGCTGGGATTCAGAGCCTGCCGCCATCTGCCTCTACTGCCCCCTTCATCCACGTAGTATTTTGCAAGGCACCAGGCCCACTTGTGTGGCCAGGATACAGGTGACTCAAGGGGTGGGAAGAGGGGTGAGTGCCGCATGCCACACTCCAGTCCCTCCCAGTCCCTCCGAAGCTCCAATCCTTACCCAGTCCTCCGCAGGCATATGGGCCGGTGGGGGGGTGTCACAGGATGGGCCTTGACTGCCTGGGGACTCGGGGGGGGGGTTCTCTCCATGGGGGTCTGGGTGTTAAGGGTGATCCTGCCCCACCTCCTACCCCCAGAGCTAGCTAATGTCCCTCCTTGAGGCAGGCTTTGTCACACCACCCGTTTCCCAAAGGAGGAACCGGGCCCAGAAAAGTTAAACTTCCTCAGGGCCACTGCGGGGGGTGGAGTCAGAGTCAGACCCGGAAGCTTATAACCACAAACTCTGGAGGGGCCCCTAAGCCTTGGGATCCTTAGTCCCAGGCCCGTACCCCGGGAAGAACGGGGGAAGGCTGCCTGGATACGGAAGAATTCAGCGTGGGAAAGAACCCAAGCAGGATTGGGCGTGGGGGAGGATTTTGAGTAGGAGGAAAGGAATAGACAGAGGACATACTGCACATGGGCCTGACATCGAAGGACCGGTCCTTTTAACCCTTCAGGAAGGGTTAAGACGCTTGAGGGGGGAAAACGCGATTCAGCCCTGAGTGAATACAGACAGGCTACTGCCTCTCCTTGAAACAAAACATTAGTTCCGCCCCAAAGATGCAACAGCGAATGAGTGGCGGACGCGCCCGGAAGAAGCCCAAATGAGGACACTTCCGCCCCTCTCCAAGATGGCGCCGGCGGAAGGGGCAGGATACCGCCGAGAGATGATGGCAGCGTCGAGGCTGGAGCTGAACCTAGTACGGTTGCTGTGCCGCTGCGAGGCGATGGCAGCGGAGAAACGGGACCCGGACGAGTGGCGTCTGGAGAAGGTGAGGGAAATCTGTACTGTCAAGCAAAGCCCCACTCACGGACTGCGGCGTCAGAGGCTAACGGCCACAGGGCCCTACGCCCCAGACCTAACAGCCGCTCTGACCACGCCCCTTCCGGCCGGCTCCGCCACGTCCACCTGCGGCTCCCGCCCCATTCCCTCGAGTTCAGCTAGCCCCGCCCCCTGGCACGTGGCCCCTCCCCTTTCAGCCCAGCCCCCGTCCTGGCCCCGCCCCTTGTTGGCCCCGACGCCCCCACCCCTTACCCCCACCCCCACTTTGAGCAGGACAGGGAGGAGTGGGAGGGTGTGGCAAACCAGGCTTACACCCCCACTTTCCTTCCCTAGTACGTGGGAGCCCTCGAGGACATGCTGCAGGCCTTGAAAGCCCAGGCAAGGTGAGAGCAGGCACTACTGGGGCTTCAAAGCTGGGATGGGAGTCGGGGCCAGGGCCGGTTCCTGTTGGGGAATCCCTGTGCTCCAGCTCCTGCTGAGACCCTTCCCGCTAGGGACAGTGGGCAGGTTTTCTTTTTCCTCTTCTCGCCTTCCAGCAAACCAGCCTCCGAGGTGATCAATGAATATTCCCGCAAGGTAGATTTCCTGAAGGGGATGCTGCAGGCAGAGAAGCTGGTGAGCCGGGGTGCTCGACTTCCTCAGCCCTCATCACATTCACCTGCCCAGGACCTGCCCCTTTGGTGACCCCTTTTCCCTCTCCTGCAGACCTCCGCCTCAGAGAAGGCACTAGCCAACCAGTTTCTGGCCCCTGGCCGTGTACCCACCACAGCCAAGGAGCGTGTGCCTGCCACGAAGACCGTGCATCTGCAGTCTCGGGCTCGGTACACCAGCGAAATGAGGAGTGAGCTTCTAGGCACGGTAGGGCTTCCTCCCTGGTCCCTGGGAACCCTTTGGTCGGGACAGTTTCATGCGTAGGTGTGGCCAGAGCAACAAATGCTGGCAGGTGCAGGGACCCCAGGGGGCCCAACAGCCTCTGCCCTGGGCCATCAGTTGGCTTCCCAACAGAAAGGCCAAGCCAGGAATTTGCTGAATGTATAGGAGTTTGGTCCAAGGCGAAAATGGCACATATCTAGTTAAGCCCCAGAGTTGGCCCAGAGCAACAGATAGGCGAGTTTGCCACAGATAGATGACTTTATCTCATTTTGCCACAAATAGACAAGTTTTTCCATCTGTAAAATGAGATGACAAGTGTCTTTTTAAGCATTTTATGTGGATCGGGTAAACTCTTCAAAATATGAAGAAACTGAGGCCCAGAGGTCATAGGACTTGCCCGGGGCCCTGACTGAGTGTGTGTTGGGGTGGGGGGGTTCTGAGAGCAGAAAGGACAGTTTGGGGGGACAGGACAAGGTAGGTGACTTAATGCCTCTCTCTTTTTCCCATAGGACTCTGCTGGAGGTGAGTCGCCCTGAGTGAAACAGGACTTGAAGCTTAACTGTCACGCTGCCTCATAGCCTTCACCTGGCTCCCCCAGGATCTTCCACAGCCCAGGGAGCATAGCCCCAGGGGTGTCACCTAGTTATGCCTGATGAGGGTGCCAGGACAAAGGGGCTGGTCCCCAGAGGAAATAAAGCTGGGTACTCCCAGGCCACAGGGCCAAGGTTAGGCCAGCAGAAAGGACCTGGGGCCCGGGGGAGCCCAGATAGGGGTGAGGAAAACTTCTTGAGAGAGAGGGCTTTTGAGCTAGGGCTTTGAAGCATGATCAGGAGCTCACTGGGCAGCTGACTAGATGGGAAATGATATTATGAGTAGCAGACACATCGCAGGCAATGATTAGGAAGCCAGAAAACAGGAAACCAATTCTCTCCTTCTTCCTGCTTTGCCTTTTTTCACTTCCAGATCCCCAGCTGGATCTGAGGAAGAGAACGTGAGTGTCTTCAGCCTTTGGGTTGGGGGGAAGGTGCAGCTGGACAAACCTTGGGCCACTGAGGCACCTAACCATGAGGGCCCCCACAAGCATCCAAGCCACCGAGCAAAAGCCACTTCGGGGGATGCTCTTCCTAAAAGCCAAAGTAAAGAAGGGGAAACGGAGCCCCAAGCAGGGCCGTGGCTAGAGCTATAATCTCTGGGTTCCTTGGGAACATGTTGGTCTCTTCCCCTCCCCCACCCCATCTCATGCCCACCTGTCCCCCCATGTATGAGGTCAGCGGGGCGGCAGGGCCCAGACCAGGGGATGAGAAACAGTCGGCCGCCGAGCTAGACCTCGTCCTGCAGCGACATCAGAACCTCCAGGAGAAGCTGGCGGAGGAGATGCTGGGCCTGGCCCGGAGCCTCAAGACCAACACGCTGGCCGCGCAGAGCGTCATTAAGAAGGACAACCAGGTGTGAGGACTGTGGGAACTTTCCAGCCTCTGCCCTGGGACATCCAGGAAGGCTTCCCAGCCTAGGGGCATTGTGGCCAGGGCTTTGTTGGATGATAGAAGTTTGATAGAAGGCAAAGGTGGAATACCCAGCAGAGGGCACAGTACCAGCAAGGGCCTAGAGAGCAGTCTTGCCCCCCTGGGTGGCAGGGAGAGGCCACACTTGGAGGCCGCAGGGCTGTTGACACGCTCCCCACCTCACCCACAGACCCTGTCACACTCCCTCAAGATGGCTGACCAGAACCTGGAGAAGCTGAAGATGGAATCGGAGCGGCTGGAGCAGCACGCGCAGAAGTCGGTCAACTGGCTGCTCTGGGCCATGCTCATCGTGGTCTGCTTCATCTTCATCAGCATGATCCTCTTCATCCGCATCATGCCCAAACTCAAATAAAGACCCGTCCTGGCCCACCCTGGCTGCCCTCCGTCTGCCCTCCGTCTGCCGTCCACTGTGTCCAGCGCTGCCCTTCGGGCTGGGCAGCAGTATGGGAGGGTCTTTGAAGGTTCCTGAGAGCCACAGAAAACACATGAGCAGGAGAGGAAGGTCAGTCTGGAAGGCGTAGTGACGCAGCAAACTCCCCCTCCAGTTCCCCGCTGGTACCTACCCCGCACCGGAAAAGGCCAGGCCCCAAGAAGCCGCAGGAGCCCCCAGGCTGGTAGAGTCAGAGCCAAACACTGCCTTCAGCCCTGTGCGGTTCGGGTGAGGCTGGAGGGTGGGGGAGAAACGGGGCTGTGTCTGGAGGCCAGCCTGGAGGAGGGAGCATCAGGGCTGGGCCTTCCGGAGACTGAAGGTGATAATTCAGAGACAGGATTTAGTCCAGCCATGACCTGAGCTCTCAGGAAACTAGAGTCTTTGCCAGATCATTCAACAAACACATGAGGGTCTGTGGAAACTGCCCTGCCAAGGTCATAGCCTGATCATTTCAGATGAGAACTGCGTGGGCACTACTCCAGAACTGGGACCCTGGAAGAGGTTGTAGAGTGAGAGTCCCAGGAGAACCATTGGTCTTGGGCTCTGCTCGCCCTCACATCAGATGTCAAAGGCGAAGCCTATGAAGGGGGGTGACCAAGGGAGCTCAGTGAGGGAGGCTGGGCAGGTGACAGGTGCACGAGGGTGTTTGTCCCAGACCCGTGGGAGTGTGAGTGGGCACTATGGGGACAGGCGTGGAAGTGCCCACGTGGACCCCCGTCAACATAGGTGCAAAAACACCAAGTAAAACTTTTCATAAGCTCTAATGGCAACTTTTAAAACATAGATCTTAAGGGGCACCTGGCTGGCTCAGTCAGTAGAGCATGCAACTCTTGATCTCTGGGTTGTAAATTCGAGCCCTACTTTGGGTATAGAGATTACTTAAAATCTTTGAAGAAAAAAAAAAAGTAGATCTTCAGAAGGCTCACACTTAAGATGGAGAAATGGTTCAATAGGAAGTTTGTTAATAGCCACATTAATGCATCAGGAAACAAAATCATAGAGTGAAATGGTACTTTGTACGGTTCAGTATCCATTACTCAACATCTCTCAATAAACAATAAGCCAAGATAGATATTTTCCTCATTTAACTGCAAAATCTCAAGCCAAAGACAGCATTGAATTTAATGAACAAATACTGGCAATCCCGCCATCAAAGAGAGGAAGGTGGAGGGGTGCCCACAGTTGACCCAACTCCCTCAAAGACTGAACATTGTCTGGAAGTGCTGGTCAATACAACAGACAAGAAAGAAGAGATTAGATTAAGAAATGAGAAAAAAGGCAAAGTTATTTGCAGATGATACGACTACCTATATGAAAAACCCAAACTAACTAAAAAAAGCTCTTTCAACAAGAGAATTCAGTAAAACAGCAAGGGATTTAATATATATTTAGTTTCCTACATGGGGGGAAAAAAAGCCTGCAAAATGTATTGGACCATCTCACCTATAACAGTAAAAGAAAATACACTGTTTCACTGCTTGGTTAAACTACATCCTTGGCATACAAAGAGCTCCCAAAAATCAACAAGAAAAAAAAAAAAAGGTGCAGGAAAAGAAAGACAAATAGTTTCTGAACTTTTTCTCTCACCAGATTAATCAAGACTTAAAACTTTGAAGATAGACTTGTGAGAAACCGGAATAGACCTGGAGTAACAAAAGTTGTGGGGAAACCAGTGTTTCTCTCACAGCTGGCCAGGGTATAATGATCTAGTGATTCAAGAAATGTTTTTTAAAATTTAATTGTTGAGTAAATAAATAAGTACAAGTTTGCCAAAAGCACTGTTTTTCAGGCCAAAAAAACCTGCGGGTCAGAGAAGGTGAATCACCGGCTCCAAACACACAACAAACAGGTCTGGTCTTGTTGGACTCGAACCTGCGCTTCAAAACTGGATCCAGGGGCGCCTGGGTGGCTCAGTCAAGCCTCTACCTTGGGCTCAGGTCGGGATCCCAGGGTCGTGGGATGGAGCCCCGCATTGGGCTGCCTGCTCAGCAGGAAGCCTGCTTCTCCCGCTCCCTCTCCCTCTCCCCCTGCGTGTGTTCCCTCTCTCGCTGTCTCTGTCTCTCTCTGTGTCAAATAAATAAAATCTTTAAAAAAACAAAAAACACAAAAGTGGATCCACTTCCCTTAAGGCTGGGTCCCGCCCCCTCACCGCCAACCCCGCCCGATCTCCCTAGGCCCCGCCTCGCCCTGTGGAACGACCCCACCAGTTGGGTTCAGCCTTTGAAGTTAATGCACAACCTAGACTCGGGCACTTCTCCCGCAGCGGACCCAGGCTCGGAGACCCGGACGCTGGGACAGGTAACCCCGGACGGGAGCGGTCCTTGCGGCCCGCGGCTGGGGCGGAGGTCCCGGGGGACTTCTCGGGGGCGGTGTCCGTGGGCTTCACGCGCCCTAGCGGGCGAGGCTGCAGCAGCGCGGGGGTTAACTAGAGGCGGGCCTACCCAGGATACGCGGTGGCGTCAGGGGCGTCGCGCCTTTCCGGGTTACGCAGCCAGGGGCGGGCTGCTCGGTGAGCCAATCGAGTGCATCTATGCAAATAGCGACGGAGCTCGCGCTCCCGCCCGTCGGTGGAGAGCTGGCCCCTCGGGGGTCCGCCTCCCGGTGCGTCCTGCAGCCTTCTCCGCCTCCAGGCGCGCCCTTCTCTGGTGCCCGCAGGCCGCTCGCCGACCACCCCCCCCGCGCGGGGGCCATGGCGCCCCCCGCAGGACCCGCCCGCCGCCCCGGGGACGCCCGAGCCGTGCCTCCCTGAAGCCGATGCCCACCCGGGAGTCCCCCCAGACCCGCGGCTACCGGGGGGACCTACAGACCCGCCCGCCTGGCCCTGGGCCCCCGGTGAGTCTGAACGGGAGGAGGGTCCCCAGGCCGAGCCTAGGCAAAAGATTCATTCCCCCCCAGTTTGAAGGATTCTGGCTTCCCCATCCCCTGGTTAACTCCAAACCATGATTCCTGCGGCACCCGCAGCGATTGGTGCCTCCAGGCCCGAAAAACAGCGCCCCCCGCGCCCTGTGCGAGCGTCAAGCAGGAGCGCACAGGCCAAGGCCCAAGAAGATTGTATTTGAGGATGAGCTGCCCTCCCGGGCCCTTTTGAGCACCAAGAAGCCTATTGAAGCCATCCCCACGGGGCATATGCCAAGGCCTCACCCAGTGCCCGACTATGAGCTGTGAGTGTCCCCCGCGTTGTTCCTGATGCCTGAGAACAGGGAAGGGGCACTGAGGCTGGGGCTTTGACAAATGAGTAAGAGTTTACTAAATAGTAGAAAGAGAAAAGGGGCGTTTGGGGCAGGGAGTCCAACATGGGCAAAGAAGAACAAATTAAACTGATTGGGGGAAAGGGATGGGTTCTTTCCACTCACACTCTGCCCCACTTTAACCCCGCAGTAAGTACCCACAAGTGAGCAGTGAGAGGGAACGGAGCCGCTATGCTGCGGTGTTCCAGGACCAGTACACAGAGTTCTTGGAGCTCCAGCAGGAGGTGGGCTCTGCACTGGCAAAGCTCCAGCAGCTGGAGGCCTTGCTGAACTCACTGCCCAGGCCCCGAAGCCAGGTCAGCCCCAGCAGAAACCCTTGCCCCACAGACCTTCCCTGGAGTGGATTCTGGCCTCTGGGTCCAAGTCTCTGGGCCCCATCCGCCTCTAGGCTGGGTGGGCACCACAGCATAGGACCAAGGTCAGCCCTTGAAGTCCTCACTAGACGGGTCACTTTGTCTATCTGAGCCTCAGTTTCCCCATCCCTCCTTGGGTTCAGCGTTCTCTGAGCCCCCCACCCCCTTCTCCACTTGCAGAAGGAAGCCCAGTTTGCCGCCCGTGTCTGGAGGGAATTTGAGAAGAAGCAGATGGTGAGTCATGTTCCCTGAGCCCCACAGGCTGGCCTTTGCACCCCGACCCTCCCATGAGGCTCAGTGTGCCCAGTTTCAAGGAAAGAAAACTGAGGCCCAGAGAGAAAGAGGCAAAGGGTGGAGCCGCGGAGGGCCAAAGGCCAAAATACCACAAGGACTTCCCTGGGTCTTGCCCTGCCTAGGACCCCAGCTTCCTGGACAAGCAGACTCGCTGCCACTACCTGAAGGGCAAACTGAGGCACCTCAAGATGCAGATCCAGAAGTTCAATGAGCAAGGAGACTGCGAGGGCTCTGTGTACTTCTGAGTGCCCTGGCAGACGGGCAGAGGGACACCCCAAGGTGGCGGTCCCACCCTGCCCTCGCTCCTCTTCCTACCTCCCGGCTTTAGCTCCTGCTTTTACCCCCTATCGGGGTAGCCTTGGCAGATGCCTCGGCCTTTGAGACCCAGCTCTGATGGCGCCTCCTCCAGGAAGCCGCCCCAGAACCTCCTCAGGGACCAGCGGCTCTGAGCCCAGATCTCAGCCCATCCCCTGGAAGCAGGTCTTGCCTCCATCTCAGTGTAATAAACACTTATGAAATGCCTACTGTGTACAGCTGCTTCACACTCCTGAGTTCACTCAACTGTCACCAAAAAATTGTTCTTCCATTTTCCAGAGTTAAAAATCGAAATTCCAGGAAAGGGACTTACCCAAGCTGGGTGTGAACTCTTGTCTGACTCTCCACCCAGAGCCTCACGTGGCCTTCTGGTGGGAAGCTGAGGGGCCAACATCCAGCAATTACTTGCTCAGCCAGGCTTGGGCTGGGGGAGCTCCAGGAGCCAAAAATTTCCATTAACTGGGGCGCCTGGGTGGCTCAGTTGGTTGAGCGTCCGTCCAATTTCGGCTCAGGTCATGGTCTCAGGGGTCATGTGATCAAGTCTTGCCTCGGGCACCAGGCTCAGTGGAGTCAGCTTCTCCCTCTTCCTCTCCATCTGCCTCTCCCCCTGCTCTCCCCCCACCCCCATCTCTTTCTCTGAAATAATTAAATAAATCTTTTTTTAAAAAGTTTCCAGTAACAGAGGCAGGACTGGCAGAGGACCCTCCCTAGTCTTGGTTAGTAGGCATCCTACAAAATTCATGGGGCAGAATGCTGGGGACCTCCTGAAGGGGGCACACTCAGCCCAGGAGCCCTGCTGGAATCCCTGATGCCAACCCAGAGACGTGAGCCCTTAAAAAGCCCCTCTTCTCCCCAGGCCCTGCAGGCTGAACGGTGATTGACACCAGGCACCATGGGAGCACAGCTCTTGTGCCTGGCCCTGGGGGAGAATCCCGTGGCGCCCGCCCCATGCCAGGCCCTAGGTAGGGTGGGTGGGGCAGTGGTAGGGCCAGGCTGCCTGTGGGGGGCCGTGTGACAGTGGACCAGCAGCTGCTCTCTTTGACTTTTATTTTTATTATTTTTTAAAGATTTTATCAGAGAGAGAGTGTGAGAGAGAAAACATGAGTGGGAGGGAGGGGCAGAGAGAGAGAGAACAGACTCCTTGCTGAGCGCAGAGCCTGACTCGGGGCTCGATCTCAGGACGCTGAGATCATGACCTGAGCTGAAGGCAGAGCCTTAAGCTTAACCAACTGAGCCACTGAGGCGCCCCCCCCTTTACTTTTAGCCTCCCAGGGGAGCTCTAGGGGATGGGAGGGAAGGCAGTGTCAGCCACCAAATCATAGAGTCCTCAGTCCCAGGATCGGTCCTCCTGGGGCCTCTGTCCTCAGGGAAGATGGACCCGGGCCTAGTGTGATGGAACAGCAACAGAGGGCCGGATGGCAGTCTCAACCACAGAACCTTAAAAGGCTTTTTGCCAGAAGAGCCATCTGGGTCGGGTTGTCTAGGAGTTGTGTAGTCAGGCTTCAACAGACAGTTACGTCTGGCCTGGGGTCTGGACAGCAGGACAGACAGAATGGTCTCACTCAGTTCTCAGATGTCCTGTGAATCTAATAGGTCATCGCTCTCCAGCCCAGTATCCTCTCCATCCCATTCCTACTTCAGTCCCTTTGGGGACAGAGTATACCCACGAGACCCCCGTTCATTCCCCAGGAAATGGATTCAAACACCCCGTCTTCCCACTCAGGTCTCTTCCAAGATGGGACGTGAAGGAGGCTGGGTACTCATGGGGAGCGTTTTGGAGGAGGTTTAAGGGCTGAGCACAGGCCCAGCCTGCAGAGCGAGACCTGAGTTCTTCCCGGTTATCACAGGGGCATCTTTGGTGGACGGCTTGTCTTGCTGGCCTGCCCCCAGCATCCAGGCTCTTTCTACCCGCCCTCTAGAGCCACAGTCCTGACAATCAATCAGTCCTATGGGCACCTTTCCCGCCACAGAGCTGGGCCACAAGCCTCTGAGGCCAGGATGGCAAGGTCCCGTGCATCACCCCACATCAACTTAATTAAGTCCCCAGTGCGGTTTGTCCTTCGATAGCCCGCCTTCCAGATGCCAATCTCCGAAACGAGAGGTTTTTTTAGTTACATGTGGGAAGAAACCAAACTCAGGCTCAGGCTCAGGCACAAAAGGGTAAATCTGGGATCATGGAACTGAAGCTCCTAATGGTTTCAGATGTGGCTTGATCCAGGGGCTCCAAAGGCATCCTGGGAAGTTGGTCTTCCTCTTTTGGCTCTGCTTTCAATTACATCCTGTTTCCACTCCCTGCCATCGAGTCTCAGTGGCCAGCTCTGGGCCACACACCCTCCCTGAACCGATTGCTGTGGCCAGGGGAATGGAGGGCTCCGTCTGGGTTGCGATCACGTGGTGGAACTACCGCGAATGTTTCTCCTGAGGACACAGGGGCCCAGACACCGTGATTAAGGGCTGATCAAAGGAAACAATAAGGTATTTGGTCCAGGGCCTGTGTGAATCTATGAGGCCCACCCGCACAGGCCAGAGCTTGAAACCGAGCCATCAGTAGGACTCAGTTCCTACGGACTCACTAGCTGACCGTAGGATCGCCTCCCTGCCCCCAGCTGCTTCCCCACAAAACTGTCCCACAAAAACAGCAAGTAGGGCTGTTGTTAGGTTGTGGGTTTTCCAGATGGCTGGGAGTGGGTAGCCGTGGTGGGGTGCCCCCCATTCTGCCCTCCTCTCACAAAGATGATGGAGGCCACACAGGTAGGAAACATCTTTATTATTGGCCTTGATTCATTCATCATGTAGTGTCCAACGTGGATTACGTGTCCAGAGGATCTGCCTGGCACATACGACCCCTGCCTCTTGAGTCCAAACACCAGGCCTCTGTCCATCACACAAGGGAAGCCAACCCCACCGGCTTAAAAGTTCATGCTTGGGGTGCTGAGCTTCCGGCTGTCCCAGGAACGGACCCTCGGTCCCTCCCCCCTCTATTCTGGCCAGGAGTTCTGGGGAGGCCGAGGCCGGAGCTTGGACAAGCACTCTCTTTTTGGTTTCGTGATCATTTAAAAAACAGAGGAGACAAACATTTCACAGTCTTTAAAAAATAGGAGTCTGAGGAGAGAAGCCAAGGTCCTCCACTTGGGGGCCCCGCGTGGGGCCGAAGCATCCGTGTCCCTTAAGGTCTGCAGACCCAGCCACAGCACAGCCAACCCTGCAAAGTCACTGGCCTGAGCCGTAGGGCCAGTTGAAGGTACTTCCTGACAGCAGCATGTCTCGGATCAGCGTCTCGATGGGTGTCTTGCCCACCAGGCGCATGAAGAACAGCTGGGAGATGAGGGAGGCTGGGACGGCGCGCAGGGCGGGAAGCCGCAGCAGCAGCCGCCCAAAGCGCTGGGGCTGGGACGGGTACTGAGCCCGCACGTACTCTGTGAGGGCCACCTGCGCCTTCTCCTGCAGGCTTTCCACGTGTGCTGGGTCTGAGAGGCCACAGGCATCTGGGGAGATAAGGGCAAGGTCAATCAAGTGGGAAGTGGCAGGAGGCCACGAGGCCCCAGGGGTGACTGGAGGGCACCACTTGGGGTTGGGGGTAATGGGGGGGGGCATTCAGGTGGGAAATGGAGGCCTGAGGCACAAATGGGTCATCTCAGGCAGTGCCAGACCATAAGAGAGGCTCAGGTGGCCTCAACTGAGGCCCGTGACACAGGAGTGTGGACAGTGGCGTCTCAAGGACAGAGGAGCCCCGACTGAGGCCTTTGGCAGGGTGACAAGTTCTAATCAAGCTCAAGGGGAAGAGGAGCTAGGGAGGGGACGTGGGAAGGCCAGGCCCAGAGGGAGTATTCAGACAGCGTGGCCTAGGGTGTCAGTGAATGTGACAGCATCTAAATTGGGGACCCATGAAGGGTAAGGTAGAGAAAGAATCTTCTGGGGGAAGAAAGGGCAAAGCCATATTTATCAAATGAAAGCCACCTCTCAGAGTGGCCTGGGTCTGGTTCGTGCATCCCTGACCCCACGAAAACACCTAGTGGGATCCAGAACCTTTCAGCGTGTAGAACCAGTTGGGCCACCAGTCTCTGGAGTAAGGTAGGGCTTTCGGTGGCTAGATGGTTAACTAATGACAAGGAAGGTACTGGGACAGCCCCGCCCTAGCCCCGCCCAAGCCCCGCCCACAACGGGAAGGACTCCAAGACACGCCCCTGCCCAATCCCACGCCTAATCCCACGCGGCCCTGGCTGCCAGGAGGCCGCCTTGGGGGACAGTTTGGGCGCCCCGGGTCAGACGTCTGAGGGCCCAGGAATCAGGGAGTGGAAAGCGCAGGGCAGGCCAGAGCCAGGTGTCAGGGTATCCGGGCTTGGCAGCCCTCCGTATCTGCACCGTACGCAGGAAGAACCACCTGATTCGGCAGATGAGGGTCAGAGGTGCTGGGGAGGACAAAGATCAGGGACTGAGGACCAGGCGTCCGGGACCTCCCTCCCTCATCCCCCCACCCTCAATCTGCTCATGGGGACGAAGAGCAACTTGATGAGGGGGTGGGGGGGGGTCTCAGGGAGCCTGGGAATCAGGCAGAGAGGCTGTTAGGGGCCGAGTCACAGGTCCAGGCCCAGCTCCAGGTCTGGAGAGCCGGGGTCAGGGTTCTTAGGGACACCTGGGATCAGGAGGTGGGGGCATCAGGGTGTCACACGCCTGTATCTCCTCCACTGTCCCCCCATCAGTGCTCAGGCACGTGCAGGGCCCCAGGTCCGCCCGGCTGAGGGTCAGGGAGTGGAAGACTGTGGGGGCCGGGGTCAGGGTCCAGGTCGCCCCCCACCGCGCACCCCCCCCACCCCCAAACCCGAGCGCATCTCAGCATCTCACCAGGCGTGAAGAGCGCGATGGCCTTGAGGCAGCCGTACTCGGCCGAGTCGACCTGCAGGCGGCCCAGCTTGTCCACCTGCTCCTGGAAGGCGCGCACCTGGTCCATGAAGGCCACGGCGCGCTCGGCGGCCATGGGCGCGGCATGCAGGCCGGCGGCGGCCAGCAGCGGCGCCGTGTGCAGGGGCAGCGCCGCCTGCGCCGCATTCAGCACGAAGAGCTCGCTCCAGCTGAGGCGCAGTAGCGCCACCTGGTCGGCCACGGGCAGCTCGGGGAAGAAGGGCGCGTGGCGCGCCCACTCCACGGTGCTGAAGAGCAGCCGCGCCGCCAGCTCGCACACGTTGTCGATGCCCAGCACGGCGCCCGCCGCGCCGCCCCCCGCGCCGAACGCGCCCGCCGCGCCCGCGCCGAAGCGCCCGGCCGCCGCGGGGTAGGGCTCGGCGCGTAGCAGCTGCGCGATCAGCTCCGACACCGGCTGCCCCGGGAAGAGGTCTCCGCCCGCGGCCGCCAGCGCCGAGCCCGGGGGACTACCCGAGGAGGCGGCCACGGCGCCTGGCAGCGAGTGCGGGATGCGGCCGCGCTGCACCGCTGCGGGGATTGAATGGGGATGGGAAGGAGGGAAAGGAAGGGGGCAGGAGCGGAGGGAGGGGAGAGAGGGCCCCCCACCCCGCCGCCGCCGGGAATCGGGCGGGGAGCGGGGAGGGGGCCGGGGGATGGGGAAGGCGGCGTGACGAATATGGGTACGGGAAAGGGATTGCGGGACATAGGGAGACCAGACAGGGGACAGGGAGGTGGCAGGAAGAGAAAGGACAGGGAGGGAAGGAACGAGGGGAAAAGTGGGTAACCAGGGTCATGGGGGGCAGGTGGAGAGGAAGAAAGGGGGAAAGATAAAGTCATCAGAGGGTCACTCAGCCCCTCCCCTCAAAGGCTCCCCACACCCAGCCTTTCCCTGGACCTCCCACCCCAGCCCATAGGTGCACAGCTTGAATGGGAGGCCAGGGGCCAGGGGGGCCTGCCGGCCCCACCCTTCTCTGCCCTGTGCCCTCAGCCTAAGGCCATGTCCAGCCACCACTGCCACCCCCACTGCTTGCAGAGGAGCATGGGTGGTGGGACGCCTGGCCCCCTCCCTCTGGACGATGTGAGCTCCACTCAGCTGCCTGTGAGCTCCACTCAGCCTCCGTGGAGGCTTGACCTGTCAATCATGCCCCCATCTGTCAATCATGGGGGTCCCAGAACTGACAACGCAGCCAGGGAGGGGCCACCTTCATACTACTTGGGACCCCTGGCCAGCGTATCCTTAAAGCAAATGATCTCTCCTACAGAGAAGGGATCTTTCCTCCAGCTCCCAGCCTCACCCCACCCCCAGGTCATGGCTCCCAAGGGCAGGTCTCCTCTGTCTGCAGTGACCGGTGCTAGGAGTGGAGTCCCAGCCAATAGTAGGTGCTCAATAAACATTAACTGCCATCAGTAGCCTTGCTGTTAAGGGGAGAGGGGAGCACCCACGGCTGGCTTCAGCCAGTGTCCCCAGGATTCAGGTGAATGGGAAGAAGGAAACTGAGGCACAAAGAGAAGGAGCGGTAGCCACATGCTCACCTGACCTGTGCCACGGTGGGGGGGGGGGGGGGGGGGGCGGCGGGGGGGGGGGGGGGGGCGGAGGGGCAGACTGGGCTGAGAGCCAGACAGAAACTACCTAATGATCTTTAATGAGTCGGCATGCCCTGCCTCATCTCCCTGTCTCATCTCCGTGAACTCCTGGTCAACCGGCCAGGGAATGAATGGCGAACAGAATGTGTGTGGGAGCCAGGGGCTAGTAGAGCTGAGCAGGGAAGTGGGAGCTTGGGTTCGAGGCTCCACAGAATTTCTATGTCTCAGGATCAACTGTCAAATGGGTGTAGCTGGATAAGGCCAGAAAGTGGATCCCAGCTCAACCCCCTGGCCCCCAGAGGGGAGGGACCTCTTCCTTCAGGCCCTTTGCTCACTCAGTTCTAAACCTCATCCCCACCATTCATCCATCACCCAGCCCTGTTCCTATCTCAGAGCCTTTGCACTCACTGTTCCTGCTTCCTGAGTACCCCTTCCCCAGCTCTTCCTCTTTATTCAGCCCAAACTGTGTGGGTTCAAGTCCCAACCCAACTCTACCGCTCTCCGACCCTGGCAAACGCTTCACCTCCCTGCTCTCTGTGCTCAGTTTCCCCATCTGTAAGATGCACAGGGTAATGACAGTGACGATACCAATCACTAAATTTATGAGAATCTAACTTGCATAGAACAGCACTAGGCATATAGCAAGGGCTAAACGGGTAGTAATTCAAGCCAAGAAACATGTACTAAGCACCTTCAATGTTCTATGCCCTGGACAGGCACTGAGGCTAGGTCAGAAAACAAGACAAGCACAAGTCCCTGCCCCAGGGAGTGGACATTCTGGTGGGGGAGCAAGTAAATTACAGAGCACGGTAGATAGTGCAAAATAAAGGGGAATGGTGGAGAATAATCAGGAGGACCTCTCTGAGGAGGTGTTCTTTGTGCAAATCTTAGAGGAGGTAAGGGGCACCTGGGTGGCTCAGTTGGTTAAGCATCCAACTCTTGATTTCGGCTCAGGTCATGATCTCAGGGTTGTGAGATGGAGCCCTCCATCAGGCTCTGCGCTGGGCGTGGAACCTGCTTAAGATTCTCTCTCCCTCTCCTGCTGCCCTTCCCCTCACCTCTTAAAAAAAAAAAAAAAAAAAAAAAAAAAAAAAAAAAAAGAGGTAGGGAAGCCATGCTGGTATCTGGGGTAAGAGTGCTCCAAGCAGTGGGAACAGCCTGTGCAAAGGCCCTGAGGTAGGACTGTGCTTGGGGCATGAGCTGTGATTACGATTTTCTTCCCACTCTGAAGACTCTGGAGATCTAAAGCCCTGATCTGAAGCCCTGATTTGACGTACATCAGAACTTCAGGTCAAATGGACAAGTAGAGGCAAAATCCAGGTTGGGCAAGTAAGTCATCCCCAAACTTAAAAGGACCAAAGAGAGTAATCAGACAGTCTTAAGGGAAAGACTGAGCAGCGACTGCCAGCTTCTTTCACAGAGGCCAGCAGAGAAAACACCACCTTTAGAGCAGGGGAGACTCGAGAGGCAGGGAAGAGCTGCCAACCTGCCCCATGACAGTCCTGTCGGAGACAGGAAGCCCAGCCTGGGGTTCTCATCCAGTGAGCCAGATCCTGTTCCCAAGCCCACCATGCTCCACGTGGAAGCCTCTGGGTTCCAACGCAATTCTAAGAGTGCTTGGCCCAGCTCTGGGCCCAGCCACCCGGCATGAGTGCACACAAGTCCCCAGGGCAGAGACAAGGGGCTGGGCCTCCCTCTGGCTCCCGGTGCCCAGGGGCAGGCGGAAGGGTAAGCTGCCCTTTGACTTAATCGGGCAAGTTCCTGCCTTGGACAAACATAAAGCAGGGGGTGGAGGATGGAAGAAAGCAATCAAAACAAAACAAAACAAAAATACATCCTTGTTCAGACAGCGTTGGCCGGACTAGGGGCACGGGGGTCACCGAGGTGTCAGGGCCAAGGAACCTGACTCTGAAGCCAAGGGGCCCAGAGAAGAGGGGCTGGGGAGCACAACAGCCCCACCGGGGGCCTGAATCAGGGTGTCGCCTGCGTCCCCGGCTCTGCCGCAGCCACCAGGTGACTGTGCTAATTGGATTCCTCCAGCCCATGGCCAGACTGAGGCCCACGAGATCGTGGGATCGGTGGTAACAAGGTTAGCAGGCGCCAGACCCCACTGTCCACGGCTCCCAGACCCCCGAGCTGGGCGGTGAAGGCAAAGGCCAGGGCTGCGTTTTCACCCTCGGGCCACCCCCCCAACCCCCCGCGGGTACTCACCCTCCTTCCTCATGCCCACCCGGAAGCACTTCTTCAGGCGGCAGTACTGGCACTGGTTCCGGTGATGCTGGTCGATCTGGCAGTCACGGTTGGACCTAGAGGCAGGCAGGGGGTCACCATGACACCCACGTCCTGCTCCCGGTGCCACCCTATACACCACCTCTGAAGGCTGCACCTGAGAAACGTCAGTGCCCCCCACCCCGGGCTGGGCAGGTATCCCCGAGGGGCACAGGGGCTAAGTCTGCAAGGAGGCAAAGGGCAACTGGAGTGGGTGGTGACGAAGGGAGTCTACAGCGAAGTAGATTAGCACGCCTGGGAGGGTATGTTGGAACTGGGTTTTGAAGGATGAATAGAAGTTCCCCCAGAGCAGAGAGGCAATTCCAGGCAGAGAGCGCGAGGAGAGCTTTTAAGGTTGGAAACGTGAAAATACGAAAGCCTCAACAGTTTCATTTTATTTGGCTACTGAGGGGCAAACGGGTGGGGTCTTCGTCCCAAGGGCAATGTGAGAACAGCAAAGGTCCATGGTCAGGTCACTGGGCTTTGGGGATTAACAAAGACACTAGGGGCCAGGCTAGGGCCAGTCCTCTATGGGCACAGTAGGACCCCAGTATTATCACCCTGCACAAGACTACCACCAATGAATGAATGAATGAATGAACCCTGTTGCTCCCTTTAAGACCCCATACCCAGGTCCCCTCCTCTGGGGAAGACCTTCCAACTCCTAACTGAACCTAAGAAGCTTCCTCTGGGTGGCCCTCAGGGATCATGGCCTCTTCCAGGGATGGGACAGGGGGCCCTGCCCGGCAAGAGAGTGAGCTCCCCATCCAGGGTCAGTCCCAAGCAGGAAGGTTCAGGCCCTTGTCCTTCAAATTTCTCCAGTACTTCTTCGCCTTGGCCCCTATCCCTGTGCTCCCTCGGTGTCTCTCTACCCTGGGCTCCAGGCTCTCCAAGTCCCAGATCTGGGGCAGACACCCCTGGGGTACCCTCTTGGTGCCCAGAGACAGTCACAGAGTAAAACGAACGCTCGATGAAGTTAAAAATCAAACACATCTCAGACGCACTCAGCCCCAGCTCTGGGGTGGCCACTTCTCCACCGAGACTCAGTTTCCTCATCTGGAAATAGGAGGCCAGATGCCAGCTCTATATGGGATGCACCGGGTCTGGAGGAATCTGGGGGGCTTTGGGGAGGGCATCAGGACCCAAGCCCAAGCTGGGGGGTACTCAATGGCAGGTTCAGGAGAGCTGAGGTCCTGGGGGGCTCTCCAAGTGCCCAGGTCCCATGGCACCAGCCTTTAAGCCCAGGCCTCTGTCCCCTGCCTGGCCTAAGCCCCCAGGAAGAGGCCCTGCTAGGGTGGAGGGAGCTCAGGCAGAACCAGAACAAAGCCCAGCAGGCAGGCAGGGGGAGGGTCCTGGGCAGCCGGGTGGAAACAGCCAGGCCTGGGGCGGGCAGGCAGGCAGGCAGGGACCCAGCTCAGGGCCCCTGACCCCGGGGGAGGTCCTGAACCTTCTGCCTCAACTTCCCCAGCTGTGGAGTTGGGACAGATCTCCTGTCCCTCCAGATGGAGAAACAGTAAGTTCCACCTGTTATCCCACCTAAAGAGCACATGCTTTGCCCAAACCCGTGGCCCAACTCAGCCTCCTTCCGAGGCTTCTGGCCTCTGGTCCAATTTGATCCCTCCCCTCCCTTGCTCACATACCCTCCTTGGCTCCCTGTCATCCTCAGTCCAGCACTTCTGATCCAATAGGCTCTAAGTTCTCCCATGCCTGGGTGGTCTCATCTTACAACACTGCTCCCCTAACCTGCCACTAAGTGTTTGCCTGGGCCACGCTCTCTTCAGGAGTGCCCTTCACTTCCTCTACCTGCCAAACCCCTCCTGCTTTAAGGCCTACCTCCCACGGGCCTCCTCCAGGCAGCCCTCCCTGAACTTCAGGCACAGCCCCTTGCTCTCTCCTGGGACTCCAGACCCATCCCTCCCTCTGGCCCAGCCTAGACTCCACAGGCAGGAAGAATCTGTGTCTCACTGTGCCTCTTCCAGACAGAGAGAGCTGGGATCAGAGCTGGGGTCTCTCTGAGGGGCAGGCATTGAACCTCTCAGGCTAGGCCCTGAGGGGACCTTGCTAAACCAATCTGAGGCTCAGAGAGGGGCAGCGACTTCACCAGGTCACACAGTGCAGAGCTTCTGGAGAACCTGCAAGCCCCGAACAACGCCCCCCTCCCCTGTCTTATAGCTCCCTGCTCCCACCTTCCGAGAGCCCCTGGGACCCCAGAGCCACCTAAGCTCCTCCCTTGCCCTCCCCAAAGACTCGGCCAGAGAGCAGGCAGTCACTCCAGCAACAAGAATGAGGCCAAAGTCTGGTGGCCCAGTTAGCACTGGAGGGAGTAAGGCAGCTCACACACACACACACACACACACACACACACACACACAGAGCTACCCCAGACAAGGCCCTGACCGCAGACCTGGGGCCAAACTCCAGCCTCTGGTGCCTGGGGCCCCGCCCTATGGCCTCACCAACAAGCCCTCCATCAGCTGCCCTCTCCCTGAGGACACCCTGACCAGGACTCAGCTGCTCCCCTCTTCCCAACCCCAGTTCCCCTTGCTAAGCCCCAGCTGGGGCAGGGTCTCTCCCTGGGTGCCCCAGGACCACTCTGGGCCTCAGTTTTGCCTATCTGGAAAATGGGACTCTCCATACTGGCTCTGCAGAGCCTACACATGTTCCTGTTGGGGTGCAGGATAGGAGCTTGTGAGTGGAGCGAAAGGACACTCAAGGAAGAGTGGTGGGAAAGGGGGCCCTGGGCTAGACACCCAACCCCAGCACCAGCCAGAGAAACTAGCAAGGCCACACCCTGTCAGCGGGGACTCCAACCTCGGAGGGCCCAGGGCTCCTTCTTGGAAACATTCACCCCCACCCTGTCAGAGATGACCGAAGTTTCAGGGATTTTCCAGGAGCCCCATGTCCGCACCCACTCCTGGTGGGGGGAGGGTTGGAGCAGCCGAGGTGTGGTCAAATCCAGCCGCCCTCCCAGCCCTCCAGCGGCGGTTTCCAGTGACCCAAGGCCCAGGGTGAGCACAGGGTGGGGGGAGTTCCCCCCTGATGGGCAAGCCCAGCTCCCCCCACAGCAGGGCTACCCATGCGAAAGAGGCCGGAGGCCGCCCGGTGCCACCCCTGCCTCGCTCCCGCCGCCGCCGCCGCCGCCTCGGTGGCCAGGGCGACTTTGGAAGTGATATTTGACCCCAAGGGCGCGCCGTATCGATCCGCGCGGCCGCAGACAATGGCCCCTGGACGCTGCGAGCTCCACAGTCCAAGTTCCACGTTCGATTCCCGCAGGATCCCCTGCGCGCCGAGATCCCCAAGAGAAGGGATGCCCTGGGGTTAGGACCCCACCCCTGACAGCACCCCCCGACCCCTCCCCGTGCGGGGATGACCCCTCTTCGGAGAAAAGGGAGGGAGAGAGAAGGAGCAAGGAACTGGGGCGGAAGCCGCAAGGGACCGCCTGACGGGGGGACCTGCATCAATACAGCGCCGACTGTATACACAATCCCAGGAATGTTATGGAGGGGGGGAGAGGGGGCTGTGCCCCTATCTCAGAGGGGGGAGTGGAGGCCCGGGGAAGGTCAGCGCCAGGCCCAAGGTGACCGAGCAGGTCAGAGGCCCGGCCCAACCCGGGGCCGGGTGCACAGCGGCCGTGCGCTGATAGGGGGCTCACCGGCAGGTGTAGCTGAGGTTGCGGCGGATGCTCCGCTTGAAGAAGCTCTTGCAGCCCTCGCAGGTGAAGACGCCGTAGTGCTTGCCGCTCGACTTGTCCCCGCACACCACGCAGTCCACCTGCAGCCCCGGCCGCTCTTCGTCGCCCGGCTCAGCGTCGCTGGCGGCGCCCGGGGGTGAGGCCGAGTCTTCCTCGGCCGCGCGCGGGTAGCCGCCCGCCTTGTCCACGCCGTTCGTGTCGCCGCCGCCGCTGCCGGGGCCGCCCCAGCCGCCGGTCACCATGGCCATAGCCCCAGGGCAGCGGGGCCGGGGCGCCCCCTCCGTGCTCCTCCCTCCGGGCACCCCTCTCGGCCCGGGGGGGCCCTACCCGGCACGCATCCGGGCCCGGCGCGCGGGGGGCACCGGCTGCACCCCCCAAAAAAGTTTTACAGCAACTTCCTGCGGCCGGTCCGCGCGCCCGGGCAGAACTGGTCGGGCCGGTTCCAGGCCAACTTTCCCACGCGTGCGCGGGGCCGG
>NW_024423786.1:45039514-45042780 GCF_017311325.1 Ursus maritimus | reverse complement strand
CACACACACACACACACACACACACACACACACACACAGAGCTACCCCAGACAAGGCCCTGACCGCAGACCTGGGGCCAAACTCCAGCCTCTGGTGCCTGGGGCCCCGCCCTATGGCCTCACCAACAAGCCCTCCATCAGCTGCCCTCTCCCTGAGGACACCCTGACCAGGACTCAGCTGCTCCCCTCTTCCCAACCCCAGTTCCCCTTGCTAAGCCCCAGCTGGGGCAGGGTCTCTCCCTGGGTGCCCCAGGACCACTCTGGGCCTCAGTTTTGCCTATCTGGAAAATGGGACTCTCCATACTGGCTCTGCAGAGCCTACACATGTTCCTGTTGGGGTGCAGGATAGGAGCTTGTGAGTGGAGCGAAAGGACACTCAAGGAAGAGTGGTGGGAAAGGGGGCCCTGGGCTAGACACCCAACCCCAGCACCAGCCAGAGAAACTAGCAAGGCCACACCCTGTCAGCGGGGACTCCAACCTCGGAGGGCCCAGGGCTCCTTCTTGGAAACATTCACCCCCACCCTGTCAGAGATGACCGAAGTTTCAGGGATTTTCCAGGAGCCCCATGTCCGCACCCACTCCTGGTGGGGGGAGGGTTGGAGCAGCCGAGGTGTGGTCAAATCCAGCCGCCCTCCCAGCCCTCCAGCGGCGGTTTCCAGTGACCCAAGGCCCAGGGTGAGCACAGGGTGGGGGGAGTTCCCCCCTGATGGGCAAGCCCAGCTCCCCCCACAGCAGGGCTACCCATGCGAAAGAGGCCGGAGGCCGCCCGGTGCCACCCCTGCCTCGCTCCCGCCGCCGCCGCCGCCGCCTCGGTGGCCAGGGCGACTTTGGAAGTGATATTTGACCCCAAGGGCGCGCCGTATCGATCCGCGCGGCCGCAGACAATGGCCCCTGGACGCTGCGAGCTCCACAGTCCAAGTTCCACGTTCGATTCCCGCAGGATCCCCTGCGCGCCGAGATCCCCAAGAGAAGGGATGCCCTGGGGTTAGGACCCCACCCCTGACAGCACCCCCCGACCCCTCCCCGTGCGGGGATGACCCCTCTTCGGAGAAAAGGGAGGGAGAGAGAAGGAGCAAGGAACTGGGGCGGAAGCCGCAAGGGACCGCCTGACGGGGGGACCTGCATCAATACAGCGCCGACTGTATACACAATCCCAGGAATGTTATGGAGGGGGGGAGAGGGGGCTGTGCCCCTATCTCAGAGGGGGGAGTGGAGGCCCGGGGAAGGTCAGCGCCAGGCCCAAGGTGACCGAGCAGGTCAGAGGCCCGGCCCAACCCAAGCCGGTGCACAAAGCCGTGCTGATAGGGGGCTCACCGGCAGGTGTAGCGGTTGCGGCGGATGCCCGCTTGAAGAAGCTCTTGCAGCCCTCGCAGGTGAAGACGCCGTAGTGCTTGCCGCTCGACTTGTCCCCGCACACCACGCAGTCCACCTGCAGCCCCGGCCGCTCTCTTCGTCGCCCGGCTCGTTGCCTGGCGGCGCCCGGGTGAGGCCGAGTCTTCCTCGGCCGCGCGCGGGTAGCCGCCCGCCTTGTCCACGCCGCGTTCGTGTCGCCGCCGCCGTTGCCGGGGCCGCCCCAGCCGCCGGTCACCATGGCCATAGCCCCAGGGCAGCGGGGCCGGGGCGCCCCCTCCGTGCTCCTCCCTCCGGGCACCCCTCTCGGCCCGGGGGGGCCCTACCCGGCACGCATCCGGGCCCGGCGCGCGGGGGGCACCGGCTGCACCCCCCAAAAAAGTTTTACAGCAACTTCCTGCGGCCGGTCCGCGCGCCCGGGCAGAACTGGTCGGGCCGGTTCCAGGCCAACTTTCCCACGCGTGCGCGGGGCCGGGCCTGGGGGCGGGGGGGGGGGGCGCTAGAGGCGCGAGCCGGGGGCCCCGGGGACTCGCGCCCCGCCGCCCTGGGGCCCCGGCGGGGGCGCGCGGGCCATGGCCCGGCCCAGGCTGCGCAGGGGGCGCCCTCTGGCCTGGCCGCCGCTTGGCCGGGGGCTGCGGCCAACTTAGCGGGCCGCCATCCGAGCGCGGGAGGCCGGGGGGAAAGTTTGGCCGCAAGTTACGCGGCCGCCCGCGGCGCGGGGGAGGGGCGGCAGGCGCGCGCTGGGGCCGGTCGCCGCGCCCCCTGGCTCCCCCGGGCCCCCAGGCGGCCGCTCGGGGCCTGCAAGGCTGCGGGCCGGCGCTTCCCCGAGCTGCGTCTGCTCCCCTCTGCGGCCGGCGCCTCTGCCTGCCTGGGCTGCAGCTCTGGGCCCGAGAGCCTGCTTCCTGCTCGCCGCCGCCGACCTCCAGCTGCGCCGGCCTCGCGCTGCGGCCGGTTTGACACACAACGTTCCATTCGCGGGGCGGGCGGGCGGGGCGGGGGCAGGGCCGATGCCTGCGGAAGCTGGGGGGCGGGCGTCTGTTTGCCCCGGCGACGGCCACCCTTATAAGGGCATGGGTGGCCTCGCTCGGCGCCCGGCGCCCAGGCCGGCGGGAGGGGCGAAGGCGGAGCACAGGGCCGCTCGGCCTGACCCTCCCCCCCCTCCTTCCCCCCCTGCCCCCGCCCTCGCCCGACTCCAGCCTTAACCCCTGCCGGGCCGCGACGGGAGCCTTCGCCGCTGCTGCCCTCGCCCCTTCCGGCAGCCTCGGCTCAAGACAGTGCCTTCTCCAAGGCCCTCCCTCCACCCTCCGGCCTTGGTACGATGCCTCCTGCTCCATTCGCGCCCCTCGAGGCGCACCTCGGAACTCTACTCCCAGCTTCCGCAGAAGCTCAATAATGGGCACCGTACCTGGGGCACGCCCCTGCGCAGTATAACACACACACACACCGCACACACACACACACACACACACACCCTGGGGCATTCTTGCACAGTTGCATGATGGATTGTGTTTGCTTCCCTCTTCCAGAAAGTCGCCGCGACCGACTCTTTCAGCTTGGGCTACACCTGGTGCTGGGAATCTCCAGGCCAGGGATGTTGTGGTCTCGTGGTCGGCGGGGCGCGCGAGGTCAGGGGGCCCCTCGCCAGAATTTAGCTCCTCCGGGGGCAGGGCACCCACACGCCCAGCTTAGGGCTTAGTGTCAGAGTGAATGCCCACCATCCCTACTCGGGCCTGCCCTTTTCCTCTTGAATTTCCTTTCTTCTGTGTTCATAAAGTGCCTTGGCCAGGCTGCTCACCGGCTGACTGCAGATGTCTCTTCCAGGCTCCCCTGAAGCCTCTCAGTTGCTGCTGCTTACAGCTTCCCTGCCCTCCTGGACCCCGGTGGGGGATGACCAGCATTTATTAAGCGCCTTGTTTG
>NW_024423786.1:45033840-45039504 GCF_017311325.1 Ursus maritimus | reverse complement strand
CCTCTGGCCTGGCCGCCGCTTGGCCGGGGGCTGCGGCCAACTTAGCGGGCCGCCATCCGAGCGCGGGAGGCCGGGGGGAAAGTTTGGCCGCAAGTTACGCGGCCGCCCGCGGCGCGGGGGAGGGGCGGCAGGCGCGCGCTGGGGCCGGTCGCCGCGCCCCCTGGCTCCCCCGGGCCCCCAGGCGGCCGCTCGGGGCCTGCAAGGCTGCGGGCCGGCGCTTCCCGAGCTGCCGCCCCCTCTGCGGCCGCGCCTGCCCGGCCTGGGCCTGCGCCTGGGCCCGAGCCTCGCTCTCGCCGCCGCCGCCGACCCCGCGCGCCGGCCTCGCGCTGCGGCCGGTTTGACACACAACGTTCCATTCGCGGGGCGGGCGGGGGGCGGGGGCGGGGGCAGGGGCGCGCGCCGCGGGCTGGGGGCGGGCGCTCGTTGCCCCGGCGACGGCCACCCTTATAAGGGCATGGGTGGCCTCGCTCGGCGCCCGGCGCCCAGGCCGGCGGGAGGGGCGAAGGCGGAGCACAGGGCCGCTCGGCCTGACCCTCCCCCCCCTCCTTCCCCCCCTGCCCCCGCCCTCGCCCGACTCCAGCCTTAACCCCTGCCGGGCCGCGACGGGAGCCTTCGCCGCTGCTGCCCTCTGCCCTTCCGCAGCCTCGCCAAGATGTCTCTCCAAGGCCCTCCCCTCCACCTCCGGCCTTGGACGATGCCTTGCTCCACCGCCCTCGAGGCGCACCTCGGAACTCTACCCCAGCATTCCCCGCAGAAGCAATAATGGGGGGCCAGTTGCACCCGGGGGGCACGCCCCTGCGCAGTATACACACACACACACACGCGCACACACACACACACACACACACACCCTGGGGCATTTCTTTGCACAGTTGCATGATGGATTGTGTTTGCTTCCTCTTCCAGAAAGTCGCCGCACCGACTCCTTTTCAGCTTGGGCTAACACCTGGTGCTGGGAATCTCCAGGGCCAAGGGATGTTGTGGTCTGTGGCCGGCGGGGGCGCGAGGTCAGGGGCCCCCTCGCCAGAATTTTAGGCCTCCGGGGGCAGGGCACCCACACGCCCAGCTAGGCTAGTGTCAGCAGGAATGCCCACCATCCCTACTGGGGCCTGCCCCTTTTCCTCTTGAATTTCCTTTTCTTTCTGTGCTTCACATAAAGGCCTTGGCCAGGCCACCGGCTGGACTGCAGATGTCTCTTCCAGGCTCCCTGAAGCCTCTCAGTTGCTGCTGGCTTACAGCTTCCCCTGCCCTCCTGGACCCCGGTGGGGATGACCAGCATTTATTAAGCGCCCTTTGTTTGTCACCCCTCTCTTCGCCTGCCCAGGCAGCTCTGGGCTGGGCAAGCCTGAGCCTCTTGCTCTGGGCCTGTTAACCTTTAACCAGCTGCAAAAGCCCTTCCTACCGTGACCTTTCACCTTGGAGTCCCCCAGGTCCAGTTGCCGCCTTATCTCCTGCCCTGCCCTGGGCCCTGGGCCCAGAGCTGGACACCGGGGCACATGGCTGGGCCTCTGAGAGCTGCCGGCAGGAAAAATAGTGCCCTCTGCCCGCACTGGCCCTCCCCCTGCAGGAAGGGGTCTTGGGAAAAGGCATCCCCTTCTCCAGATTACATCTGAGGGGACACCTTGGCTGGGGGGCAGGGGTGCTGGGAGATCTTGGAGATCTTGGAGATTATGCAACATTTTAGAGGATACCAAGGTTCTGTAAAAGCCAGGCACCACACACCCAGCCCTGGGCCTGTGGGCCTCCCAGGGAGCATCTGGCTGGGTGCGAGCTGGAGGTTTTAGCAAGTACAGGAAGCAAGAACTGGGGTTAGACATGAGCAAGGACTTTCCGTGGGACTGAGTGGAATTCCCTCCCCTGTAAGCCCTGCTGGAGAAGGGGGTCTGGATGGTTAGAGACCATTTTGTTCTGGGGCTGCCTGGGAATGTGGAAGTGCTGGCTAGTTATTTGGGGGTGAGGACAGGGGTCCCAGGTCCCTGGACTGGGCTTTCCAGCATTCTTGGGCAGAGGGCATCTCGGAAGGGAGACAAGGTTCAGGGAAGGACGTCAGAGGGGTACTGGAGAGGGGAGGGGGCAGGGACCTGGGGCTTGAGGGATACAAGTTCGGGGGAGGAGAGGCTCAGAAGTGGCAGTCTGGGGCCGGTTTGGAGACTAGGGAAATATCGGCCGCAGGTCCTAGAACCTCCGGTAGGTCCACCCCCTCGGCGGCCGCCCCGCCCCCTCCCCGTAGCGCCGCAGCCCCGCGAAACCCCTGGGGCCCTGGGGGGGGATGGGAGTGGGTCGAGGTCCGGCCCCGCCCCCTTGACCCCTGCCCGCGGCCCCGCGGTGACATTTGACCTTGCGGCGGCTGCGGACCGGGGACAAAGAGCCCCGGGCCCATCTGCCGAGAGGGCACCCGTGGGAACGGCCAGACCCCGCTCCCGGCGGCCTGGGAACCGGCCCCTGCCCCCTCCAACAGCGCGAACTCATTCCCCACCCTTCAACAGGTGACCTTGTCTCCTTTTGCGCCCCCATCCCACTGGGCAAACTGAGGGGACTGGGGGGGGGGGACTTGAAGCAGTCTTTGTACTCCTAGCAAGAGGGGATAAGGTCGGCCCCTCTCACCCTCCTCAGGACCTTGCCCTCCTCAGTTTCTCTGCTTTCCTCAAAGCTGGCTTTTGTCCTGAAAGATTGCACCGTCCGAAGGTCACCAGCCCCAGCGATCTCCGAGGAGTGGTGCGTCAAGACGAGCAGGTTGAGCCCGGGCCCCAGACGGGCTTGACCTCAGGCCCACCTTGCAGCAGGCAGCCACCGCACACACCTGAACAGGTGTGGGCTGGAAATCACCCGCACCATCACCACCACCAGGCTGGGGAGGAAAACCTCTCTAATCCCCTTCTTGGATTTCAGCCATCACCGAGGCGGGGAGAGCGGGCCAATAATCCGGCTGGCCGGGTCCCACCTGGTCCCCCCTCCGGGAGGTGTGGCTTATGTAAATGAGATGCTAATTAGATGCCTGCTTTTAACTTGACACTAACAGCTCCCAGGCCCTGCCTCTAAAAGCTGGAATTTAGCCCGGCCAGGGGCTGTCCAGACCCTCAGGCGGGAACGTGCCTCCCTGACCACCCTGAGCGTTCTCCTCGTTGCTCATTGCCCCCGAGTAAACACTTGCACATTTCCTACCTTTGCTGTGCCCTCCATCCAGAAGCCCGTATGTTCTTCGAATGCAAGTTCCAAAGCCCTCGGATTTCTCCTCTCCCCCACCTCCACCTTGAGAGCAATTGATTTTCCAGCTAATTTTCCATACCCTGAATCCTTAGGCCCTCAGTCTTCCTTCTGGGCTATGGAAATTTTCCTCTTGGGAACATCTACCAGGCCAAACCTCGAATCTCCCTGGCAAGGGGATGGACAAGGGAAGGTGTGCCCTGTCCCTTTGGACCTCTCCCAGGGCTTCTGGAGACAGATGAGTGTTGGAATTTCAATTTCCGGCCATTTAACCTCACTGACCCCGAATACTTCAGCCAGTCCTAGATTCGGCATGACCTCTAGCATGATCCCACTGACGTCACATTCACATGCCACCTGGTGCCAGGTCAAAGACAGGCAGGCTTTCTCAAATGCCCAGCCACCCATCCATCAGGTCCCAGACCTGATGCATCAGCCCGCATCCCCCCCAACAGGTCCCAACATTCAAAGTCACACATGACATAACATCACTCCAGGACAGTTTATGATGGGGCCCACCATAACTGTCTGGCATGTCCAGACACGGCCAGAATGGGACCTACAGGAAGGTCTCTCCCAGCCGGGGAGGCCGGCAGGGTGGGCTGGGCTTCCCCAGTGCCCTCGCGGTGGCTTCTAATGCCTCCAGCTCCTCTGCCTGTCGAGCTTCCATTAGTACCACCTGCTGCTCCAGCTTCCTGAGTTGCTCTTCCTGCTTCCGGTGGGCACCTCGGAAGGCCAGGACCAGGGCACTGGAGGGCGTAGGGGTGGGGGGCTGAGCCAGGAAACAACCCCCACTACCCCCAAGTCAGGAGCCACGTATTCCCAGCCCCAGACAGGAGCTCTTTGAGATTGAATCTTCCTAGGGTTCCACTCAGAAAGGGGAGGTATGGGATGGATGTAACTTGCCACCTACCTTACGAGGGAAACCTGAGGCCCAGAGAGAGCCAGGGACACTTCTGAGGTCACCCGGGGAGACACAGGGAAAGGGAACCCACCTGTGAGCCTTGCATAAATCGCTGTTCAGCTCAGCACTCTGAGCACGTCTGGCTCGCCCCTTCTGAGCCACCCGTTCCAGTTCCTCCCGCAGAGACTGCAGCTGCTCCCGCAGGCCCAGGGCCCTGGTGCAGGGATGGGGAGAGAGGAGCTCATAGCCATAGCCAATCCTTCCTTCCCTCCTCCCACCCCACCCGTCCATGGTATTTCCATGTGAACACACCTGTACACAGATGCACACCCAGCCCTCTGCTGCACACAGTGCCCCCATGGATTCTTGTGCATCCCCGCCCAGCCCATCCACCCCCCAGCCCAGGACCGAGACACACACCGGTTAAGTGATGCTGCCAATTCCTGGGCTAGAGTCTCAGGGCCCTGCACTCTGCCAACCTGGCCTCCATCAATGCCCTTGCTGCCACCAAGGATAGCAGGAGGGCCCTGTGGGAGGCAGAAGGGAGGGAAGTTACATTGGCCTAGGCATACTCAGCCCAAGCTCGACATTGAAGTCACCCAGACTGTGGCAGCCACAGCCCCTGTCCTCACAGAGCCCCCAGTCTGGTGAGATATCCCAATAAGGGTAAAATTCCTCCCTAACAAGAGAAATAAATAACAGGGGATCTCATCTGGAGGAAGGTGAGGTCTGAACTCAGGCTTGCAAGAGATCGTGGGCTTAATCATAAGACAAAGAGGTAAGGGACCAGTGTTCCGGGCAGGGGCACAGCATCTACAAAGGCTTGGAGGTAGGAGAGATGGTTCAAAGGAGGGTTCCAGAAGCTGCTAAAACCTTTAAGCAGAGGATGGATAGGATTAGGCGGGAAGGGGCAAAAGGGAAGGCCTCAGGGGCAAGCTCAAGCCAAAATTTAGGGAGAGATGAAGCATGGGCTGGGGTTATTGGAGTGAAGATGCTTGAGTAGGAATAAGCCTGGGGGTGGGAAGGAGGAGGCACAGGTTTGAGTGGAAGATGCCAAACTCTTTGGGGCTTAGTGAGGTCAATGCCCTCAAAGGAAAAAAAGCCCAAAGTACAGGTATGAACTTTCACATATAGTCCTTTGACATGCAACTCATCTCTTTGTGCAGAAATGCCAACGGAGGCTCAGAGGGGGGCTGTGATTGCCCAAGGCCCCGTGGCCAGTAGTATACTGCTATCCCCGCCAGGTAGAGCCACTCACCTGCAACTCCTCTTCGTCTCCGCTGCTCCCGCCCCCACTGCTGTCTGCACCACTACTGCTGGCCCCACCAGTCCCGAGCTGTGCCCGCTCCCACCGCAGCTGCTCTAGCAGGAGCACGTGGGCTGGGCCCTGGGCTCGGAGGGCAGCCTCCCGCAGCTCCAGACCCCGCTTCTCCCGCCGCACCAGCTGAAGCCGCAGCATCAGGTCGGCCAGAGTGTCCTGAGAGACCAAGGGGCGGGCAGAGAATTGGGGCCTCTAGGATCTGGGGAAACTGAGGCCCCAGGAGCCCCCCCCCCCC
>NW_024423786.1:45012628-45033830 GCF_017311325.1 Ursus maritimus | reverse complement strand
CCCCCCCCCCCCGCAGTGAGGACCAGTCAGGCAAGAACTCAAACCCTCACCATGACTTTGTATGATGGGAAATAATCATCTCCTAAAAATGACCACAGTAGAAATGGCAGTTCAGAGAATACAAATATCTCAGACAAGGTCGAGTAGCATCTCAGTGGAAGTGTCTGGAGTTTCTCCAACTCCATAACCTCAGGTCTTTCATGCCAGGGAATAAACCTCAGATTGTGTCCCCTGCCTCCATCTCCTTTCCATAGGAAGGAAATTTTGGAAAGCCAGATTCAAAATCTTATGAGAAACTGAATTCCAGAAGACAAACTCCTATTCATCCCTCAAAATCTCAGTTCCACTTCTCCTCCCTCCAGAAAGTCTGCTCTGAGCCACGTAGAACTCTCCTTTGTTACTTGATCCCCCAATTCGCATCCCTCTCAGCCTCCACAAAGGGTTCTGTCCTACCAGAAAAGACCAACACAGTGACCACTGCCCATACATACCCGTGTGGCTGCCAAGTCCTGCTGGATCTGCATCTTCTCCAACCGGGGTAGGGCCGGGCCAGGCTGGGTCCCCAGAATGGCCTGCACCATGGCTTCTGCATGGGGCATAGTGGGCATGGGTGCCAAAGTTGGGCCAGGCTCTGGGGGAATCTTCACCAGAGCACGGCGTGCCCGGAGACGCTGGACGTAGCCCCAGAGCTGGGTAGCCACCTCCTGCAGTGTGGGCCGATCCACACTACTCCCCTCGGGGCTACAGGAAACAGAAAAGGGGTCTATGTCAACACTGGTGGCCACCGTTGTGCTAACTTCATGCCAACTCTGGTGGGCTCTATCATCTTCCATCTTGCTGACCATGATGGATTCCATGCCATCTGTGGTGAGTGCTGTCATACCAACATGGTGGACACCAGAACATAAACCCAATGGGCACCATCATTGATCAAGACAACACAGTGAACACCATCATGTCAACGATGACTGTTGCACATGCCATCACAGTGGAAGCCATCACACCAACTCAGCAGGTGCTGGCACTTATGCCAACACGGTGCATGCCATCACAGCAACACAACGGGCACCACTGCTCAGCTTGCCAACCCTGTTTGGCAACATCATGCTAACCCCATGTGTACCAACATCAGGCCAACCCCATTAAACACCATCATGCCAGTTCTAATCAGTGGGCACCATCATCCATCTTCATGCCAACCCTGGAGGTCCTGTACCATCTCAATGGCTGTCAACCACCATCCCAACTTTGTGGAGTTGCAACCAGACAACGCCAGCCAGGCCTCATGCGCATGAACCATGGAGCATCCTACACTGACCTTGCTGGGCACGGCCATGCCAAACCCCAACACGGAGCCAGCTGTGGGAGCCCCATTCTCTACTAAGGACCCCACTCACCGGCCCTCCCAGCTCTCAAGGTTCCCGGGGGTACCTTGGCTGTGGATCCTGTGGTATCGCTCCATCCACAGCAGCACCCTCTTGTGCCAGCAGCCTCTGGGCTTCCTTCTCCACCACCTCCAGGTCTCCCTTAGGGGCCTCTTCTCTTGCTCCTGAGTCGGCCTCCCGGAGAGTGAGCAGGACTCCGTACGCCTCCTCACAGTGCTCGCTGTGAGACACTGATCTTGAGTGCCTTAGGACACCTGGCTCCACCTTGTCACATGGGTGACATACCCACTTGTCCTTGGATCCTTCACTTCATCCCCCACTTCCACCCCAGGGAGCACGTGAACTCCCTCAGCACCCCTTGGGCTAAAATTGCCTTACAATAATTTCAGGCGGGAAAGTGCTTTCCTACGAGGGCCCTGACTCTCCCTGTGGATCATCCTCTGAGCGTAGCCATTCCCTTCCACGCTAGTGGTATCATGGATGGGATGCACTGACCTGTACTGCAAGGCCAGACGCAGAGCGGTGGCTTCCGCCTCCCGCTGGCCCAGCTGCATGCTCAGGCCTTCACACCGGCCCTTGTACCCCTGCAGCACAGCTGACAGCAGACGGTTGAAACATTTGAGCTTCTCAATGCTCCTGCCTCCACAGTCATGGGAGAGGGAAAATGAGAGGCCCCCCAGGGCAGTCAGGACCCAACTGATTTCCACCCTCCTCCCCACTCCACTCCAGCTCCACACTGGTGCCCTTAGCTCAACATTTGTGGCCCTTACCCCCGGAGCTGGTCCATCTGGGCTTCCATGATGTGTATCTCGGGGGTGAGGGGTTGAGTGGGAAGAGGGCCAAGCATCTGAGTGCTGGAATCACTCCGGAGGCGCCGGAGCAGGGGATGACCCAGGGAGAAGGGGTCCTGCCAGAAAGAGGTGACTTGATTCACCCAGATTATCACTGAGGGCCCAGTATCATGGGATTAAGCCTTTTCTTACCCTAGAAGTTACTAGATCACAGGACCAGGATTTGAGTCTCACCACCCAGAATCCTAATGATCTCAAGATGGTGGTTTTAAGCTTCCCATGCTCACCTGAGACCCCCAGGGCTCCTCATCTACCCCAGAACTGCTGGAGCCACTGACTGAGCCCCCTGCTGGGCCCCGGGACGGAAGTGGGAAAGGTTCCAGCCTCAGCAGGGAATCCTGCAGCTCCTGGACCTGCGGTGAGGGTGGGGAAGGAAGACAGAGTCGGTCAGGCCTGGGAGCTCCAACCACCCACCAACCCTCCCTCAAACCTGTGCCTGGGACAGTGGCCAGGCCCCAGCGGGGAAGCAGGAACCCAGCTACTCACCCCACCAAACTCCTCACTACTGAGCCATGGGCAATTCACTTAGCCACTCAAGAACCTTCTTTCTTTAAACATAAATGGCCAGTTGGTACATGAAAAGGTGCTCAACATCACTAATCATCAGGGAAATGCAAATCAAAGCCACGAGATATCCCCTTATACCTATTAGAATATCTACCATCAAAAAGACATTGGGGCGCCTGGGTGGCTCAGTCAGTGAAGTGTCTGACTCTTGGTTTTGGCTCAGGGCATGATCTCATGGGTCCTGGGGTCAAGGCCCGTGCTCAGCGGGGAGTCTGAAGATTCTCTCTCTCTGCCCCTCCCCCCACTCACACGGGCACGTGGGCACGCTCGCTTTCTCTCTCTCTCAAATAAATAAATAAATCTTTTTTTAAAAAGAGCGATAACGAGCATTGGGGAGGGTGTGGAGAAGAGGGAACCCTCATGAACCGTTGGCGGGACCATAAATGGGCGCCGCCATTTATGCAAAACCATACAGTGCTCCCTCAAAAAATTTAGAACCATCACGCGATTCAGCTATTCCACTCCTAGGTATTTATGCGAAGGAAATGAAAAAAGGTAACTCGAAAAGATATCCGCACCCCTATGTTCATTGCAGCATTACTTGAAATAACCAAGACACGGAAGCCATCTAAGTGGTCACCGGAGGATGAGTGGCTAAGGAAGACTATTATTTGGGCCTTAAAAAAAGAAGGAGGGGCGCCTGGCTGGCCCAGTCAGTGGAGTCTGTGACACTTAATCTCAGGGTTGTGAGTTCGAGTCCCACATTCCATGTAGAGACTACTTAAAAATAAAATCTTTAAAAAAAAAAAAGGAAGGAAATCCTGCCATTTGCCACCACATGGGTGGGCCTTGAGGGCATCATGCTAAGGGAAATAAGTCAGAGAGAGACAAATACATTGTGATTGCCTTATATTTGGAATCTAAAACAAAATAAAACAAAACAAAACAATTTAACTTCTAGAGAACAGGGTGGTGGTCGCCAGAGGCAGTGGGGGTGGGGAGAGGAATGTGGAGGGGGGATTTTCTTTCCCAGCCGGGAAGTGGGCCCCACCCCTCAGACTGGGCTCTGGCAGCCCCATATCTTGCGCCCTTGTCCTGCCCCAGATGAGGGCCTGTTCCCCATGATCTCCTCCATCCACAGGCTAAAGAGGTCCAAATGTGTTTCTCCTATTCTGACACCTCCCTCGAGCTCTGGACTCAGACACAGGTCTCTTTGATGGTCCCACATGGGTGGCTCATGGATATCGTGAGCTCATTAGGGCCCAAGCAGCTTCTGGTCTTCCTCCCACCAAACCTGCCCCTCCTGCAGCCTCCCCCTTTCTCCCTTCCAGTCCTGCAGGCCCCCAAACCAGGACTTGTCCTCAACCCTTCTCTGGCTTTCACACCCAAACCTGCCAGCTCCACCTTCGACACCACCCAGAATCTGCCCACTTCGTGCCACCTCCACAATTTCCACCATCTGGTGTCTGGACCCGTGCCTCCTGGAACTGCAGGATTCCGCCCCTACCCCCCTCCACCAACACAGGCTGTTCCTCCCACGGCCGCCAGAGGGCGCCTGTGAACGCGCCATCAGGTCCCGCCCCTTTCTGCTCCGGGAAACCCTCCAGGATCCCACCAAGCTCAGGGCAAAAGTCCAACTCCCAGCAGCCCACAAGATCTTGTAAATCTGCCCCCATCACCTAAACTGCCCTCCTTTCACCCCCACACTGGCCTCCCCACTGTTCCTTGAATCACACTTGCACCTCAGGGAGGGAGTTCCTTCTCTGCCTGGCCTGCTCGTCCCCAGATCCTTGCATGGCTCCTCCCTTACCTCCACATTCAAGTGTCACCTCCTTACAGGACATCTCTGACCACCTTAACTAAGAAGGCAACGGATTTTTGTCTGTTCAGGCTCAGCAGTCAATGCTAATGCTACATGAAAGTTTTCCTAATGAACAAATGATTGAACGCTGCCTATGCCAGGCCCTCCTCCCCCTTAGACAGAGAGCTGCCCCACTCACCTCTCTCTGCAGCATCTCCTTCTCAGCCTGGATGGCCCGCAGGGAGGCCTGCATGCGAATCAGCTCTTCCTCTCGGCTGCCCAAGGCCAATCGCAGCCAGTCATTCCTCTCTGCCAGGCGGGCTGCCTCCCTCTGGCAACCTCCTGCCCCCTCCTGCTCCAAGCAGGACCTGGGTCCCACCTCACTTTTGTCCTCTGCTTCCATGGGCCCAGGACAGCTTGGGGGCCGGTGGCGCCAGGCAGCAGCAGCTGCCTCCAGTGAGCTCAGAGCATGCTGGAGAATCTGAAACATGTCAGAGGCTTCAGGCTTGGGGGGGACAGTCTCCCCACCCAGTGGGGCTACATCTGCGGCCTGCTGGCCTTCCTCTGCAGGCTTGCAGGGTCCCTCAGGAGATGGGGCCGGTCCTCTGCTAGAGTCCCCTTCAGCCTCTTTGTTGGTCCTGTGGTGAGGTGAGAGATGGAAGGTTCTGGAAACGGGGTCATCTGGGGTGTCTGGCTCACAGGGGCTGCATTATCCGGGGCCTTGAACGTGGGGCTGAGGAGGGCAATGGGAAGCTGTGGCATGTTTGTGAGCAAGGGAGGAACACAGGTAGATCTGTGGGTAGGAAAGATACACCAGGGCTGGAGTGGGGGAGCACAGACCAAGTGGGCCTTACCTGTTCACCAGGCCCTGCCCACTGGCCTCTGCCTCTGGCCCTGGCAGCTTCGGCTTGCAGCTCTCCTGAGATGGCACAGGGCCCAGCTCCGAACTCCTGCTGCCTGCCTCGGCCTCCTCTGAACTCTCTGCCACAGGATCCAGCTCCCCCTGAAAATGACCCCCAGGGCCAAGCTCTGAGCCACGCAGGGCTGTGAGTGGCCCCAAAGAGCTGGGTGTGGTCGTGGGGGGGGCACTTACAGGCGGTGCATGCCTCCCTCGGCGGCTTCGGGGGCGTGTGGCCCTGGCACTCATTGTGGTCCAGAAATCAGTCCTCTGAATCTTCCTCCTAAAACCGCAGTCTGATCTCAGCTCTTGTCTTTGTTGTCCGGGCAAATGACAGCCTTAATATCTTCTCCTGTGAAATGGGCATTGATCTCCTCCCTCTGGAAGGGATCTTGAGTTATCAGGGTCGATTTGGCACATTTGAAAGCCCCTCTTGACAGGCAGCTCACTATCTCCAAAAATTGTTCTGATCTCCTCTTCTCCTCTGCCTCCTTTATCTGTCACTGCTTCTGTCCTCTCCTCTGTCCCCGGTCTGGGCCTGGCTCGAGGACTTCAAGAGTCACCTCTCCTCCCCAGGGTCCTCTTGAGTCAGAGGCCCCAATCTTGGGATTGGGTCCCCTCAGGCTGCTCTATTTCTACTCCTCTGTGCCTCTAGGAGTACTGTGGTCAGCGGCCCAAATCCCTGGACACTCTTGGGGTAACTCTGGCCACTGCCTGCTTAGGCCTGGCCTGGCCAAGGCTGGCTTGGGAGGGGTCAGGAAACAGGAAGCCCCCCTCCCCTGGTCATGTGACTTGTTATTGTGCTGTTTCCTCCTCAAGGACATCACCTTCCTCCAGTCCCAGTGGGGGACACGTGTCCAGCTCCTGAGATGTCAGTCCCTCCTCACCTTAGCCTCTGATCTCATGTCTCTTCCACCTCTGAGCCTCAGTTTCCTTATCTGTAAAATGGGGGAGACGGGTAATTATAGCATTTTTCAATTTGCTAAAATCCATCCAAGAACTGAATTATAACACGCCCTTCTTGTTCCCTACCTCTCTGACCCTCCCATCTCGGTTTCCTCTACCAGCTGCTGTTTTTCCTGTGTAAATGCTGGATTCCTCAGAGCTCAGATCTTCCCTACATCCTGCCCATTTTCCCTGCATCCATCTCTAAAGGGCCTCCTCATCTCCATCCATAGTAACAGCCCAAGCCTCTCCCCTCCCACCTGGATGTCAGCCCCGCCCTCTCCCTGGACTCTACAGCCACCCCTTCACTCCCTTCTACACCCAGGCCCCAGAGAGAGAGACCTCATTGTTCACTTCCTCTGCTCACGCACCCTCCATGACTCCCCGTTGCCCTGGGGAAACATTTCAAGCTCTTCTACCTGGCATTCGAGGCCCTTACAAATTATGCCTGCTGCCTGCACCCATGTATACTCCTTGCTTTAGCCATGATGACCCCCTCCGTGAACGGTTCTCACAATTCTCACACCCAGGGCCTTCAGTTATGCTGTAACCTTTGCCTGGAACGCCCTTTCCTTGTTTCTGCACTTGATTTAAACTGTGCACAGCCTAGAGTAGCCTGAATCTTCCTCATTCCACTGACAGACACTAGGAGGCTGAATCTTCCTGCTTCTGTGTCCCCAAAGGTGGTAAGGAAAGAAGTTGCAATTCTCTGACTTGGGGGCATCCAGGCACGTTGAAATCTGCACTCTTAGCTTCTGCTTCAGCCATATTAACCTGTTAAAGGCTCCACCACTCCAAGGCTCTTGCAAAGCTCCGGACCCTTGCCAAGGCGGTTCCTTCTTTCTGGAATGCCTTTCATTCTCTTGTTTTTCTGGCAAGTTCTCCATCCTTGAAGACTCAGCTTACACAGCTCCTCCTGGCTGTCAATGACCAGAGCCTGGCTCCTGAGGGCTGGTTTAATTGACTCCATTACACATAAAGAAACTGTGGCTCAGAGTGGGTTTTAAATGGTTAGGGGGTAAGAGGAGAAGTGCGCATGAAGAAGAAAAGGTAGTCTGAAATAGTTTTGGCTTAGTCTGTTCGGCTTTTGCAAATATATGTAAAATAAAGGAGCAGAATTAAATAACTGGGCAGGGCCTGGGGCGTGAGCCACGCCCACCTCAGGCCTCAAAAACCCGCCCCTCGCTGAGGGCCAGGTCAGCTCCACCAATCACCAATCAGCCCTGCCTCTTCTTCTAAATCCCGCCCAAGTTCCTCGCATTCAGTTTATCACATTGCAAGTGAGGCCTTCTCCATTCCTTTGAGCCTATTCCGTAGAAAGGTCCGCTCCACTAGGCCTCGTCCCAGCCTATCAGGGTTGAAGCACTGACCAGTGTAGCCTGATTCGGCCAGAAACATCAAAGCTCCGTCTATTCTTGCTTTAACCAATCACATTCCAAACCCCACCCCTTAGCACAGTCCTAGCCTATCAACTTTCAAGGCTCTCCAGCCATCCCCAGTTCAGCCGTCCGCTTGCCTTACGGCTTGCTGAACTACATTTCCCAGGAGGCGTCGCGGCTGCGCCACACTACATCCGGGCTGAGAAAGATGGCGGCTTCCTAGTCAGTTTTCGGCTGAGTTGGAGGGAGGCTCAGGCTACGGTGAGAAGAGGTTGGGTGGTTGCGGTCCCGTCCCTAGAGGTCCAGCCCCACGCCTTCCCTGAGGCTTCCGCTTTCAGCTCTGGTTTCTCCTGCGGCCTAGCCTTCATCCCTCTTGCTGAAGCTATAGCATTGTTTTCCTTAGAGGTTGAGAGGGTTGCAAGCCGCTGAGAGACCATCCTTCGCAGCCCACACCCCAGCCCAGATAGGCAAACTGTTGATGTCCTATCTTTCTTCAAAGGGCCCTTTAACACCTAGATTCGTGCCACTCCTTTGCGCACTTTCTAGGCAGCCCAGTGCCCGCTGGGGAGAATCCCAGAGCTAATGACTCTTATTTTTTCTTACGTTTAGGCAATCCCTACACCCAAGATGGGGCTCGAACTCACAACCCCAAGATCAAAAGTCCCATGCCCTACGACTGACCCAGCCAGGCACCCCAGCTAATTACTCTGTTAACCTTAAAACTAAAACTGTCAGTTATTTTTTACCAGCAAAAAGAGGTTTGTTTGGGAATAGCAGAGAATACAATTCAGGACACACAAGCTATAGCAAAATCTTAGGCAAGTCCAGAACAAAGGAGAGGAGTGCTCTTTTATAAGAGGAAGGGGAGTTGGTAGGGGCTCTTATAAACCTAAAGTCTGTTGGAGTAAATTGGGAATTTGAAGTTTAGTGGCTTTTCACTGGCTGAGTTGTGAAACTCTCATTGGCTGGGCTGTTGCCAGGCAAGGAGAAAATCTTAAATTTTCTTACTGGGTGAGTATAGTCTTCTTACTGTTGGGAATGCAAGGTCTGTCTTCCTGTTGGGGTCTGCCATTGCCGTAGGGGGTGAGAGCTCCTCTTTTGGCCTCCCAATTCCATTTTAAATAAGGCTTCCTTTATTCAGTTTCCCACAGGCATAGCTGGATCCAGGTGCACAGAGGTCTAGCCGCTGTTTTCTGGGTGAGCGTCACTTTAAGCAGATTTTCTTTCCCCTCTTGGAGGCAAAAGAGGCTCCTGACAGCTCTCAACTTCTGTCCTCCCAGCTCTGCAACTCTAACGAGTCCCTCTTCCCTAGTGGCACTATTGGAAGCCCCAGAGCTGCCCCTCATTGACCTGTATTGGGTCATGCCCCATATCAGAGCCATTCCTGGTGGCCAGATTCATTCATTGGCCAAGGAAAGGGGTGGAGTTAGCACTACAGAAAAAATGGGAGACTATTATCTTAAGTCAGGACGGATGCCAGGCACCTGTTCGGCATATAAGGAAACTAAGGTCGGGAAAGAAGTGATTTTTACAGTCATTAAGTAGTTCATGCTCTGTTCTGCCCAGTAACCAAATGTTTTAAAACCCCTAAGGGGAGGATCCTGGCTTCCCCCAATCCTGCTCCATCCAGCCACTTAGGGGCCATGGAGGTGGCAGAGCCCAGCAGCCCCACTGAGGAAGAGGAAGAGGAGGAGGAGGAAGAGGAAGAGGAAGAGGAGCAGTCAGCTGAGCCCAGGCCCCGCACACGCTCCAACCCTGAGGGGGCTGAGGACCGGGCACTGGGGGCCCAGGCCAGTGTGGGCAGCCGCAGCGAGGGTGAGGGCGAGGCGGCCAGTGCTGATGATGGGACCCCCAATCCTCCGGGAGCTGGCCCCAAGCCCTGGCAGGTGCCCGCAACAGCTCCGGAAGTCCAGGTGCGGACACCGAGGGTCAACTGTCCAGAGAAGGTGGTAAGTGAGGGGCTTGGCCTGTGGCTGTGAGACCTTAGGTTTAACGTTCTTGCTTCTTGGGATTCATTGGTCGCTTCGTAGGAGTTTTCTAGGGCTACCAAACAAATTACCACAAGCCAGGTGCCTTAAAACAGCAGAAATTCATTTTCTCACTCTTCTGGAGGCCAGAAGTCTGAAATCAAATTATGGGCAGGGCCAGCTCCCTCTGGAGGCTGTAGGGAAAGATCCTTCCTTGCCTCTTCCAGCCTTTGGGGGCTCCACATGTTCCTTGGCTTGTGGCCACATCACCCCAGTCTCTGCCTCTGTCTTCACACGGCCTTCTCGTCTGTGTCTCTGAATCTTCTTCCTCTTATAAAGACACTTGTCATTGGATCAGGGTCTTTTTCTTTTCAAGATTGATTTATTTGAGAGAGGGAGTAAGCTGGGGGGGGGGTGGGGAGGGGCAGAGGGAGAGGGAGAGAGAGAGAGAATCAAGCAGAATCCCCACTGAGCAGGGAGCCGGATGGAGGGCTGGATCTCATGATCCTGAGATCATGACCTGAGCTGAAATCAAGAGTTGGATGCCGCTGTCGACTGAGCCACTCAGGCGTCCATGGATCAGGATCTGTATCTTATCTCAAGATCTTTCTCTTAATTCCATCAGCAAATACCCTAATTCCAAAAAAAGTCACATTCTGAGGTTCCTGGTGGGCATATCTGTGTGGGGGTCGGGGCACAATTCAACGCACTCTACCTTTGTTTACTTATTTCTGTGTCAGACATTCTCTAGCTCCTTTATGCTCTTATAAACCTGGACTCCTGATCTAGTGCTCTTTTCCCTGAACCACCGTCTTCTAAAATAGGTTGCTTGGCTGGGAATCGGGGGTCATCATACCACCTTTTCAGACAGAGCTGCTTGGAGAGGGCCGCCAGAGTGCCGTGTGGGCCAGTGTTAACGTCCACTTGCTAGGCGCTGCCAGGCACAGTGCCCTGACCTTCCTCGAACCTTCTTGCAGATCATCTGCTTGGACCTGTCGGAGGAAATGTCCCTGTCAAAGCTGGAGTCATTCAATGGGTGAGAGGAACATTTTGGGGCTTGAATATGCAGCCACAGCTTGGGGTGAGGTGGGCAGGGGGAGGCAGCTCAAAAAACTCAGGACTCTCTCTCTCTCTCTGAGACTCACAGCAGCTTGGCCTGGCCTAGGGCCTGGTGCTGTCAGAGAGTCACAATGGCAACCAACCATGAAAAAACTGTAACCCACCAGGGCTCCGTTCCAAACCTGTGAGAGTGGCTTTGTGCCGTCCACGGCACAGCAATGACTCAAAAACAGGTGAAGTGACTTGCCCAAGGCCTCACAGCAAATAGGCAGAGTCAGGACTCAGACCCAGGCCTAGATGGCCCCGAAGCCCCTGCTCTGAGCAGCTGGGTCTCTGTGGGGTTGGTAACTGGGCCCGGAAAGGGTCCAAGGAGCTCTGGGGGATGCTGAGGACAAGCCTGCCTTCCCCTCGCTGCCACCCCTAGCCGTCTGTGGCTGAGTGAAGGCCTGGGGGAGACCTCGTGAGGATCAGTTGTGAGACCCAGGCTGGCCAGAGGAACCCCATTTGGAGAGGGCAAAAGCTGGAGGCAGGGGCTGGGCTCTGCCACCTCCCCGAAGGATCTGACCTGGGCCTCCATTGCCTAATCCTGAGGCTGGTGGAGGGCTCCCCAGGACTGACAAGTGAGGAGATACCTTCCAGGCCGGGAGGCCTTGCCTTAACCAACCCCCTCACCCTCTGTCCTTCCCCAGCTCCAAAACCAATGCCCTCAACGTCTCCCAGAAGATGATTGAGATGTTTGTGCGGACAAAACACAAGATCGACAAGAGCCACGAGTTTGCGCTGGTGGTGGTGAATGACGACATCGCCTGGGTGAGGCTGGGGCAGGGCCTGGGTGCTGGGGGGTTCCCTCGGGGCGGGGAGGCACCTTGCTGAGGCTTGTGCTTCCCAGCAGCTGTCCGGCCTGACCTCTGATCCCCGCGAGCTCTGCAGCTGCCTGTATGACCTGGAGACGGCTTCTTGCTCCACATTCAGTATCCTTCCAGGCAGGGGTGCCCTGTGGAGGGGGCTGGGCTGTCCTGCTGTCCTGGAACCCCAGACACCTGAGCCATGGAGGGGGCTGGCTGAGACTGGCTCAGGTCCAGATCCCACTTCTGCCGTGACAAGCTTGGGCAAGTCCCCTCTTTGAACCTGTTTCTTCATCTGTAAAACGGGGAGGCACAAAACCTGCTTCCCCAGGGGGTTTCTGTTAAGATAAAGAGTCACGGTACAGAAACAAATCCAGCTGATTTGGACTCTCGATGTCAAAACCACACGCATAGAGAGCATTCTGTGCAGGGCCAAGTATACCGTTGGTGCTCAATAAATGGCAATACGTGACTGAGATTTCACAATCACTGCTACAGCTCCTGCAACCTGGGCACAGCAGATTTTATGGTAATTTGAACACAAAAGGCTCATGTGCAATCCAAAACTTAGAAAATGATCCTTGTGACTTACAAAACAATGCTGAGTGTTGAGGGTAGGGGACGGGGACACCCAAGGCTCTTGCATTGTGAGGACAGCTTCCCTGTCTGGGATGGAAAGGGGAGCTTTGAGCCACCAAGCCTTTTCAGGGCATCCAGTGCGGGCCCCCTGTTTTGTGATCTATGCTGAGGGAAAACAGGCTCAGACAGGGCAAGCGACTGGGCCAGGGTCACACAGCACATCTCCTGCACGGTGGTACCTGGCACGAGGCGTGAAGGTGCCCGGGCTCCTCTGGCATCAGGATGAGGGAAGCCACCCGCCACTCCCTACCCGTGCTCTGCCACCAGCCTTCTCCTTAGCATCTCTGCCAGATCTGGAAGGTCTCTTCAGCCTCATGTAAGTACCGCCTTCCCCACGTCTCGCCTTCCATGTCAGTCCTGTGATGGCCCTGAGGTCCCCCGCTCCATTGTTTTAACCCACAGGGCAGCACGGTTTTTCTGTAACGGGCTGGACAGTAACTATTTCTGGCTTTGCAGGCCATATGGTCTCTGTCACAATGACTGGGTCCTGCCCGAGTAACCGGAAGGCAGTCACAAACTATGCACGGGGCTGTGTCCCAACAGAATGTTCTTGATGAACACGGAAATTTGAATTTCATATCCTTTCCACGTGTTGCAAAATGTTCTTCTTTTGATTTTTTCCCCCCAATCATTTTAAAAATGTAAAAACCGGGGCGCCTGGGTGGCACAGCGGTTAAGCATCTGCCTTCGGCTCAGGGCGTGATCCCGGCGTTCTGGGATCGAGCCCCACATCAGGCTCCTCCGCTATGAGCCTGCTTCTTCCTCTCCCACTCCCCTTGCTTGTGTTCCCTCTCTTGCTGGCTGTCTCTATCTCTGTCAAATAAATAAATAAAATCTTTAAAAAAAAAAAACCATTCTTGGCTTATGGGCCCTAGCAGTCCAACCCCTGTCTTTACCTGCCCCCTAATGGTGGACACAGATCTTGTTTTGCCTTTTCCATCGTGATTAACCTGGTACAGCTGTCCCGGCAAATTTTGCAAGTGAACCCATCCTGTAAATTCCCAATGGAAGACATGCTGGGCCAAAAGGGTGTGTATTTTTAATCTGCTAGAGTTTGCCAGAGCTCTTTCCCAGGAAACCAACCCTGTGCCCCTCCCCCGACACCAGGGTTGTTTGTGCTGCCGAAGGTTCTGTCTGTCTGATGGAGGCTAGCGGCCACCTGTTACTTGCACTGTGGTTTTCTTTGAGCCTTTTTTCATTCATTTGTAAGCCATTCGGTATTCCTGCAGCGATTTCTCCATTTGTCCCCTTTGCCTATGTTTCTGGGGCGATGTCGGCTTTGTTCTTATTGATAATCAGATTTGTTTTTCACATATTAAAGACATTAGCGCTCTGTCTGCCCAATGCTCTCTGCCAGTGTGAGATCCAGCCACGGCCAGTTGGGGACGTGGGTGCTAACTTATCAGATAAGATCAGGTCCCTGCCTTCGACTCTTCTGGCCTGGTGGGGTAGGGCCAGCTCAGGTCAATGACGGGGGATGTAAGGGCGGTCAGAGCGGGCTCCACCTTTGGGGTCAGCAGAGTCTCCCTGATAGAGCAGGAGAGGTCAGGCAGAAGGGTGAGGCTGGAGAGGCCCTCTGGGCAGAGGGGACAGCATATGGGGAGGCTCAGAGGCAGCAGTGAACTTGGGAAGGATCATGTGGGGCTTTGCACGCCCAGTGAAGGCCCAGGCTCTACGAGGGTGACAAGAGGGGCAGGTCCCCAGAGTGTGCTCTGACCTGTCCCCCACTCTCCATTACGCAGCCAGCAGAAGACTGAGCTGCCAGTCACTGAGAATGTGCAGACAATTCCACCCCCGTATGTGGTCCGCACCATCCTTGTCTATAGCCGTCCGCCCTGCCAGCCCCAGTTCTCCCTAACGGAGCCCATGAAGGTGAGTGAGGCCGGGGAAAGGGAGGGAAATCTGCAGCCAGCAGGATGGTAGTTAGACACCAGGAGGGACTTCCTGATCACGAGAGCTGGGACACCCAGAGTCCAAGGCAGAAGCTGGGGAATTATGGTCATGGGGGCATGGGGTAGCTCAGGCCCCGAAGGCCGGCGTTCTTCCCCTGCAGAAAATGTTCCAGTGCCCATACTTCTTCTTTGATGTTGTTTACATCCACAATGGCGCTGACGAGAAGGAAGAGGAAATGAGCTGGAAGGTGAGAGCCTGCTGTGTGTGTGGGTGGCAGGTGGGTGGAGCTGGGGTGTCTTGGAACCCACGTCCGTTTTGCAGCCCTGGAGCCCTGGCCCTGCTGGATCATGGTCCTTAGATCATTCAACAACCATTTCTACATGTCTGCTGTGAGCTAGCGGGGGATTCTCTCTGTCTGCCTTTGCTCTCACAGTGCCCTCTGCTTCGAGAGCCCTTCCTTCCCTGCCTCCCCAGGCCCTCATGGTCCTTCACATCCCAGCCCAGACTTCGCTATAGAACCTTGATTAGGCCACTTACCTCTGTGCCTCAGTTTACCCAACTGTGAACAGGGGGAGTTGAGGCCAGCTCCTACTCCTACCTCAGCACCCAAACCGAAAGGCTCTGCTCGTCAGGGATGAATAGCATGGTTGTTGGGGGTAATGTGCATCTAACTGTGTCTCTCCAAACTGGGGGCTCCAGGACTGAGATTTCTTGGGGTCCCTACCACTGTGTGGGTGGCAGGGAATATTTGCTGAATGTGGGAACGTTTCCTTTCTGGCAAACTCCTCTTCATCCTTCAGAACCCATCCCTTATGCCCCCTCCTCTGGAAAGGCCTCCAGGGGCAGAGAGGGTCCATCAGGGGAACCTCTGCCTGAACAGCCCTTTCCCGGCCCCACAGGACATGTTTGCCTTTATGGGCAGCCTGGATACCAAGGGTACCAGCTACAAGTACGAGGTGGCGCTGGCTGGGCCAGCCCTTGAGCTGCACAACTGTATGGCCAAGCTGCTGGCTCACCCGCTGCAGCGGCCCTGCCAGAGCCATGCCTCCTACAGCCTGCTGGAGGACGACGACGAAGCCACCGAGGTCGAAGCCACTGTCTGAACCATCCCTGTGCATCTCCGCCTTCTTGTTCAGTGAAGCCCTTGGCTTAGAGAATGGTTCTCAAACTGGGCTCTGTGGCACCCTGGTGGGGAGGGTTCCAGGAGGCTCCTGGGGATTCTGGGCACCCGTTCCCTGTTTTCCAGCCCACCCCCCACTACTGGTTTGTTGACTGTAAGTTTTGTTCTTCGCTGTGTGCTTTTTGTCATCAAAATAAAAATCTGAGAATCCCTAGCCCAGGTCCACAACAGTTACCTCGTGTTAATTGGGATCTTTGGGTTGCAAGTGACAGAAAACCTACCGGCTGGACAGAAAGGGGAATGGTTTGGTTCTTGTGGATGAAAAGCGAAGTGCAGCTTCAGGCTTGGCTGTATTCAGTTGCTCAGGCAATGATGCTGTTGGGGTGGGCTGAAACATCTCACGTAATTGGTGTTCACCGTGTCCTGCTTTTCTCCTAAATCGTGGAAAGGGCTTGACCACTCCTCAAACTACAGCCCAGGTGAAGAGAGGGCCCCCACACCTCCATACGACTCGCCTTGCCTACGTCAGGTAACCTTACATTGGGCCAGCGGTGGGCCAGAGTTCTGGGCTGCTCTGATCCGGGAGGACTTGATCAAGCCCCTCCTCTGGGAAGGGGTTACAGCTCTTTCAGGAAATAGAATGGCTTTTCCCCAGAGGAAGGGAGACCAGAGACAAATACAACAGTCTACCATTCAGCTATCTTCCTGGATAATGAGCGATTGTGAAAAAAGTTTAGCGACTAGATTCTTATAAAACGGAAACAGCTTTATTGAGCAACAGCTTTTCCTCCCTATGAGCATTTATTGGGCACCTATGTGCCAGGCCCCTGTGGTGAAACTCGTTCCATTTCACACCAGCCTGGAAGGGATTATTCTCCCATTTCGCAGATGGGAGAATTAAGGCCCTCAGCGGCCCAGCGCTCCTAAGTAGTGGACTCCAGTTTCCCCGGGAAGTGAAAACGGGCAACACAGAGATGGAGGCGGGAGCTGTTAATTGAAGCCTTACACGGTATCGAGGCGGTGCGCGTCCACGCAGGCCCCCTGGGCAAAACGTTCCAGGAGACGTGATGCCCTGTGGGCACCTGTGGTCCTGGGAAGCAGCTCCACCCCTCTATCGGGGTGAGTTCGCGTTTCCCCGCTTTTAAGATGAGATAACGGCACGCTCGGCGGCCTCCACCCGCCCGGGGCCTTATCGGCGGCCCCAGGCCCTGCGTGAGCGCCACTCGGTGTCACGGGCTCCCGCAGGCGCTAGAGCTCCCGAACCCCGATGTGGACGCCGGCGCGACGTAGGTCAGCTCGGCTGGGGACACCGCGCGGCGCGGGCCTGCTGGGGACCCAGGCGGGAGGAGCGGCGCGTGCGCACAAGGCCGCGGCGGGAAGTTGGAACTCGGCGGGCAGGGCAGCGGGGCTCCGGGACAGCCCCCGCATGGACGCGGCTGCCCACCTGGCGCGGCAGCTTCGGGCAGCGTTGCGGGAGGAGGAGCCGCGGTGAGGGCGGGGACCGGGCCGGGGGCCGGGGGGGGGGGAGGGTCGTGGTCCACTCTGACCTCCTAGTCCGTAGGGCCGTGGAGGAACTGCTGAACCGCGGCGCCGACCCCAACCTGCTGCTCGCGGATGGCGCGGCAGCCCTGCACCTGGCGGCCGGAGCCCGGCACCCGCGCGGTCTGCGCTGTCTCGAAGTCCTGCTGCGCCGAGGCGGGGACGCCAACGCTCGGTGAGGCGGGGCCTGGACCCGGGGCGGGCTGAGCCGCGCAGGGGAGGCGTCTCCCGAGTCCGCGGGCGAGAACTGGGAGTCTTGGAGAGGGCATCCCAAGCCTAGGGGCGGAGACTCGGTGCTCAAGGGTGGGCCTTGGAGATCTCGGGGCGGTTCCTGAGGATCCGGGGGCGGGGGCGGGGGTCCCAGAAGCAGGGTGGGATGTCAGGTTGCGCTGGGGCCAAGTAGAGATTAAAGGTTCGGATCCGGAGGTGAGAGCTCTAGGCTTAGAGAGCAGAGGTTTGAGGCTGGCCGAGGGCGTGGTGTCTAGGATCCAAGGATGGTGTCTCAGGCGGTGGGGTGGCGATAGGAGCCCGAGAGCCAAGGTTCCGGGGTGCAGAGGCGGAGATCACATTCCCTCTTCTGCTGACCCCTCCTCCGCTCCGGCCCCAGTTCGGTCGAGGCACTGACGCCGCTGCACGTGGCTGCCGCCTGGGGCTGTCGCCGTGGCCTGGAACTACTGCTGGGCCACGGAGCGGACCCCGCGCTGCGAGACCAGGTAGGAGCCCAGCGCCTGCAGTGGCAGGGCGGACCCGGAGGGAGCAAGGGAGGGAGGGAAGAAGGGAGGGAAGAGGATCTCGGGTGCACCCTGCTGACCGCGCCGCCGCAGGACGGACTGCGACCGCTGGACCTGGCAAAGCAGCAGGGGCACCAGGATTGCGCCCGCGTCCTTCGGGAGTTCCAGACTCAGACCAAGACCTCGACCCGGACACGGGCAGAGAGCCAGGAGCCGGAGCCTGAGCCCGAGCCTGACGGTGAGTGGGGCCTGCGCCTCCTCGGGGGCTTAACGTCTGATCTAGCTTTGCGTGTCCCTCTGATGTCTACTCTCTGGCTCTGGCTCAAGTGCAGTGTCTCCAGTAGCTGTCTGCCTCCGACTCTTTCCCTCCTCCCTGCGCCTCCAGCTGCCATTTCTGCCTGATCCAGCCCCCATCTCTGTCTCTGGCTCTTTTCACTCCTCCTTTCTGACTCACTCCCATCCCTTACTTTAGGCCCAGATCCCAGGGGAAAGGGGCTGGACGCCAGGCCCTCTGGACCTCCCAATGTGACGCCGGGCTCCATAGCACTGGGCAGCAGTGCTGGCAGGGACATGGGCCTGGAGGCCAGCCCCAGACTCCCCAGCCTCCTTGCCCCCCCTGAGATTGCTGACGAGGATAGTGGCTTGGAGTCCCCCCCAGGACAATGGAACTACAGCTCAGATACCTCCTTTGTCACTGCAATTGAAGCTTCTGGAACTGAAGACCCAGCCCCGCATACCTCCTCCTGGGCTGGGTCATTATCCCAGGCCAAGCAGGGAGTCCTGCCTGGTATTCGACCTTCCCAGAGGATGCCAAGGTCTCCAGGTACCCCACAGCTGGTACATCGAGCTGCCAGGGCAGACAGGGAGGCAGAACTAAATACCTGTCTGCGGGCCCTGAGTCTGACCTCTCCAGATGCCTCCCCCTCCCCCATATCCCTCCCTGATGGGAGCCTTGCCCAAAGCCCCCCTCGGGAACCACCGCCTGGACTCCCCGACACCCCCTTCCTCAAAGACGAAGAGGTGTCCCTCGACAGTGATGTGGCTGCCCTCTGGCTGACGGAGGATGAGGCGAGCTCCACAGGTGTCAGGGACCCTGTCCCCTCTTGCTTCTGCCCTCTGGTCCCTGCCGTGTCTGACCTGGATCTGCTGCGAGGGCTCCGAGCACTTGGTGAGAGCCCCGGCCCCATCACACGCTTCACTCGGCCATACCACCTCCAACGGCTGGAAGAAGCCCGTGCTGCTCCTGGTTAGTCTGTTCGGGGCATCCAGAGTCCGACGAGCCTGCGGGAATTCCCGGACACCCCTGTCTCTCAGTCCTGCCTATTTTATTCTTTGTCTCTGGGAACAGCCCCTCTTCTGTCTGCCTTGACTCAGTCCTCCCCTGCCCCCCCCCACCTGGGGCTCAGACTTTTCAGGGCACAGCCCAGAGCTGGCCGAAGCCCTGCGGACAGGCTGTATCCCAGATGCCCAGACAGATGAGGGTGTGCTTGCCCAGCAGTTCAAGCGGCCAGATCCCAAGAGAAGGTGGCGGGAGGGAGTCACGAAGTCCAGTTTCACGTATCTACTGTTGGACCCCAGGTACTCGGGGCAGGGATGACTCAGAGGTGGAAGCTGGAAAATTCTGGGATTGGTTCTTATTTGCTTTGTAGCTTTAAAAGGGGGATTGGCCCTGTCCAGTCATCAGCTTCTTTAACTATAAAAGGTTGGTTAGACCCAGTTCAAAGCTGCTGAGTGTCCCCATGGAGCATCCACCACTCTCTGCCTTAGAAAATGGGGCTTACTGGACATGGATTCTGGTTGCTCTGTGAACTTAGAAACTGTCTTCAGGGCAGCTCTCATCACTTCTTCCTCTCTGAGCAACTCCCTTCATCCAGGGAGACTCAGGACCTGCCAGCCCGAGCCTTCTCACTGACCCCGGCTGAACGCCTTCGGACCTTTGTCCGTGCCATCTTCTATGTGGGGAAAGGGACACGGGCCCGGCCAGATGTTCACCTCTGGGAGGCCCTCAGGCTCCATCGGCAGCCAGGAAAGCAGGTGCGAGGCTAACGATCAGGGTCATGGCAGGGGCTGCTGGGCTATGGGGAGGTGAAGGGAGGAGGGGATTGGAGGGCAGACCCCTGACCCCACCCTGGCCCCCTAGGCCTGCCCCAAAGTGCGCCAGATCTTGGACATTTGGGCCAGTGGTCGTGGTGTGGTCTCCCTGCATTGCTTCCAACACGTGGTAGCTGTGGAGGCTTATACTCGAGAGGCGTGTCTTGTGGACGCTCTAGGTAGGTGCCTGCTCGGGGGTCACATGAGGAACCCTTGATCCACTGATTACCTCACCCCTTTCCTCTCAGACCTGTTTGTGCATTCATCCAATGAGCAATTATTGAGCACCAGCTATGTACCTGCACGCGTACATATTTTGCTCTATTGGTGTGTCCCTGATTAAGAGCAATATGCAGGGGGTTCACTGTCACATCTGCCAGCGGTTTCCAATAATGCCTGACCCTTCCTCTCTCCAGGGATCCGGATGCTGACCAACCAGAAACAAGGCCACTGCTACGGAGTCGTGGCAGGCTGGCCGGCCAGCCGGCGCCGCCGCTTGGGGGTGCATCTGCTGCACCGCGCCCTCCTTGTCTTCTTGGCTGAGGGTGAGCGAGAGCTGCGGCCCCAGGACATCCAGGCACGTGGCTGAGTCCTGGGGAGTTGGCCCTCCGGCCTGAGTAGAGATCAGGGTGTTTGCATGTGGTGGCGGCCCCCTGCTGAAGGCAGCCTACCCGCTCCAGAAGGCTGCCAGGGGTGAGGGGTGGCCCGCAGCATACGGTGTATCTTCCCCCAAGCTGAGGGAGGACTTTGTTACAGATGGAACTTCCGGAGCCTCCCGACATGGGAGAACAAGTAGGGAACCAGAGGATCTTTGGAACATTCCAGTGCTTCAGAACATGCTAGTGCTTTGGCAGGTTGGGCCTGTCTGTGTAATCCACTTTTATCTCCCAGACGCAGGGGACTCACATGTAGGATGGGCCGGGGGGAAACGGCCAAACGCAAGAGCCAGATTTCTCTGCTTCCCAGCTGTGGGACCTCGGACCACTAACTTGTGTCTCTGAGGCTCAGTTTCCTTAGTTGTGCAATGGGGACAGTGACAACTCCCACCTCAGGGAAGGTCATGGTGGAGACGGGAATAAACAAAGGCAGGAAGTACAGTGTGTGGCTCAGAGCCCTGTAGGTGGAAAATCTCTTGGGGAAGGGAGGTGCCGTGATGCCGTCGAGGGGCAGACTGTGTGTGGTGACATGTGGGCAGAACCCAGGAGGTCGACTGGGGTATGGGTGAGCGACCAGCCCTCTTCAGGATAGCTGTGCAACGGGGCTCTCGATTGCTTCTCTGAGACTGTTTCTTCCACTATAAGATGCAATAAATAACGGCGATTTCCTGGTGATGCTGTGCGATTTCAGACTTCACATATGTGAAAAGCTTTAGTAAATGCCAAGCTGCCATCCTGGTGAGGTGTTGATGGGATCATTTTATTTTCTGGAAGTTGCTTCTTCAAAGCGTTTAGTGTATTTAGAGATTTGGGTGGATCCGCCGCCTCATTGGGTTGACCATCTGCCCATCATCATGGCTTAGTGAACCAAGTCCTGCAGGGGGGCGGGGGGGGGG
>NW_024423786.1:44992453-45012618 GCF_017311325.1 Ursus maritimus | reverse complement strand
GGGGGGGGGGCAGCGGGACGGAACCCCCGGCACGTTTCCCCTGCCTCAATTCGTCCAGGCTGAGCCCCTGGCCGCTTTTGGAGACTGGCTGGTATGGTAATTAGGGGCCGGGCCTCGGGAGTGGGTCTGGGCTCTACCATTTTATTTATTTATTTTTAAAAAGATTTTATTTATTTAGAGAGACAGCGGGCATTAGCTGGGGGAGGGACAGAGGGAGAGAATCTCAAGTGGACTCTTCGTAGAGCGGGAGCCCCCCAGGGGGCCTGATCCCACAACCCTGAGATCATGACCTGAACTGTAATGAAGAGTGTGACGCTTAGCCGGCAGACCCACCCAGGCGCCCCTGGCTTCTACCATTTTGACCAAACTGGGGAAACTTCTCTGAACTTCCTTTCCTCTCAGACGTCAACTCTCTGGATAAAGTGATAGCAATTAAAAGTGTGCCCCATGCCCAGGAATTCACAAAGAAGTCACTGGGAAAGAATCCAGAGAAAACCCCCCCCCCCAAAAAATGACCTAAAAGAGATGAGATTTATCTAACAGGATTTCCCAATGTGGACCCTGACATTTGAGGTCAAATTATTTTTTGGGGTAGGAGCAGCATCTCCTGGCTCCACCCACTAGATGCCAGTGGGCTCCACCCACTTCCTCCCACCCCCAGTTGCCTCAATTAAAAATGTCACCAGAATTTGCTAATGGAGGGTGCCTGGTGGCTCACTCGGTTAAGTGTCTGACTTCTGCTCAGGTCCTGCGACAGGCTCCCTGCTCAGTGGGAAGTCTGCTTCTCCCTCTCCCTCTGCCCCACGCCTCATGTGCATGCGCTCTCTCTCAAATAAATCAATTAAATTTAAAAAAGAAAAAAGAATTTGCTAGTGGAAAACAGTGCCCCCAGGAGAACTCCTTTCTAAACTAAAGGTGGGCTTACAAACCAGTGGGGAAGGACCAAAGATGCAGTAACTAAAGGGACAGTGCTCTCCCCGCACCGTTCACACAAACCACAGGTGTACCTTGAGATACATACATTAGAAAATATAGAGGAGTAAGAGCATGGCCGTAGGCAGGAAATCCTGCCAGACAAGAAAGGCAGATTCTTTGGCTTAAAGCAAGCAAGCAAACAAACAAACAGTATCTTCATGGCCAAAGCAACCTTAAACCAGGTTGAAAGACACAATGGGATAGTAAGAGGTACAGACTTGCTGAGTGGCATGGGATAAAAGGGACTCAATGAACCGATGGCGTCAGGCACTTGGCACAGAGCTTTGTATACAGGTGGCATTCAATTATGGCTGCTCCGACCCATGCAACGTCTACTGATCCTCACCTTAACCCCTGTATGAACCTCAGCGGGACAGACTCCTGCCTTCCAGGGACTGGGAGCTCACCATCTGCCTCTGCTCTGGGAATACTGCCCAAGCAGTATTCTGAGGAGGGAGGGAGAACTCAGGAAGCAAGCCTGGACTGCCAACGCTCTCACTTCTCTGCAAGTTAGCCCTGAGGGGGTGGCGCCCGCATCAGCCCAGTCTGCAGACGGGGAAACTGAGGCTCAGGACCACCCTGCCCTGCGGTCACCCAGCACAGGTCCGGAGACTCAGATTGTCACTTCTTTTTATTGAGTTACAAGTTGAGATGTGCAGGTTCGGTGGCGCCAGTCCCCCTATCCCTCCCCCCCACTTGGGCAACAGTAGCTCCCAGCGCCAAGATATGGGGGGTGGGGAGGGTCTCGGGCAATGAGGCGGGGCCCCGAGGGTCCCGGGATCAAGCACGGCTGACACGGAAGACAGAGAGCGGGGTGGGGGGCCTGCCTCGGCCGTGGCGTTGAGGGGCAGGGGCTTCTGTACAAGGTCATCCTCCACGGGGGTTCCGGCTCCGGCCCCAAAACACCGATGGGTCCGGCAGGATGGAAACGGAGAGCGGTGTATCCACTTGGCTCCCGAGAATGCCACGTCCTACCCAGCTGGCCTGGGGGCGTCTCCCTGACCTGACTCCGCCCACCGGAGCGAACAGCCCGCCCAGGTGGTCCGCGCTGCGGACGTGGGGCGGCTCCTGGCTTCCTCCAGCTGCTCCTCGGCTTACCAAGCGATGCCCGCCCGGCCCAGCGGCTACTTCTTCTCTTCTGGGAGCGCGGGCAGGGGCTCGGGCAGGGCCTTTGGCGAGGGCTCGGGCTCCCAGAGCAGGAATTCATGGAGCAGCGTGTTGACCGTCTCAGGACACTCCAGCATCACCATGTGGCTGCCTTCATCAATGAGCTTCAGGAAGGCCAGCAGCAGGATCTGCGGGGGGCACAGGTTCAGGGTGGCAAAGGCAGAATGGTGCTGCGTGGGGCCAGGCTGCCCTGAGACACCCAAGCCCATCCACACCAGGCTTGTAGCATTAGGAAGTCCCTCCTGGGGTCTACCCCTTCAACCCTCCACTTCCACCCAAGGGAAAGCTGGAGGATAGCCTGCTGCCCCAGTGGAGCTCAAGTCAATATTCATTCAACATTTATGACGTGCCTACAATATGTCCAGAGCAGGATTTCTCAATCAGCACTACTGACATACAGGGCGGGATCATTCTCTGTAGCGGGGGCTGTCCAGTATACTGTAGGATGTTAAGCAGCATCCCTGGCCTTGACCCACCAGATGCCAGCAGCAGTGTCCCACTTCCCCCGCCCCACAGTGTGACAACTTAGTATGTCTCCAGACATTGCCAAATATCCCTAGGGAGCAAATTCACCGCTGGGTGAGAATCACTGAGATAGAAAGACAAGGTCTCTCATGCCAAGACAAGGTCTCTCGTGCCAGGCTTCTCAACCTTGGCATTACTGACACTTGGGGTGGGAACACTCTTTGCTGTGGGGCCATTCTGCTCACTATAGGGTGCTGAAAAGCATCCCTGGCCTCCACCCACCAGATATCAGAAGCCCATCCTCCCCATTCAGGACAACCAAAAAAGTCTGCAGACATTTCCAATGTCCCCCGGAATCAGAATCCTTGCTGGTTAAAAACTGCTGGTCCAGAGCTAGGCCAAGCTCTGAGGATCCCAAGACACCTTCTCGGTAGCCTCTGATCTAAAGATCCCCTGGTCCACCCTCTCCCAGAATTACGTATTGTGTCCCTGGTCACTTACACAAATCCCAGCTGTGCAGAGCACCTTTTATGCATAGTGGGGAACGCACCCAATCCTAACACCTGCCCAGGGCAGCCCCTCGTTCTGGATTGCACTTTCAATCTAAGCTCTCCCTTCTCTGGGCTGAAGCACAAGGCAGAATCGCACTGGGGCGCGTGCGCAGGGGATATAGGGGGGTGTGGTGGCTCGGATGCCAAGGCCCTACCTCGGCCATGCGCTGGTCTTCCTCCACTGGCACAAACTTGTCGTGCATGCCATGAACGAGCAGGACGGGCACCGTGAGCTCAGCGTGGTAGACCTCGTCACCTTCAGGCCAGTACTGGCCGCTCATCATGGCTCTCAGGACAAAGGACGACACGTTGAACGCATTGCCCTCCTTCAGTAGCTGCTTCTCTTTGGCTCCTTGGCGGGCGAAGCCAGCCCTGGTGGTGGGGACGCACTCCTGGAGGCCTCGTGCCAGCTCGGCCACCAGGGGCGCCTCCAATGCCCGTCCCAGCAGCAACACAGCCTCCCCTCCCACCCGACTCGGAGACATGCCAGGGTCTCCCAGGGCCGGGGTGACTCACTTGAGAAAGCTCCAAGCCAGGCAGGGCGACAGGCAGTGCAGGACACATGTGGGCATGTTGAAGATGGAACAGAAGCTGGGTTCCAGTGCCGTGGGGCCCCCGCCGTTGATCATGATCACCTTGTGCACCAGGTCTGGGTACTCGTGTGCCAGGAACGTGCAGAAGGAGACGCTGCCGGTGGGTAGGTGGGGGGCGGGGAGGGTTGGAGGGGGGCGGTCAGCAGGATCCAGGCAGCGAGGGAGTTAATGCCCTCCCCTCACCCAGAGACAGGTCCTTGAAGGCCAACATTCTTCCCCTGGGGCGCACGGGCACTGGATGGGAGTGAGGGATGGGTGGGGGGGCATCTTGAGCGCCCCCAAACTATAAGACTATGTGTGTGTTAAGAGTGATTTTTTCCCCTTCTTTTTGGAGAGAAGATCCAAACCCAGAACTTTCATTAGATCCTCAAAGCCGCCATGACCCCCAAAGGGGTAAGAATTACTTATTGCCAAGTGTTAAGAAAGCAATCCAATTAGACTGCTACTTTTTGGTTTCCCAGAGAAGGTCCCTGTTTCCTGTGCATCCCTTTCCTGTACGGATCCTCTGTCTCCGGCCTCTGGGCATGGCACATTAGCCTGCCTTATGCAGGGCGGAAAGGTGCAGTCTGAGGAGCCCCTACAGTCCAGCTCCTCATTCCCTCTAAAGCTGGGTTCATTTGGCAAACGATGGCCTGTGGGCCAGCCATTTGTTTTTGCAAAGAAAATTTACCATTTGGTAGATTTGTAAGTTATTTAGTAAATAAAGTTTTATTGGAACACAGCCACACCCATTTGTTTACAATTATGGCTACTTTTTTGCTATGACAGTAGAGTTGTGAAGCTCCAACAGAGACGACCATATGTCCTATAAACCTAAGAGTTTCTAGGCCCATTAAGAAAAAATTTGCCAACCCGAGCTGTGAAGAGGAACACGATACAAGCAAGAGTCAGTTGGACTTAACAGTACCAGTGACTCCCTGTGTGCCCTTGGGCAGATTGCCTAACCTCGCTGAACTTCCGTCTCCACATCTGTGAAATAGTAACTGGGCTGTCCTCATAGCATTGTTATGAGGTCACAGGAACTACCACAGATGGGTGCTCATTTAATTGATGGAAACATTTAGCATAAGCATCCACTTTTGGGGGGTGTTATCATATAAACAAATAGGAGCTATGTTACTTCCCAGCCTGGCTTCCTTTCTTTCAGAAACATATGTAACATTTCTTTCTCTTGTCTCATTGCATGGGCCACACCGCTAAAACAGTGGTTCTCAAACTCGCCAGCTGATCGGATCCTGCCTTTCCTCCTGGGTAAAGGAGAGCAGTACCACTTGGCAGTAATCAGGCACCCAGGCCCAGTCTTCAATGCAGTGGGCACTCACCTAAATGCTAGATGGTATCATGTATCGCCCCTTTAAGTGGGAGTGAATTACAGCAACCTGTGGCCTTGTAAAAAGACTTTACAGGATTCTAGTTAGCCCTTCCTTAGAGGCCTTGGGATCTCCAGAGCAACTGATTTTTGAACTTAAAGATAGTGGTTCTCAGTCTGGGATGATTCTGACTGCCAGGGAACCTGTGGCAATATTTGAAGACACTTTTTTTTTTTTTTTGAAGACACTTTTGATTGTCATGACCATCACCAGGCCATTGTGCCGGTGGCAACCAGTGGGGAGAGGCCAGAGATGCTGCTGAACATCCTACCGTGAGCATGAAAGCCCCTCCAAGAGAGGAATGACCTAATCCAAAACGTCAGTAGTGCTGGGACTGAGAAACACTGCTTTAAAAGAGTATGAAACAACAGCAGTGGTGGCGGGAACCCCTATCTTGTTATAGACATTAATGAGAGTTTTCAAGGAGAGAAGTCAGCGTTTGGCAAGCGGGTGTCCAGTCCCTGTGACCCCCACCTCTCACTCCCATCCCCACCCCGGCATTGGCTCACCCGTAGGAATGCCCGATGAGCACGTTTCGCTTCTTGGCATAACGCTTGAAGATGGCACGCATGTCCTCCGCCAGCGCATAGAAGGTGTAGGCTGCGGCCACCTGGGGTGCCGAGCTGGCCCCGTGACCGGCCAGATCGGGTGCCACCACCTCATAGCCCAGGCGCACAAAGAAGTCCAGCTGCTCCTTCCAGATGGCCAGGGAGCCGCCAACACCGTGGATGAAAAAGAGCACCACGTCGGCCTGGGCACCTTTGCAGCTTGTGATGCGCTTCTCACAGTCAATGTGGATGGTGCGCTTGGGGCGCCGGGCCCGCCGCCGGCGACCACCACTGCCACTCCCGGCACTGCCTGAGCCCGAGCGGCCATCGCTGCCCGCTGGGTCGGCCAGCTCCACCTCTAGGGCGGCCGGCGGCTCCCCGGAGCCATTCTGCCCATGTAGGAGGTCAGCTCGAGGTGCCCGGCCCAGGTTCTCCACCAGTAACCGCCCATTGCGGTACACGGTAATTCGGCGCTGACAGCGGACCAAGCCAGACCGGTCCCCCTGGGCAGCATCTGGCGGTGGTGGAGGTGGGTTGGGGGCTGGAGCAGGCCCAGCATGCTTCACCCGCAGCACCCGGCCAGGCTTGACCTCCACAAAGGTGTAGCCATCACTGGACTCCACGCTCTCCAGAGGCCCCACAGCGTTGGGTGGCGCGCCTAGCAGGCAGCAGAAGATCCCATCGGTCACCCCGGTCAGCATGGTGTGTCCTGCAAGTGGGGGCACAGCCATCTCAGGGGCCATCTACATGAGGAGCCCTCCACCCCCACAGCACCCAATCCCTGCACCTGGGTCAGGTAAGCTGTACCAGGAGGCCCCTTCTGGGCTTCAGTTTTTGGAGGGCCAGAGCTAGCCAAGCACCAAGATGTTTTGTCTACCTAGTCAGTGCCTGCATGGTGGTCGGCCACCCTCCTGGGCTATCCTAGTCTATCCTAGTGATAGGGACCTGGCTATGGCTGACCCCAAGAGGTGTCCATAGGGAAGGTGGTATAGTCCAGGGCTGCTTCTTGGAGGAGGGGATATTGCGGCAAATGAGGACCCCCCCAGCTCAGGGTTATAGCAGCTATGGCTTCTAGAACCCATTCATTCATTCATCCATCCATCCATCCATCCATCCATGCACACATTCTCATTAACTTACTTTCACCAACTGGGCACATTCTGACTGCCTCTGAAGGCATCTAAAAAGGTGCAGATTCCAACGAGCCTCCATCCAGGCCTCTGAACCTGGCTCCTGAAAGGTGAGGCCCTGAGGGAGTGGGTTAGGGACTGAGCTCCAGAAGGCCTTGTCCAGCTCCGCAAGACCCACACTGGGTCTATATCACAGACGGAAAAGCTGAAGCCCAGACAGTCTGTTCCCTCGTCAGTACCCCGGCTTCCGGGGGTCTGACACACAATCCCCAAAGGTGGAGAAGAGGATGGAAAAGGTAAAGCCCTCCCTGGGGGCCTCCGGTCCTCTAGCCTGCTCTCTGGGCCACCCCCCCCCGTGTCCATGGCAACCACAGGCAGTTACATAACTCAAGGGGGATACCCGTGCAGTGCACCCCCATTGTCTAGGGCCTGGAGATGGGACCAACCCCTCCCCCGTCCCCGTCCTGCGCGCCACGGGGATAAGACTAGCGGAAGGCACGGCCTCCGATGGCCCGTACTTGCTGATAGAGGGAAAGCAGGTCGCGCCCCCCCTCCAGTGGAATCCCAACCCCGGATTGCGGAGGGGGACGCAGATGCGCCACGCCAGGTCCCCTCCCCAGAGCCAGATCCCTGCCTCTCAGGTGTTAGTAAGCCCTGCGGCGGGGTCGAAGCCACTGGGGCTCCGCGGTTTCCTAAGAGCCCGAGCACTGGCTTTGTTCACACCCCCTTCCGAAGTGGAAGCCCCGGGGACCTCGATGTCCCCTTTCCAGAGCCCACTCCCCGCTCACCTCATCGAGGGCCCTGTAGCCCGGGGCTGGGCGGAGGGGTCCCAGGCGGAGAAGCCAGCGTCCGCCTGCGGCGCCGTTTTACATGGTGGCACGGGGTCGGCCCAGGCGCGTCTACGCGGGCGGGCTCGGGCCCACGGCGGTCAGCGCGGGGGCATCCCGCGGCCGCCGAGAGAGCCGGCCCTTTAAGTCTCTCCCCGGGGGGAGGGGCTGTATGCCGACGGACAGGTGTCTAGACCAATCAGAGCTAAGAAATGACCTGGCCTAGTTAGACTACCAATCATAGGCGGTATCTCCGGGATGAAGGCGGGCTCAGGAAGCAGCAGCCCCACCCCCTTCAGGGGGTTATCTAGGAGGAGGGAGGAATTAGGCCTGGCCCAGGGCCGAGAAGGGGTCACAAACTGGGGTCTGTGGAGCTCCGAGGAGGCAGCAGCGGGAGCCCTTTACTGTGAATAGGATCCCCTCGTCTAGCCCCTGCCTCCGAACAGCCCTGTACCCTCCAAATGGGGCCCCCGTGGTCCTCTATCTGTGCTGACCTTTCCGTTCTAGGGACTCCCAGATCTTTTCAATTCTGGGTGGGGAAACTGAGGCTCATAAAGGGCACAAAGTCACAAGGCAAGCTGGGGGGCTGCGGGGCAGAGGTGGGACTTAAAACCACGGCTGTGTGATATCAAGTCCTGGAAATTGTTATTCGTTAAACCTTTAAGCAGACAACTTGAAGCTATGAGTAATTAGGGAACTGGAGTTTCACAGACAGGCCAGTTTAACCGTTGGCCAACCTAACCGGTGACTCGATGGTCCCAGCTGGAGTCAGAGATCCCAAGGTTCACATCCAGCCTCTGCCCTTTGTTGATGTGTGACCTTGGGCAAGCCACTTCTCTTGAGACTCCACTTATTTCTCCATGAAATTAATCCCCTCATGAGTTTGCTATGCAGGTAAAAACACCCAGAATGATGTGTTCAATACATTATTGACATTATTATTGTACTGGTTTAGTAGTATAATACTGTACAGTTTTGCTAAGTGATGGTGCAGGTAGGATGGGCTTCAGAGGACAAGGGGTTAACCATTCCTTGCCCACTCCCATCTCCTGGAATTTGCTGCCAGAGCTGGATTAGGTCCCACCTCCCACTCTTGCCCACTCAGAGAGCTCCTGGGAGACTACAGTTGATTCATGCAGTAAAAACTCCCCTTCTCCCCCCCGCCCCGCGCCAAGCTGGGAGATCTGGGGTGCCTGCAGGGACTCAGCCACAAGCCTCGCCCTTGTGGAGCCCCTGGGCTTTTGGGGGAGTCTGGGGAGAGTCATATGGAGACATGGTTGGGCCGAAGGGAGGGATGGGGCTGGGGGAGAGGACAATATCCGAGGATTTTAAAAGTGAATTGCGGGGTGGGGGGGATGAATAGGAGAGCATCAGGCATAGGCGGATGTGGCTGAAATTTAGAGGGTGTGTGTGTGTGTATGGAGGGCGTCATATGCTTGCCAGGGGAGCTGAATATTTTCCCTGGCGCAACGAGCACCACAGAGACTGTGAGGCCCAGATCTGAGCATTAGAAAGATTTTTCTAGGGCCAGAATGGAGGTACCACCAAGGGCAAGCTTGAAACACGTGAGTTTTAGATTGAGAAACTGAATCCCCGAAAGGAGCAGGGACCACCCCAAGGACATCCAGGCAACTCCAACTTAGGTCTCCTGGGCTCCCCGCCAAGGAACAGAGACTTGGCTGGGTCCAGAGAAAAGCTGCCAGCCAGCTGTGTGCCATCTGCCTGCCTCCTGCTGGGGGAAGGAGGACCAACCAGCCGTTTCCTGAGGCTGCCACCAGCTGCGCCACGGTCACCTCCGGGCACCCTCTGCCCGTCGACAAGCGAAGGAACCACAGCTCCCAGCGGACCCCGGGACACAACGTCTTGTACGCACGCGCGTGCCAGAGAGGTGCCGTTCGCCTGCCGCCTTCTGGTCCACATGAGGAACTACACTCCCTTGCCAGTAAGGACTGGACGCTCCCGCAGATGAGACGCAAGCGCAGAACTACCACTCCAGGAGGACCCGGAGGCCATGTGGCCTCTGCGCTAGGAGAAACTACATTTCCCAGAAGGTTTTGTACCGCCCGGGCAGAGCCTATTCGCTTTGGAATAGCCGGCGTGGGGACGTCGCGACCGGCGGCTGGACATGGCTTTCTTGATCGGATCCGTAGGTCGCCAGTTGGGTCGCGTCAGGTGAGTCCTCACGGGGACCCTTCCCCAAATCTGGAAAGAAGGGCGGTGTCGGGGCTGGTGTCAGCTGTTTACTGACAACAGGACTTGCCAACGCCTTGAGCCTTGATGGAGTGCTTCTTGCAACGGGGCTCCGTCCTGGCACGGATAAGGGAGCCGAGGCTCAGAGTGGTTGAGCGTCACGCCCAAGTCACAGAGCGCCCCCTCTGACCTTCCTCGCCATCTCTCTTACCCCCGCAGGTGGCTCCAGCCCCGCGCCTGGCTTGGGCTCCCCGACGCTTGGGGACTCCTCGCCACACAGCAGAACCGGGGAAAGGCGCGTGGAAATGAGTATCAGCCGAGCAACATCAAACGCAAACACAAACACGGCTGGATCCGGCGCCTGAGCACACCGTCCGGCATCCAGGTCATCCTTCGCCGCATGCACAAAGGCCGCAAGTCGCTGAGCCACTGAGGATCGCGAAGCGGCCGGCAGGACCCCCATTAGAGCATCTCTCTGTCCTGGGACCTCTCCTGCCGTTGTTTTTGTGGGGAGCCGGGACAACTCAGACATGAGCGCCCCTCAAGTTGTGGAATCGCCCCCGGGGGAGGAGTCTGGGGTTGGACTGAGAGTGGGAGTAGGAAGTCAGACCTTGCCTAGTCCCTTTCCACGCTATTGAATTGGGAAGAATTTCGAACATACGGCAGTAGTCTACAGTGAACCCTGTGTACTCAGTACACAGCTCTGACCACCAATTACCCACAACCCACCTTCCCCCTGTGTTATATGGCAGCAAATCTCAGGCATTGGGTTATTTTTTTTGTATTTCAGAATGCATCTCTCCAAGAAAAGGGCTCTTTAAAACATAATCACAAAACTTTTCACATCTAAAAAGTGGTTAACAATTCCTTAATATTGTCTAATAAATGTTCAAATTTCCATTTGTCTTATATATGTCATCATTTTTCACAGGTCTGGGAAGGCTGGTGGGGAGTTAAGGGTTTGAATCCTCCCGCTCCTTGGGGATGGGTTGTGTGACCTTGAGCAAGGCCTTAACTTTCTGAGGCTCATTTGGCTCCCACAAAATGAGGTGCTTCTTTCTCCTTTGCTGCGTTGTTGGAGTACTACTACTCAGTAGCTTCCACTTAGTACTATGGGGTACTTTCTATGTACTGGGTGCCGGGTCCTTGTCTGGTGGGCAAGGGAGGGGCACTTGGTTTGTACCCAGGCAGTTTGGAGAGAGCGGAGTCAGGTCTGAGAGGAGGATCATAAGGGCTGTGGGAGCCCGGAGGAAATTTCGCCTGGCTTGGACTTGGGAAGAATGTAGTCCAAGAAGTCTTCCTAAAAGACGTAGCAGGGCCTGAGAGGGCCCAAAGGGGAAAAGGATTAGACCCAGGGGTCAGGATAAAAGGTAGGTGAAAGAAGCCAGATGTTCTCAAAATTCGGGGCCAAGCGGATGAGACTGGATCCTTGGGGGACTGGGGAGCCACGGGGCATCTATCTGAACAAGAGAATCTGAGCTGTCATTTCCAAGATAGGAAGCAGCAAGAGCAGAGCAGTTTAGATATGCCGAAACCTAAGGTTAGGACCCTGGCGGGGATGCTGGAGGTGTTACGGTAGGTCCCTCTCTTCCGGGGTTGCTGTGGACACTCCATGAGACACCATATTAAAAAGTGAAGTAAACACTAGAAAAAGGAGAGACCTGAAAAACCTCCCGGAGTTGTGGACTACAAGTCCCAAGAGGCTTCGAGGTTACGGCCTCCACCCACTTCCGGATTTTGCTGCCTTCGCTTCCAATTCCCGGGCGGGGTTTTGCTTCTTCAACCGAACTTGACCACGAAGGGAGGAGGTGTGGTGGCCAATGGACGCGTAATTTAGCGGGGTCTGGCCAATGGGAGCGCACAGAGGCTGCTATTCTGGGGCGGGGCTAGAGGATAGGCCAATGAGCGAAGGGCGGCGGCGCCATCAGTGTGGGCTGTGCCGTGGCTGGAAGTTACTGTGCGGCGGCGGCTAAGAAGGCGGCTGTGGTGGCGGCGGCGGCGGCTGAGGCGGTGGCTGAGGCAGCGACGGAGGAAACAGAAGATGGTGAGAGAGGCTGCCGGGCCCCTACTCCCCCTCCGTTCAACAAAATGGCGCCGCGGGCCCACCCACCTCTAGTAATCCCTGAAGCCCCTCACCTCCCTGCCCGGCCCCCTCAGGCCCCGCCCCGCCCCTCGTTCTGCCCCATAACCTTCAACCTCGGGACCCTGCTGTGAGCTTCCTGCTGACCCCGCCCCGGCTCCTTCTCTCCGACCCCTGACCCCATCTAGGCTTCCAGGCCCTGACAACTCATTCATTTCCGGGTCGCTGCTCCCCCGGAAATGGGTGGGGGTGGGGGTGGGGTCCCCCGAGACCCCCATTTCAGGCCTCGTCCTCGGCTTGCCCGGCCTGGGTCTCGCCAGTTTAGGAGGGTTTGGGAGCCCGGCCTGGGGATTGGGGCGGGGGAGGGGGCTTGACATCGTGACATGTGGGGCTTTGTCTCCAAAGGAAGTGCGACATCACAGAATGCCCAGGTCCCCCAGAGACCTGATCCCATCCCCAGCATTTTGGGCCCGGACCTGCCCCTAGGACGGAGCAACTTCATCTCTCCGATCCCCAGCCCTCTTCCTTGTTAAATGGAGGTAGCAGTAGTCCAGACCTGATGGGTTGTAGCAATTCAGAGAACTGATGTCATGAAGGGCTTAGGACAGTGAACGTTCAACAGATGAGCTGGGGGACTTGGGGCTGGTGGCATCCTTTCCCAGCTGGCTTCTCATCTTTAAGTGGGAATAATGCCAGCTGGTTGGGCCACTTGTCCTGGGATTTGGCTATAATGGTTCTTTGGGGTTCTGTTCCCGACCCTGTAAAGTGGGATGGTGACTTGGCATCAGAGTTGTGCTCAAGGCCCCCCCATCCCCCACTATTTGGCATCCCCAGGACTGACGCGGGTGATGCAAGCTTTTGTCAGGGCAAGTCAAAACCCCATTGTCGCTGGGCCCAGGTTCCCAGCTCACAACGCATAGCTCATGGAATTTGGTCGGGGATAGGCAAAAGGAGGAGGAGATGGGAAAGTGGGTTCTTAGCATGTGGGTTCCTAAACCTGGGTGTTGTCCTTGATTCATTGCTGCAACATCATCCCCAATGTCCCATCCATAAGAAGTTCTTATGGCTTTGCCTCTAGAATGCATCGTGAATTCATCCACAGTTACCTACCCTGGTCCAGGCACTGCTGCCTCCTGCCTGGATGCTTTTCTCAGCCACCTCCCTGGTCTCCTTACCTCCATCCTGCCCTATTGGTGGTCTGTAATTCACCCAGAACCAGAGGGAGCTTGTAATTTAAAATATAAATCTCATTATACCACTTTCTAGCATATAAGATACTCCAGGGGCTTTTTGTAACCCAGATGAAACCCCAGCTTCCCCAAGGCCCCCAAGGCCCCCAAGGCCCCTGTCCACCTCTGTGACCTCATCTCTACCCGCTTCATTCCTCCCTCTGCAAGCTCCAGCCATACTGGCCTTGTTTTCATGTCCTCACACTCGTAAGTCCCTTCCACCCCAGGGCCTTTGCACCTGCTGCTCCTTCTGCCTGGAATGTTCTTCCTGTGAACGTCACCTCCTCAGAGCAGCCCTTCCTGACTTCAGGAGGCCCTTTGTCTCACCTCTCTTGGCACACCTTTTCTTTTCATCTCCCTTTGCATGGGTCACTTGTGCGCTCCCTGCACAGGGATGGCACACACATGTTCAATGAGTGTTTGCTGAGGCAGTGGACAGCATCTGGGCCGAACTGTGGCTAGGATTTGTCTGGCTGGAGTGAGGATTTCTCCCCTGTGTCTGAGGCCTTGTTTTTCTGCTTAGCTGACAGGAAATACTGGTCATACCGTCTTCATTCATTTATTCAGCACAAACACATTGATGTTAACAGCTGGCCTTCAAGGGAGCTCTGTGAGAAGCTCATTCTAGGCTGGGAGGTCCCTTTCCCTAGGTCACACAGCCAGTGAGGGGCCCAGCCAGGATTGAGTGTAGCTGTGGGGCTCCCGCACCTCTCACCTCTCTGCCACCTGGCTCCATGTGAGCCCTGCCAGGGGTCCAGGATTGACACAGCCCTGCCCTGCCCTCTGCTCTCAGGGAGGAGCCAGTCTAGCAAGGGGGGTGGATGTGTAAACAGATGACCTCGCTGGGGTGTGATCTTGGCTCTGGCAGAGGCTTCCAAGGTGTGGAGAGAGGAAAGAGGCAGAGGGGGATTTTGAGCTGGGTGGAGAGGTTGGTAGGTGTTGGTAGGGAGAAAGGAGGGGCATTCTGGGAGGATGGCACAGCAGCAGCAGAGACGGAGGGGGTTTGTGGCAGGAGGACAGCATGGGCCAAGTCAAGCCAGGCCTGTGGAGGGGTTTGAGCAGGGATAGGAGCCCCTCCTCGCCCTTCAGGTCTCCGTGCCTGCATCGTTGCCTCTGGGCAGCCCTTCCTGATCCTCCAAATCAGCCACATCTTTCCCCAGTGCTGTCCTGGGTCTCACACGTCACCTCACAGCACCCTGTCTTCATGGTCACTCTGCATTCACTGCACAGCTCTTGAATCACACCTGTGTCCTTGCGTACGGGATGCTTCCCGGCACCAAGAGCAGCCCCGTTGTGGCTTACCGCAGTGCCCTGGTGCCGGGCCTGTCACATAGTAGGAGCCTGAAGAAAGCCTCGCTGGATGGATGAAGCTGGGCCCGTCGTCTGGGGTGGAGTTGGGGCAGGGGTCCTGGGATGGAGGAGGCAAGTTTGAGGGGCTTGGAGCTGGCTCTAGGGTAGTAGGTCACCCAGATGTGAGGGCCACTTCCTGGGTGGAAGTGGGAGGCCTATCCACATTCCAGATTCCGTTGCTGGTCCATACTGCCAAGGTCTTGGTAGGGCCCTGTAAAAGAAGGGCTGGGCCCCACAGAGGTGAGGACATCTGTTCCCACCTGCCCTAGAGGGTGGTGAAGGATACCTGAAGGGCCACTTTCTGAGGTTGCTTAGCTTGGGCTCAGGTATGGGGTGGGTGTCCCAAAGCAGGGTTAATGTAGCCTGCAGGGCCTCTGGGCCCTGGGTTTTCAGGCAGGGAAACTGAGGCACTGGCATGGCATGTAACACAAAGAGCTTGGCCTCTGAGGTTGGGTGAACCTGGGTTCAATCTGCTTCCTAGTTTTCTTGTTGGGGCTGGATGATCTCAGACAAGTACCATGTGACCTTTCTGCCTCAATTTTCTCATCTTTATTATGAGGTGACTCCAGCTACTGGTGGGCCATGTGGGGAACCCCTCCCCAGCTGCCCCATTCCAGGCCTGATGACAGCATTGCCCTCCTGTTCTGCTGAGAAGTCACTCCCTACCCCAAGCTCTCAGCCATCATCCCTCCCTGAGCATCCCTCAGGCTCTCGTGCCTCAGTTTCCAGAGGTGGACATAGCTCTCACTGGCCTTTCTTGCCCCCATCTTATGACTGAGAGTCACCTTCTTCCCAGAGTCAGGGCATTACCCCTCCAGAAACCTTGCCCTTTCTTGTCCAGCTCATGCTCGAGTGTCAGGAAAAAAGGACTTTTGACGAGTCAGGGCTGTGAATGAATTCTGTTGCTGGCTCCTGGCAGCGGCATGGGCCTGCAAAATCCGGCCCTCCCTGTGAGGGGCAAGGCTCTGTACTGTGGACAGGGCATTCTCCCTCGCAGAGCAGCCTCCGCATCAGTGGGCCCCAAGAGCAGCCCCTGAGCTGACCCCCGTTTACAGACCCGTTTGCTTTCGTCCACACAGCATTTTCTAAAAAGCTCAGCCAACTTGAAAAACCTGGCAATGGCACATTAAAACTTGGATTTCTGAGTTTTCTTAGAACTTGGGAGCTCAGTTGCCCCTGGGCTCCGGTTTTTGTAGAGCGGCAGCCTGTGTCCCGGCCACCCTCTCCCCTTCACCCAGGCCCCTTCTCCCTCACCCCTGTTTATTGTCACTGTGGTCCACAGGGTTTTTGGGGTAGATGAGTCCTTCCCCATGCCAGGTCTCTATCAAGGTAGATAAATGGAAATGAGACCAGGAGTTTAATATTCAGCAAGCGTAGAAGTCAGGTCTGGGCCCGGGTCTGACTTCCCACCCTGCTGCTTCCTCCTGACTTTAACCAAACGGCCTGTCCTCATTGAGCCTCAGTTGTCCCACTTTTTGCCTGGTTACAGGGCTGTTGGGAGGACTCCAAAAGAGAACGCTCACTTCTCCCAGGGCTAGTTACTTTTTCCTGGCCATCCCAGTGTGCACATCAGGTAGCCAGCTTATGGGTGCGTTCTGGAAAACTTAACAGAAGAACACAAAAGACGGAAACTGGAAGTCACCCAGAAGCCCAGTCTTACGGGAACTCCAGGGGCGACCCGGCCTGCTGCCTGGTCTCACTTACCATCTTCCCTGTCTTCTAGGCAGATTTTTTGAAAGGACTGCCTGTCTACAACAAAAGCAATTTTAGTCGATTTCATGCTGACTCTGTGTGCAAAGCTTCGGTGAGTGCGTGCTCTGGGCCCTGGACGTGGTCGGGGAGCTGCCAGTGGGAAGGGGGTGATGTGTGCATTCCTCGGGGTCTCGCCAGGAACAGAGGCTGGTCTTTAAGCCCGGCCCCACCCGACATCTTCACACGTTGTTCTATCTTCGTTGGAGGGTGGGTGCCCAATTGAGGGGTGAGGGGGCCCCTGTCAGCCTACCAGCTCTCCTAACCCATGTCTTCCCACCTCTCCTACAGAACCGACGTCCCTCAGTCTACCTGCCCACGCGGGAGTACCCATCCGAACAGAGTGAGTGGCCTCTGTCAGTCTGTCTCAACCTGGCTGCTGAAGGGAAGGGCCACAGGCCAGTGTAGGTAGTGACCCGTGGGATGCCAGTCAGCTGCCAGCCCGTAGGAGTAGAGGGAAGCCTGGCTTGCTGTGGGGCCCTCCTAATCTCCACATGCTGGCATCCACATCCAGCTTCAAGGGGGTCCTCATTAGCCCTCATTTGCTGCTCCCCAGCCCTCTCCCCTTCAGCTCCCATAAGTTTGGGTGACCCCGGCCAGCACCGTGTCACAGACCCCGAGATGACTGTTCTGTGGGAGGGGATCTGGCCCAGCCTCGGGGAGGCAGCTCAGGGAGGGGGGGCCACCAGGAAGAGGGGCCTGCAGAGAAGGGCACAGAGCCTGCGGAGCAGGAGGACCCCGGCGTTACTGCGGTTGCGGTGTTTTATTTTAATTGTGACGAAGAAGCTACCTGGACCTTGCATGGTGGGTTCTGTGGTCCCTGGGGCACAGCTGTGTAGATCTGTGTTCCTGGTCTGCCTGGACCTGTGTGCTGGGGCTCATTCCCCTGCCCCAGGGGGGACTCCCACATGTGGCAGAAGGTTCGGTCTCTCCCAAGAAAGCGGGGGCCCAGGTGGAGCAGCAAGCTTGGGCCCTGGTAGTAGCTGTGTATTTGGGAGCAAAAACACTAGGCTTCCCGAAATCCCCTGTGCTCGGAGTGCAGACTGGCAGCCCCGGCTAGGCCACGCAGGGCAGAGACGGGCGGGAAACCAGGGAGGGGTGAGCGCCTGTCCTGGGAGGGGCACTGCAGGTCGAGGTGGGGGCTGGGTCACCTCTGCCTGCAACTTTCTCTGCTTTTTCTCCTCAGTCATTGTGACAGAAAAGACAAACATCCTTTTGCGCTACCTACATCAGCAATGGGACAAAAAGGTAAGGCACGTACGGCTGAGGTGCTAGAACTCGTGGGGACTGTGGTGGCCAGCAGGGGGGCGCCAAGTGTGGAGGACACAGGTGGCTGGGAGACCAGGTGTTTGACGGCTGAATCCGAGTTTGCCAGGCCACGGAGGCGGGGGAAGAGGATTTCAGAGGAGTGCACGGCAGTGTGGAGGCCATAGGGTTCTGGTGCTCAGGGATGGGCCAGGGCTTGTCAGGCGGCACCAAGGCCCGGATAGCACAGAGGCCTGGCTCCCCACAGCCTCCGGCGGCAGATAGACCTCATGTTATTACCTAGAGTCTTTGTTCGATGTTGAAATGTATACATGGTGACAATTCTAGGGGATACAGATGGGTATAGTTGCAGTGAAAAGCCGCCCCCCATCCCCCCTCCGAGGCTGCCTTTCTGACAGAGGACATTTTTTCATTTCCTTCTTTCTTTCTTTTCCTTCCTTCCTTTCTTTCTTTCTTTCTTTCTTTCTTTCTTTCTTTCTTTCTTTCTTCTTTCTAGATTTTATTTGAGAGAGAGAGCACAAGTGGGGGGCAGGGCAGAGGGAGAGAGAGAAGCAGACTCCCCGCTGAGCAGGGAGCCTGATGTAGGACTTGATCCCAGGACCCTAGGATCATGACCTGAGCTGAAGGCAGATGCTTCACTGACTGAGCCACCCAGGCGCCCGCGTTTTTTCTTTTTCTTGAATGCAGATGTGCATGTGTTCTGTATCATAGTTAGTTTGGGGGGGGGTTGCCTCACACTGAACATCAGACAGTGATCTGCTATGGGCCAGGCTGGAGGGGGACCCCATGATGAAGTGACTGCTTAGAAAATCTAAAGCTGCTGAGCCCACTGTGTCCTCCTGCCCACCCCACAGACCTTGCTTCCCACCAGGGGGGAAAGGAGAGTTTCCCGCACAGGCCCACTTTCCTCTTTTGTGGCAATGCATGTCTCCCCTGGGTGGCTCCTGAGTGCTTTTTGCCCCCCACCCCACCCCCCAGGCTGGTCAGCCTGCTTCTCCACCCATTCTGGACGGTGTATGGGTTGTTGGCCAGCGGTGGGGACTCCTCACAGTGCCCAGGAAATGCCTGGCAGTCCCAGGCCAGCGGCCCTGAAGACTGGCTGAGCCAGGAAGGTCTGGTCGGGGGGGGTGCTGGCTTGAGTGCCCCGCTCCAGGACCAGCAACAGGATTTCAGGGGCTCACCTAAGTGAAGATTTACACCCCGCCTCCTTCCTTTTCCTCACAGAATGCTGCCAAGAAGAGAGACCAGGAGCAAGTGGACCTTGAGGGTGAGAGCTCGGCACCCCCCCGCAAGGTCGCACGGACCGACAGCCCGGACATGCACGAGGACACTTAAGACTCTCACTCCCCAACAGGCGCCTCCTGTCTTGTCTGCTCCTCGCCCACCCGCCTTGTGTAAGCGCCCCCCGCCCTGCCCCCCACCGGCCCACCCACACCTGACCATCCATACCACTTCCAACCTCATAGGAGCCGATGTATTTATTTTCCTTGAGTTTTTATTTATGCTGTAAAATGTACCAAGCGATGGTTAAAGGGGACGTCAGACCCAGTAGTGTGATGTTGGTAGATGCTTTTTAAAAAACAACATTGTTATTCACAACCCCCCCCAGGCCCCCCTTTTGCCCTCCACCCCCTCCACCCCAGTTCTCCTCCGGAAAAAACAGAGCGTGTCTGCAAGGGTCTAGAGCCGGGGCCCTGCTGTAGCCCGACAGAATGGGTGGGAGCCCTTCTCCCTGCTCCTACTCTCCAGTCCGGGCCTTAAAGACTTGGCTGGGACCTATTCCGTGCCCAGGCTTTGCCCTGAATATGTGCCAGGGGGAGAAGTCGGCATTTCCGGATCTTTCTCTTAAGTCATTTTATCATGGACTAGTGCGTGCTCCGTGTCCACCCCAATAAAAGGATCTTTCCTACTCGACCTCGCGTCTTTGCTCCGTGTGCCTCAGCCCCAGAGGACGGAGCCACTGAGAATCGTCTCGTCATCACCAAGAGGAGCCAAGAAGGGCCCCTACGTGCCAGGGCCCCGGGACCCACTGGATTCTCTCATGGGCCTGCTGTGGCCACCTCGCTCAGAGCCAAGACCTACCCGGACCCACTCCCATGCCTCACCTGTCAAGGTGTCCCGGAGGACCAGCACACCCCTGAGAGATGGTCCATGTCACCAAGGACATAACTGGTCAGCCCCACGCCCTGGATGCCTTGGGTCAGGGTGGCATGCCCGCCAGCCATCGTGGAGACAGCCCAGGTGGCCCGGCCTCAAGTGCCCCTGGTTCAAAAACGAGGCACATGGAGCTGCGAGAAACACCCAGCCCGGGGGCTGTTGGTCAGCAGTTAACACAGCCAATCGTGGGCTGTCAGCGTGGCTGGGTTTGGGCCTGAGCTTGGAAACGGGGGGGTCATTCAGGCTCCAGGCACAAGGTTTGAGGCTTCAGACGCTGGGCTTGGAGCCAGGGGGAACACTGCTTCTCCCCCTGCACCCAGCCCCAAGTGGGGGGCCATGGTCTGGGAGCTGAGTGCTGTGGCTTTGGGGGAAGTGGGGGTGTTGAGCCAGGCCTTCAGGGGTGCCAACCCCAGATTATCACTGTGGAGCTCCCTGCCTGAGCCAGATCACTCCAGCCTGGGCCACCCAGCGCTTCCTAGGATAGAAGGTTCTGGGGTTCACCACCTAACTGTGCCGTG
>NW_024423786.1:44988478-44992443 GCF_017311325.1 Ursus maritimus | reverse complement strand
CTTTCTTTCTTTCTTTCTTTCTTTCTTTCTTTCTTTCTTTCTTTCTTCTTTCTAGATTTTATTTGAGAGAGAGAGCACAAGTGGGGGGCAGGGCAGAGGGAGAGAGAGAAGCAGACTCCCCGCTGAGCAGGGAGCCTGATGTAGGACTTGATCCCAGGACCCTAGGATCATGACCTGAGCTGAAGGCAGATGCTTCACTGACTGAGCCACCCAGGCGCCCGCGTTTTTTCTTTTTCTTGAATGCAGATGTGCATGTGTTCTGTATCATAGTTAGTTTGGGGGGGGGTTGCCTCACACTGAACATCAGACAGTGATCTGCTATGGGCCAGGCTGGAGGGGGACCCCATGATGAAGTGACTGCTTAGAAAATCTAAAGCTGCTGAGCCCACTGTGTCCTCCTGCCCACCCCACAGACCTTGCTTCCCACCAGGGGGGAAAGGAGAGTTTCCCGCACAGGCCCACTTTCCTCTTTTGTGGCAATGCATGTCTCCCCTGGGTGGCTCCTGAGTGCTTTTTGCCCCCCACCCCACCCCCCAGGCTGGTCAGCCTGCTTCTCCACCCATTCTGGACGGTGTATGGGTTGTTGGCCAGCGGTGGGGACTCCTCACAGTGCCCAGGAAATGCCTGGCAGTCCCAGGCCAGCGGCCCTGAAGACTGGCTGAGCCAGGAAGGTCTGGTCGGGGGGGGTGCTGGCTTGAGTGCCCCGCTCCAGGACCAGCAACAGGATTTCAGGGGCTCACCTAAGTGAAGATTTACACCCCGCCTCCTTCCTTTTCCTCACAGAATGCTGCCAAGAAGAGAGACCAGGAGCAAGTGGACCTTGAGGGTGAGAGCTCGGCACCCCCCCGCAAGGTCGCACGGACCGACAGCCCGGACATGCACGAGGACACTTAAGACTCTCACTCCCCAACAGGCGCCTCCTGTCTTGTCTGCTCCTCGCCCACCCGCCTTGTGTAAGCGCCCCCCGCCCTGCCCCCCACCGGCCCACCCACACCTGACCATCCATACCACTTCCAACCTCATAGGAGCCGATGTATTTATTTTCCTTGAGTTTTTATTTATGCTGTAAAATGTACCAAGCGATGGTTAAAGGGGACGTCAGACCCAGTAGTGTGATGTTGGTAGATGCTTTTTAAAAAACAACATTGTTATTCACAACCCCCCCCAGGCCCCCCTTTTGCCCTCCACCCCCTCCACCCCAGTTCTCCTCCGGAAAAAACAGAGCGTGTCTGCAAGGGTCTAGAGCCGGGGCCCTGCTGTAGCCCGACAGAATGGGTGGGAGCCCTTCTCCCTGCTCCTACTCTCCAGTCCGGGCCTTAAAGACTTGGCTGGGACCTATTCCGTGCCCAGGCTTTGCCCTGAATATGTGCCAGGGGGAGAAGTCGGCATTTCCGGATCTTTCTCTTAAGTCATTTTATCATGGACTAGTGCGTGCTCCGTGTCCACCCCAATAAAAGGATCTTTCCTACTCGACCTCGCGTCTTTGCTCCGTGTGCCTCAGCCCCAGAGGACGGAGCCACTGAGAATCGTCTCGTCATCACCAAGAGGAGCCAAGAAGGGCCCCTACGTGCCAGGGCCCCGGGACCCACTGGATTCTCTCATGGGCCTGCTGTGGCCACCTCGCTCAGAGCCAAGACCTACCCGGACCCACTCCCATGCCTCACCTGTCAAGGTGTCCCGGAGGACCAGCACACCCCTGAGAGATGGTCCATGTCACCAAGGACATAACTGGTCAGCCCCACGCCCTGGATGCCTTGGGTCAGGGTGGCATGCCCGCCAGCCATCGTGGAGACAGCCCAGGTGGCCCGGCCTCAAGTGCCCCTGGTTCAAAAACGAGGCACATGGAGCTGCGAGAAACACCCAGCCCGGGGGCTGTTGGTCAGCAGTTAACACAGCCAATCGTGGGCTGTCAGCGTGGCTGGGTTTGGGCCTGAGCTTGGAAACGGGGGGGTCATTCAGGCTCCAGGCACAAGGTTTGAGGCTTCAGACGCTGGGCTTGGAGCCAGGGGGAACACTGCTTCTCCCCCTGCACCCAGCCCCAAGTGGGGGGCCATGGTCTGGGAGCTGAGTGCTGTGGCTTTGGGGGAAGTGGGGGTGTTGAGCCAGGCCTTCAGGGGTGCCAACCCCAGATTATCACTGTGGAGCTCCCTGCCTGAGCCAGATCACTCCAGCCTGGGCCACCCAGCGCTTCCTAGGATAGAAGGTTCTGGGGTTCACCACCTAACTGTGCCGTGGGACCAAGGGGCTTTTCCTCCCAGCTGTCAGTGGCATTTACACCTGTGTTGAGTCCCTGTGGTCACAAGGCAGGTGCTCACGAAATACAAGCTGACTTCGGTGGTGCTGTGGTGGCCTGAGTCCCCAGAGGCTCTCAGACACCTTGGAATCCCTAGTCCCAGGGCTTGGTCTGACCCTAGGCAGGCACGTGGTGTCAATTATTAGTAAGCACCCTTCAGCTTCAAAGGCCACAGGACAGTGGGAACGGGGAGCAGGTGGCACCCCTGCCCTCACCTCTCTGGCTCTGGTTTCCCCTTGAGGGACTGGGTTCATCTGTCAGTGTCATCCATGGCCAGGGCCCACCAAGGTCTCCAAGTGCAGGCTCCTCAGCCAGCCTTTGCCCACCTCTCCTGCCTTTGGGACCACCCCCTTACTCCTCTGCTCCTTCAGACACCAAACTCGGCCTTCCCACACCTCTGTGCCTTTGCACAGGCTGCTCTCCTGCCTCCAGTGAACCCTGGTTTCTCTTTCACAGCCCTCCAAAGTGCCCCTTCCTTACACTGGCTCCGCTGGGCTCCCCCAGCCATGGGGCAGGGCCCATCAGGCTCTGAGCCTTTGGCTGTGGACACGCTTGAGAGTGGGAGGGGCCGTGTCCCATTCCTGACCACACAGCGAAGAGTCCCAACAACTCGGGTCTGACAGCGGTCCCACAGCGGGGCGTCCTGGCCACTCCCCAATGCCATCCCCGAAAGTGCCATCCCCTCAACATCCAGACTCTGGTGCCAGGTGCCTTCTGATTTTCATACCCCAAGTTCTTTCTACCACATGTGGCTCTTCAGGTGGCAGCCTGGGGGGGCAGTTATGCCAGAAAGTGAGGCCAAGAGGACTGTGTCACATCCGTCACCCTGCAGGGCCAAGGCCAACTCAGGACCCAGGTCTGGCACCCAAACTGCTGAGTCTTTTCAACACTTTGAGATTTCTTACTTTGTCTAGGAGGCTGAAGCCAGGGCCTGAAGCTCTGCAGCTCCTCCCAGGGGCCCCAGGCCTGGAGTTGGCCCCCAAATCTGGGCCGACTCAGAGTTGGTGCAGTCTGGAGTTTTCCATCTGTGGCCTCAAGACCCAGTTCTTAGGAGGAGGCCCCCAAGGGTCACAGGATGGGAGGGGCACCCACCCTAGGCCTGCTAGGTCCCCCCAAAGCCAGCACCAACTACAAGTCACTGGGCCCCCTGATCCCCCTTCCACTGCTCTGTCCTCGGGCACTGTTGAAATATACTTTTTATTGCATTTCTGCCGTTTTACAAAAATATGACAAAATAAATTAAAAACAAATAAATAATCGCCTATTCTGTGTTTTCTGTTGGTTTTTTGGGGTTTCCTTTCGTTTCCCCCATCCCGGTCGAAAGGAAAACGGCAGATAGGGGGGGCCCGGCCCCCGGCCCTGCCCCAGGGAGGGCAGCCAATACTGGGGGCCGTCGGGCCGAAGCGCGTTTTCTCGGTGGCGGCCGCCGCCCCGGTCCACGGACTGGTATTGCATATGAGAACAGGAAGGCAGGGCGGGCGGAGCTAATGCCAGCCGCTGGGCCAGCACACGGCCTGGGGGCTGGGGCTGGGGCTGGGAGAGGGCGCCGGGGGCTCTGAGGGCTCTGAGGTGGGCGGCAGCGGCGGGGGCGGGAGGCTGTAGAAGCTGGCGTCCCCCGGCAGGGGCTGCGGGGCGGGCGGGGGCCCCGCGAGGGCGCAGGGCGGGCACTCGG
>NW_024423786.1:44974844-44988468 GCF_017311325.1 Ursus maritimus | reverse complement strand
GCGGGGGCCCCGCGAGGGCGCAGGGCGGGCACTCGGCGGCGGCGGGGGCGGGGGCCTGGCGGGGGGCGGCGCCCTCGCCCCCGCAGCCCCACGGCCCGTCCCACTGCCAGCAGCCTGCGGGCGGCGTCGGGGGCCGGGGCAGCGGCGTTGGCGGCGGCGCGGGGCTCCGGCTGCGGCGGGTGCGGAGGGCAGGGGCGCCCACCGGGGCCAGCGCTGTCCCTGCGGAGGCGAGAGGGGCCGTTCCGGGGGGGTGCCGCCCCCGCCGCCGGACCCGACTCAGACCCTGCCTGCGCTAACTCCCGGGCTTCCAGGCACATCGAGGGCCTTATTGCTTCTGATCAGTGACAAGGGGTGGGCGTCTTCTGGTGCATCCCCTGCCTCTGGGCACTGGGCCCCTCCCCATCATGGGGAGAGGACAGTCTGAGGAAGTCCCTCTGATTTCTGACCTGCGTCCCTGGTGCTGCAGCTGCCACCTCTTGGGCTCCCTGGGGGATGAGCTGTTGGAGCCCAGGGCTGGGTTGGGCTGGGGTTGGGGCCGGCAAGGTGGGCGTGGGGGGCATGAGGCTGGCACCTCTACTCGGCACGGATGTGGGTGCAGCCTGTGGCCGAGCACCCCGAGCTCCCCAGGGGGGCAGCTCCAGCCCCCACCTCCAAGGAAGGCCTCCTTGAACAGCTGGGCTGCAGGGTGGGGACTTGCATAGAGGCCTGGGGGGGGGCAGTCCCCCCAGTGAGCTGGGTGTGGGGTCTCATAGGGGCAGGAGAGCCTGGGCCGGGTGGTGAAGAAGCCTCCTTCATCTTTCCTGGCCCCCGAGCGTGGTGGACAGGGTGCCCTGGGAGGGGCACTGGGATGGGGGGGCTTTGGCTGTCGGGGTCCTGGAGACACTGAGCAGGCTTTGACTGAGAGGCTCCACGTACCACATACCCAGGTTCCCAACCGGTACCAGAGACCGGGCCTCCTCTGTCCCCTTTAGCCCCTCTCCCCAGGCCTGGCCACCCCATCCCTTCCCGCAAAGCCCGGCCCAGAGTCCCCACCCCCGAGTTAAAGCTTGTGACCTGAGCCTTCCTCTTCAGGCCGGGGGGCGTCCGGCTCCTCAGCCGCAGCCTCGTCCACCGGCCCACTCCGCTGGGCTCGGCCTCCTCCACCGCCGGGGGTCCCGTCCAGCCGGGCCTGCCCACCTGCCCCATTGGACCCGGTGTCGGCCCGGGCCCCGCCGAAAGGGAAGAGCTTGCCGGCGTGGAAGGCCTTGGGAGGTGAGTGGCTGCGCTCTGGGTCCCGCCGGGTCTCAGGCGACTTAAGGAACTTGAAGCTGAGGAAGGCTGGCAGGCGGGTGTCGCTCCCCGTGGGTGACTGGGCAGGGGGTGGCCGGGCGGCAGGGCCGGCCCCCGCACTGGCCAGTGAGGATGTAGCCCCAGACGACAGGAACTTGCCCTGCAGCGGGATGATCTGCTTCAGCTTCATGACGTTGTTGGGTGCCAGCAAGGACCCCGGGCGCTTGGGCCGCTCTTGCCCGTGGCCACCTGCCCCGCTGCCCTTGGCCTTGGCAGAGGCCTTCTCAGGGGCAGCGGGGTCCAGCCCCGAGCCTTCGGCTCGAGCCTCCTCCCGGCCACCGGCATCGCGCTCTCGCCGGGCATGGTGCTCCGCGTGGCGCTGGCGCTCCTCCTCCTCCCGCCGCCGCCGCTGCTGCTGCTGGTAGCGGTGCTGGGCCTGGCGTTCATGTCTCTGGGGGCGGAACAGAGCCATTACAGGCACTGGGCGGAAGGGTGTGTGAGCAGGGGCCAGCTGAGGCCCCAGGCCCATGCGGCTGCTCTTTGCAGAAGTGGCAAGAGTTCCAAACATTTATTGGGCACCAGCTGCTTCCCTGGACCCACCCTGAGGCTCTCTGAGGAAGTAGGCAGAGATCTAACCACTTATTAGGCACCAACTGCATTCCTGGATCCATGCCAGCGCTTTCTGAGAATTGAGATGAGAACGAACATTACCAGCTACCAACTCTGTCCCCAGCCATGTGCTAGACACTGCCTTAAGAACTGGGAGAATGTAAACACATACTGGGCCCTCAGAACCCCTGACAGACAGAGTCCCGACTGGCACAGACCGGAGTCCACGCTGGCCAGTCCGGGAGCCACATGTGGCTTTGTCAATGTCAATTTAAACAACTAAAATAAAATAAAATAAGAATTCTGTCCCTCGGTTGTACCAGCCCCATTTCAAGTGCCCGACAGCCACCAGTAGTGAGGGGCCACACGGCGCAGACACGGAACATTTCCGCCATCACGGAGAGCGCCGCCTGGCGCTGGCGAGCTCTTTGGCCCACTGTGCAGCTTTCTGAGGAATGTGGCAGGAGCTGGGCTTCTAGGAAGCATCAGCTGTGTCCCTGGCCCCAACCAGGACACTGCTGGTGCGCTGGCGATGACTAAAGGTTCACAAGTGCCAGCCTGCTGCTGGATGCCACCGGGGATTCCAGGAGGGACCGGCCCGGGCGGCGTGCTAATTATGACACCGGACTCTGTACCTCTTCCCTCCTGCTAAGAAGCTGGCTGCCAGCCAGGCCAGGCGGAGAAGGCCCGCTGGGGGAAGGCGTCCACCGAGCCTGGCCACCCACCCGCGTACCTTGAAGGCCTCCCGGCGCTGGTACTCAAGCTTGGCCATCTCCTCGGCCACCCAGCCTGGGATGTCAGGGATGGCCACATGGATGAGGTACTTGAGAAGCAGGGCGAAGTGCTGAGGCAACAGAGGAGGAGGCTGCAGGCTTGGGGATGCCCTGCCGCCCCCCCCAGCTCCTCCACCCAGCCACCGGCCCCACCTCGAGCACCACCACAGACACGATGGCCGCCTCAGGGCTGAGCCAGGGGAAGAGACGCTGCAGCTGCCCGCACTGGCCGATTAGGTAGCAGTTGACCACGATGGCCAGGACTCCCATGGCCTCCATCACCTTCTGCAGGGGAACGTGGGGAGCGGGGGCGGGGGGGGCTCAGATGGGGTCCGGCCACCCTTCCCGGGCCTCCTGCCCCTCCCCAGTGCCCCCCGACTCCCTCCGGGCCTTGGCTCTGAGTCCTCGGCCGCTCCCCACACCTGCCACTGGCCGATGCTCTCCACCCGCTGCCCGAAGGGCCGCTGCAGCCCTGTGCACAGCTTGAGGGCGTCACTCCGGATCTCAATGAGGTTGTTGACCAGGGCGCACAGAGCAGCCAGAGGGAAGGCGGACGAGAAGAGGACAACGTAGCCGAACTGCACGAACATCTCCTGGTAGTCCTGGAACGTGTCCTGCAGGCGGGTGCCTGGGTGTGGCCTTGGTCCCCCTCCCTCAGACCCGATGCCTCCTTCCTTTGACTCCCTTCTTCTCTCAAGCCTGCCTCCCGTCCTCAGATTATCCTGAATGGACCCAGAGCTCCCCCTCCAGAAGTTCCCAACCACATCCAGGGCCCCATTTCGTCACGCCCCCTACCTCCACCCTCAGGCCACATGCCCTGCCCCTTTGAGGGCCTGGTCTTGGGCCTCAGACGCCCTCCTCACCTCGTACTTCTTCATACAGCTCTCAAGCTCGGCCTGGGTGAGCTGGGGTGAGGGCCCCTCCTCGGGTGGGTCAATCCAAGACGACCGGTTCTGCCGCCGCTGCCTCCGGCCCGAGTCACCTGAGCCTGGCTCTGGGTCCAGGCCCCCATCTGGCCCCTGGTCACGGCCCTCACCCCCTGCCCGGCGGAGCAAGACGGCCGGAGGCTCCCGCTCAGGACTGCCGGGAGCCCCTTCGGCCTCATCGTCTTCTTCGGCCAGCGTGAAGACTCCCGGCTCCAGCCCCTTCTCCACCATAGTGGGGCTCCCCTCCTCCAGGAGGGCCTCCGGGCCAGGCCGCCGCCGCCCAGCCCCTCGTTCAGCAAAGCTGACCTTCTTCAGCCGGAGCCCGCAGTCCAGGAGGCTGCTGTCCTCGCCCTCCTCCTCGTCATCTTCCTCCTCCTCCTCCTCCTCTTCATCCTCCTCCTCTTCCTCCTTGGCCCCCCGAGGCCCGTCCCCCACCTCCCCACCTTCCCCTGCCGGCCGCCGCTCCACAGTGGCCTCCTCCTCCTCCTCTGGTGCCCCACAGCCCCCGCTGAGACACCTGCGGCCCCCGCTGCCACCTCCACCGCCACCCTCTTCGGCCTGGGGTTCAAGGCGACGGGGTGCAGGGCGCTGGAGGCTCAGCAGGCCGAGCAGGGCACGGGCCAGCTCCCAGGCTGCCTGCAGGCCGAGCTCGCCGCGGCCCAGCCGCCGGTACAGGTGCGGCTGCAGGACCTCGCGCACGTTCTGGAGGAACTGGCGGGTGATCAGCAGAGTGGCCAGCATCTGGGGGCAGGAAGGGGGAGGAGAGAGGCCACGTGGGGCGCAGGCGGGGCCCGGGGCACCAGGGCAGGCTGCTGGGGCGGGGTACCCGCCCTCCAGGAGCAAGTTTCCAGACACATGCCCTGAACCCAATTGCTGACTCCACCCCATTTAGATGTCCCCGGACACGGAGGCCCCAGCTGTCAACCTCTGCAGCCTCTCCCACCAGTCCTCTGCCAAAACATAGCCCAGCAGGCCACAGCGCTCCTAGCCGACCGCCTGGGGTTGCAACGTGTGCTTCCCCCCTGCTGTGGTTCAGGGCCCCCTGCTTGCGGCACTGCCCAGGAGCTCCGTTGGTGCCCAGGGCCTCGAGAGGCCCTGCCATCTGCATCCCATCAGCAGAGCCCAGCCCCTTGGAACATGCACCCTTGGCTCAGGCAGCATGAGGCCCCAAGCACAGCCACACTGCCCGCCCTGGCGAGGCCCTGCGGGCTCGCCATCTGCCCATACTTTGGCCCGGGCCATGAGCAGGCGGCCCCGGAGGGAGAGGAGGAGCAGGCGGAACCGCAGGGCCGCGAGCGGGACCAGCACCGCCCGAAGCTGCCGCTCGAGGCTCTGGGACAGGGACAGGACGAGCAGGAGCTGTGGAGGGACCGACGGACAGGTGGACGGACAGATGGGGGGGCGACAGGCAGAGAGAGGACACACGGACAGACGGACAGAGAGAGAAGGATGGAGGAGGGGGGGGAGGGGCTGGAGAGCCCGTGGACCCCTTGGGCCAAGTCCGGCCCCCCACTGGCCACCACTGGGGGGCACTGCCTTGGGCTGGGGTCTCACCTCTTTCAAGCGCTCCATGTCCTTGAGGTAGAAGCCGATGTAGAAGAGGCTCAGGTAGGAGTTGACGAATTGGAACTGCGGGAAGGAAGCAGTGGGCAATCCCTCGGCTGCCCTGCCCCCAGGAGCCACTCCTGCGCCCCACACAGAGCCCTCGCTGCCCGCCTGCTGGCCGCCACTCACCAGGACGACTTTGATGATGAGGTGCTTCTCGTAGGCGCTCTCCAGCCGGTAATTCTCTGGGGGCCGAGGGGATGAGTAAGGAGGTGGCCCAGGCCCCCTGAAGGCAGCGGGGGCCCTGAAGGGCAGTAGGGACCTTCCTCCCCAGGGCAGCAGGACCTCCCCTTGCAGGGCGTACCCATGTCGTTGAGCCAGATGGCGAGCTTCTTATAGCCCTCGGCACTGGCACTGACCAGCAGGGCCAGCACAACCTTGGGCAGGAAGCGGGCAAGACGGGGCAGCCCTTTCACACTCAGCACCAGCTCCTGCAGGGGCAGGGGGTTCACGGGTCACCCAGGCATCTGGCTCAGCCCAGAGTGGACCTGGGCCGGGGGTGGCCAGGTCAGGGCCAAGGCCGGGGCTGGGGGCCGGAGGTCACCTGCAGCTGGAAGCAGCCGAGCATGAGCAGAAACACGCAGGCCAGGCAGGTGAGGCACAAGGGGAGACTCACAAGCAGCTGGAAGAGCAGCCGCTTCCAGGGTGGGTAGTAGAACTCCTCAGCCCGCGTGACAGGGCTGATGCGCCGGATACCCTGTCAGAGGGTGGGGGTGGGGCTCAGCATGGAGCCGGAGGGGCTGCCCCTGCCCCCACACACCCTTCCCAAGGCCTCTGAATTCAATTTCCCTCCACCACACCACGCCTTTGCTTTTGTGGTACCCCCACCTAGTCCCCCTCTCCCAGTCCCTCAAATGCAATTTCCCACACCTCTCCTTTGGAGCATGCAGAGCCCCCCACCCGGCATACCCTTTCTGATGCTGCAGCCCTATTTCACACCTTGTCTTTGCCCCTGCAGTGCCCCCCACCTCCCCCTCTCATTCTTGGAGTCCTTGGACTCAGACACCCCCGACTGACCCTGAACTGGGGTCGTGGTTCCTCCACAGCTTCCCCAGGTGAGTCCAGTGTCCCCCATTTGTAGGCCAGCTCTGCCCCCCTCCGTTTCCACTCCTCCAAGAACAGGGTTGACCAGACGACGTTGAAGAGGGCAAAAACCACACACGATACATCCCGGCTTGTCTGGGGATGGCGGAAGGCTGAGCTGTTGGCCAGGTTGGCCAGGGAGGAGGGTGTCTCAGGCACCCCAGCCCCTGCCCAGCCCACTTCCAGCACCTGATCAGCCTCTGTAAATGTGTACAGGACAGAGCCAAAGACAGCTGGGTATACCATCGCTGATGTGTAGAAGCCCAACCAGGCGAAGTACATGGCAATCTTCACTCCAAAGTAGTCACAGATCTCATCTGCCAGGAGCACAGTGGGGGCCCCGTCAGCCCTGCCCGCTTCTAGAGACTCCCGCACACCCCCCACCTGGGGCCGCACCTAGAGGCTGGTTTTCACACACAGCTTGCACCCACGACTTCATGAGGCGATTCAGGATGCGCTGCTCATGGACCGGGAACACCTGCTGGATGATGCCGCGGGCCGCCAACTCAGGGACTGTTGGGGGACAAGAGCAGGTGAGCCCCATCCTTCTGCCTGTGCCTGGCCTGGCCAGCCCTCTCCCCTGGCCGAAACCCAAGTCACAGTTTTTCCCTTCTTTTAAATCTTCAGAGGCTCTTCCCAGGGGAGGAGTTCTGAGTGGGCAGAATATCTGGTTCTCCTTCAGAATTTGGGAGGTGCAGAGGCAGGCGGGGTGGGGGGTGGGTGCAGGAATCCACGTGGGAGGGTGGGGTCACAGTGTGGAACCCTATTTTTAAATAAAGCCATTTGAGGGGCGCCTGGGTGGCACAGCGGTTAAGCGTCTGCCTTCGGCTCAGGGCGTGATCCTGGCGATCTGGGATCGAGCCCCACATCGGGCTCTTCTGCTATGAGCCTGCTTCTTCCTCTCCCACTCCCCCTGCTTGTGTTCCCTCTCTCGCTGGTTGTTTCTATCTCTGTCGAATAAATAAATAAAATCTTTAAAAATAAATAAATAAATAAATAAATAAATAAATAAAGCCATTTGGCCTCAGTTCACTGCTCCGAACGTCTGAGGAATGGTGCAGAGCCGGCGTCAGAAGGGGTGAACTCTCAGCAGCTGGTCTCTTGGAGAGGAAACTGAGGCCAGGGCCCCACCACACAGTGCATGGAGTGCTGTCCATGGTCCTGCCCCTACCCTATCCCAGACCCAGAGAACAGTTTCTCTTGGGCAGGCCTCCCGGGGAGTAAGCCCCACCCCTATGCTAAGGCCACACCTCTTCACCTTATTTTATGTCTCCAGGCCCCACCCAATTCTTCACCAGCTTTTAGGTCCGTTTTCTAGGCCCCGCCCTCTTGCATTGATAGGCTGTATTCTAAGAGCCCCACCCAACTCCCCACATGTGATTGGAGGTTAGTCCCGCCTGCTTACTGATTGGCTGGTCCTCCAGGAAGCGCACGTTGTGCAGCGCCTCGCCCTGCTTAGCGCGTAGGTTCTGCAACCAGAAGCGGATGATGCTCTGGCGTTCCTGCAGTGGACAGGGCAGGGCTTGAGCACAGGGAGCAGCGGCCCACGGGCTAGGGCTGCGCACTGGGAGCCAGAGCTGGCCGCACCTGGGAGGTGAAGAAGCGCAGCTCACTTTCCACATTCTCGTAGATGAAGTCCTCCTCGCAAGAGAAGCCACGGGTGCCCCCGCCAAACTCGGCCTTCACCGCTTTGCGCAAACCCAGCTCGTCGGCTCCTCGAAGTAGGCTGCCAGGAAGACACGGAGGTGAGGTCATGGGGAGACCCTCGCTCACCATCCTGGAGCTCGGGTTGGTGTACCTGGCGGCCACCTGGGACGAATGCAGGGCGCTAGACCTCACAGCTGGTGCTTGAAAGGGCGGGGAACTGGGTAGCAGGGTCAGCAAGAGGCCAGGGACAGAGACTCGCCTCTCATACGTGGCGGTGACGAAGAAGGCATAGGCACGCGTGTGGCGGTGGTGGCGGACTTGCACGATGAGCTCGGGGATGCCCACGCGGATGTGGTTCAGCAGCCATAGCAGCGTGTGGTCATCAGTCGTGTCTGCCAAGGGGCACAGACACTGATGGCTCCTGCCACAAGGCCTCTTACAGACTCCTACTCAGGGGAGCCCAGCTCAGGGGAGCCCATCTGGGCACCAGGCAGGCGGCGGGCATGGGTACCTGGAAAGGTCATCAGCACGTCGCAGTTCTCCGTGGGCACTGTCTTCATCCACGCCTTGTGAGACACCAGGTAGCGACCAGCCTGCAGGAGTCGCTTCCCAAAAAGCTTATCTAGGGGGCAGGCGGGGCAGGGCTCAGGTCAGGCCACTCCCAGACCGGGACCCCAGCCTCCAGTTTCATCCTTCCAGCCCTAGCGCCTGCTCGCACACTCGCCACGGCTCCTCTGCTCTCAGTCCGCCATTCGGGGACCTGCAAGCTTTGGCCTTGGCTAGTTTCCTTCCCTCCACGTCCTTGCACCAGCCCGGCCCTCCTCCAGGAATGCCCTTCCCCCAGGTCCTCCCTTACAAATCTTACTCATTCTTGAGGCCCAGCTCCGCCTCCAAAACCACAATCGATAGGGCGCTCACTAGCAGCCCCGAGCGCTTCACCACATCATGCCAGCGCGTCCTCATAGCTGGGCGCGGTTCTTACCCCCATTTCACAGGTGAGGAAACTGAGGACCAGGGCGTTTAAGTCACGCACCCAAGGTCACACAGGCGAGCTGGGATTCGAACCCAGGACCGTATTATTCTTTATCCTCTGCGGAGAGGCTATCTCAAGTGCATCCCTGTCGGGCTGCGATCCGGTAACCCAAAGGGGTGACAGAGCTCAACCCCAGGCCGGGGCTGTCGGAGGGGCGTGTCCGAGTCTCTGCTCTGAGACCCCCGCTTCTTGTACCGTCCCAGCCGCGCTGGCCCCGCCGCAGCCGCAGTGCCGGGAGAAGCCGTCCCCTCAACTGGACTCCAGGCCCGGGACGGCTGACCCCAATCCCACTCCCCGTCCAGCCGCCGCGCGCACCACAGGCACCTGCAACCCTGTCAGATACAGCCACCTCACACATACCCAGAACTCCAGACGCCGGGGCTGCAGGCTCGCCCTCAGGCGGGGGCCTCTTGCCACGCTCGCCCTCCAGGGACGTGCCCCCGGCGCTGGAGGTGCTTTCGGCCATGGCGAGGCCAGGTCAGGTCAGGGGCTGCGGGCGGCCCGAGCGCCGGGGGGCCGCGGGCTCATCGGGCGGGTGCAGCCGCGGAGCGCTCTGGAGGTGGAGACAAAGGCCGCGCCCGCCCGCGCCGGCCGCCGTCCCCGCGTGCCCGAGCGCTGCTTCTCGTCTCCGCCCGCGCGGAACCTCGATTCTCCTTCTCGTCCCCGCGCACGTCGCTTTTGGGTTCTCGACTCCGCCCGTGTTGTTTTCTGGATTTTGTTCTCGCCCGCCCACTTCGCTTTCTGGTGCTCGTCTCCGCCCGCACCGAAGATGCATTCACCGAGGATGTGTCCCCGCCCGCGTCGAATTCTGGGTCTCGTCTCCGCCCGTCCCGGGCCTGGATTCTCCGCCGCCGAGCCTTAGTTTCCCCATCTGCAAGGGCGCGGTTTGGAATCTCGAGTTGGGCGTGATTTGACTACGGCAGGCGGTGGGCGGGGGAGGGCCGGGTCGGGGGAGATTCCAGGTAGCAATAACTTCACAGCTAGAATACGAATTAATAGTTACACCAAGTCCTGCCTCAGGGCCTTAGCATGTGCCTTTCAACTACTTAAGGCACTCCTCACGCCCTCCCCATCCTGTTAACCCCTGCGCCCCTCAGGACGTAACCTCAGAGGGGACCCGATAGAGCTGCCAAGTTTAGCAAATAAAAGTACAGTCCTCCCATTTAAACATGAATGAATTTCAAACGAATACATTTTTAGTATGTCCCAGATATTACATGGGACATAGTTATACCAAAGCCTTATTGTTTATCTGAAATTCACATTTAACTGGGCGTCCTGTATTTTATCTGCACACAGATCCCTGACCGTCCTGAGTAGCCTTTTCTGTTAGAATGAGAGCCCAGAGAGGGCAGGGGCCCCTTCTGGTTTTTAGCGCACACAGTAGGCACCTGATGCATACTTATGACAGATGGAACAACTCGGAGAAGGCGGGTGTCCGCGTTTGTCACTCTTTTACAAATGAAAAAGTTGAGCGGGTCGCGGCAGGGATTACAACTCTAGCGGGTCTGACAGATTCTTCCCCAAGTGCAAGTGTGTCGCCCGCCCGCTCCGTCCAGGAACCAGAGAATTGTCCGTGCGAAAGCGCCCGCGGAGACCCCGCCCAGCCAGTGCGTGGAATTCCACCATCAGCGCTTTATTCCGCTATTTTGCGCTGTCCTGAGTTAACCTGAAAGTAATCCCTGAGACTCCCCTTTCTGGCTTTCGGGGAGCCAGAGACAGACCGGACACTCAGCTCTGCAGGAGCAGGCCTGGGCCAGGAAAGCCCAGAGGGCAGAGAGGGCTGTGCAGGGGATTCCAGAAAGGTGTCCTGTCGGAGCTAGGTCCTGAGGATGAGTTTATCAAATGAAGAAGGGTACCCGAGGAGGAGAGAACGGCGGGAGGGAGAGCTGGGGGAGGGGCGAGAAACTTGGAGAGTTCTGGGAACACAGGTAGGAATCTTTCCAGAAATTTGGACAAGATTTTATTAGGTCCAGGGCGTGGATTCCCGGAAGTCATCCCTCTCCGGCCCCGGGATGCTCTTGCTTCGCCTAAGGCTATGGAGTGGCCAGATGGAAAATACGGGGCTGGAACCCTCGCCTCGTTGTAATTCCGACGGCGCTGGGCCAAGTCCGGTTCTTCCTCCCACCCTTCATTTCCGGTGTCTGGGATACCCGCGATTCTAGGATCCTAAAAATTCGGTCTTATGTTGCCGGGGGAACGCCATTTCGCTGCACCCTCGCATCCTGCCCCTTCCCCGCCTCTTTCCCCGTTACTAGCCAATAGAAACGAAGATCTTCAGTGAGTGGGCCATATGTCTCCTAAGGGGCCCAATGACGATCGAGAGTCGTTAAACACTTTACCAGTCACGCCGCGGAGTGGGTGGAGCCTTCTGTCAGGACTAGAAGCCGCCCAAGCAGAGCGGGTAGGCGGGTCGCTGGTTGTGAATCCATGTGGCGGGGGTTTTGGACCCTAGTAGCCCGGGCCGCACGTGGGCCTCGCAGGTGGGGCAATACGGGAAACGGGTGTGACAGCGTGGGGCGCTGGTTGGGCTCCAAACCCTCTCCCTGGGATGTGGGCCCCAGTTCCCTGGGGCAGAACCACCTTTCTCATTTTCACAAGCCTTAGTCCGTTCATCCCCCGCAGAGCCCACATCTGTGTCACCTGTTGGCCTCAAAGTTCCCATTTGGGTCACACTGTGACATCAGCGCCCTCACCCTCATAATATATCCACACACCCCCCTGCCGCAGACCCACATCTGGGTCAACTTCTGCTCTCAGAGACCTCAGTCGGGTCACCCTCTGGCCTCAGACGTTCCATTCTGCCCATCCCCTAGCCTCAGAGCCTCCACCTGGGGTATCTTCCGAACATCGAGCGCTCTATCCACCTGCCACTCTGCCACAGAGCCTCCCAGAGACACTGATTCTCCTCCTCTCCAGTCCCAGATCGTGCACGCGCCAGGGCAGCGGCGCTCCGGTCCCCGGTTCCGGGGCCACTATCTTCGCGCTGAGCTCCGGCCAAGGCCGCTGCGGCATCGCAGTGATTCGCACCAGCGGTCCCGCCAGCGGCCACGCCCTCCGGAGCCTCACGGCGCCCCGGGACTTTCCCCCGGCTCGCAGCGCCTGCCTGCGCCTGCTCAGCCATCCCCGTTCCGGGGAGCCGTTGGACCGCGCGCTGGTGCTCTGGTTCCCAGGTGAGGGGTTCCAGATCCCGAACTTGCTGTAGCTTTCATGACCCAGTTTCCGCCCCCCCCCCCCGGCGTTTGCCTAGCCGTATTCTCCTCGACTCCCATCTCGCCACACTAGGTCCCCAAAGTTTCACGGGTGAGGACTGCGCGGAGTTCCACGTGCATGGAGGCCCAGCGGTGGTGAGTGGCGTCCTACAGGCCCTGGGTGAGTCTGCAGCCTTGGGTTCGAAATCTGGCTCTGCCAGTGGACCTGGATGGGGGCCAGGGAGCTCAGGACCCAGTACCTTCTCGCAGGCAGTGTGCCAGGGCTGCGGCCAGCTGAGGCTGGTGAGTTCACCAGGCGGGCATTCGCTAATGGGAAGCTGAGCCTGACCGAGGTGGAGGGGCTGGCGGATCTAATTCATGCAGAAACCGAGGCGCAGCGGCGGCAGGCGCTGAGGCAGCTGGACGGGGAACTGGGCCACCTCTGCCGTGCCTGGGCCAAGACTCTCACTAAGGCAAGCCCCCTCTTCGCCCCTTCCCTGCCATAGAGACCCCACCTGCCCATTCTGTGCATGAGATCTTCCTGTGCATGAGCCTCCAATCTGGTCCCTTGAGTCAAGCTCAACCTGGGCACCTTGTGGGGCGGGGGGGTGTTCCTGGGTTACCATATCACCACATCTGCTCCACCAGGCTCTGGCTCATGTGGAGGCCTATATCGACTTTGGTGAGGATGACAACCTGGAGGAGGGCGTCCTGGAGCGAGGTGGGTCCTCCTAGGGGTTGGGGACACCTCGCATCGTAGGCCCCGGAGGCCCCCTGACTCCCTCCCCTCTGCTTTCTTCCATCCGCAGTTGACAGTCAAGTGCGGGAGCTGGAGCTGGCACTGAGCGCACATCTTCGAGATGCCAGGCGCGGGCAGAGGCTTCGCTCAGGAGCGCATGTAGTGGTCGCAGGACCCCCCAACGCCGGCAAGAGCAGCCTGGTGAACCTACTCAGTGCGTGGGAGGCGTTGCCTAGTGTCGGGGGCGGGGCCCGTGTCGAGGGCGGGGCCGGGACCTGGGGAGCAGTTCAGGTGTGGAGGAGGAGCCAGGAGGATGAAAACGCAGTCTAGCCAGGAGGTGGAGCCTGGGGGAGGGGCTCCACGGCCTCCACCCCGCCCACTTCGAGATAACCCCCACCCCTCACTGCATCCCAGGCCGGAAGCCTGTGTCCATAGTGTCCCCGGAGCCGGGGACCACCCGCGACGTGCTGGAGACCCCCGTGGACCTGGCCGGTTTCCCGGCGCTGCTGAGCGACACGGCGGGGTTGCGCGAGGGCGTGGGGCCGGTGGAGCAGGAGGGCGTGCGGCGCGCCCGCGAGAGGTAGGCTGGTAGAGTGGTGGGATGGGGAAACAGACCTTCCACTTACATTTCTCCTTGCTGCATTTATTTTGTGTCCCTTCCGAATCAGGAAAGGCTGCTAAGGTCTCTTGAGTGGGGGCTCTGATGTGGGGAGAGCCGCGGCTTAAATTCAGCCTCTGTTCGCACCCCC
>NW_024423786.1:44934377-44974834 GCF_017311325.1 Ursus maritimus | reverse complement strand
CCCCCCCCCCCCCCGTGCCCTTAATTACTCAACTCTGGGGTCACTTCTTGGTTGGTTTTCCCTGTTCCCCCAGGCTGGAGCAGGCTGACCTCATTCTGGCGGTGCTGGATGCTTCTGACCTGGCCTCTCCCTCCAGCTGCAACTTCCTGGATACGGTTGTCACCCCCGCAGGCACTGGGAACCTCAAAGAGAACAGCCAGCGCCTCCTGCTGGTGCTGAACAAATCGGATTTACTGCCTCGAGGGGGCCCAGACCCCAGTCCCAACCTGCCCCCGCACCTGCTGCTGTCCTGCTTGACCGGAGAGGGTTTGGATGGCCTCCTGGAGGCTCTGAGGAAGGAGCTGGCTGAAGTGTGAGCGGCTCCCCCGCCCCGCCTCCGCGCGTCCCTCTCCCACAGCTTGCCTCTGCCCAAGTTCAAGTCAGGGCTGAGCCACTGGCTTTGGACCCCTACCCGCCCCCCAGGCTCATTTTCTGGATCTACAAAGTTCAAGTGATGATCCCCCTTCCAATGGTAGTTGTGAAAGTTGAGAAAGACCACCACATCCTTTGTCCCTTCCAGGTGTGGGGACCCGTCCGTAGGCCCACTTCTGACGCGTGCAAGGCACCAGCACCATCTCCAGGGCTGCCTGGATGCCCTCGGCCACTACAAGCAGACAAAAGACCTAGCCTTGGCTGCAGAGGCACTGCGACTCGCCCGCGGCCACCTGGGCCGCATCACCGGCGGAGGGGGCACTGACGAGATCCTGGACATCATCTTCCGGGACTTCTGCGTGGGCAAGTGAGGGGACCGCTGAGGCTCCCAGCCAGGCTGGGTGGGTGCCCAGGAGCCCTGAGGCATGTGGGAATAGCTTAGGCCAAGTGAGAATCTCATCCCCTGGAGAAAGAACTTGACCCCAGGACGATGAAGTGAAGGGGCTGCCTTCAGACGTGGTGAGCTCCCTGTTGCTGGCAGTCATTAAGCTGCAGCCAGCCAGATTCCCTTGCAGGGACATGCTAGGGGCTCCAGCGCTGGAGTGGAGCTGAGCAGAGGTCCCTTTGGGTTCCCATGCTGGGGGAGTAGGAGTAGACGGTTGGGATGGGGGTGGGAGGGCCTCAGGGATCTTTGTTTTGCGGCTTTTAATTTATTTTGCAAATACTAAAGGAATATAAAAAATTCATGTGATTCAGAAATGCTTGAACATGGAAATCTCCCTCCCCCCGCCACCCCACCCCATCCCTTGGGGTCACAGCTTAACTTGTATCTTTCCAGAATTCTCTCTGCTCTTTTGCATACTTGTAAATACACCTATAAAATATGTTTTGTCTTGTAGTTTGAACATCAAGTGTGTGTTTATTGCTCTGCAAGTTGTCATTCTCTTTTTTAGTATTAATCTTGAAGACTTGCCTTTTGTATTTTTTTAATTGATTAATTAATTAATTTACTTACCTCTTATATTTTAAAAGAGGCCTGCAAGATCCCAGATCCCTATGCCCTCCAAGCTTATGCATCCATTCCCTCAGTAACTATCAGGCACCTGCTATGTGCTAGAATTGCACACATCATCTTATTGGGTTTTCGTAACAGCACAAGGCGGTGAGTATTTTGTTACAGTTTTACAGATCCAGAAACTAAGGCTCAGAGAACTAGTTAGTTGCTAGACGTCCCCAGCTTTGGGATTGGCACATAGGTTCGTTCGGACTTCCAGTTTGAGTTTGCTGCAGGCCTTCTGTGCAACAGGCTGAGTGCAGGAGGCTAGGGATACAGAGGGGACCAGTTGTCACAGGTGCTGCCCCTGGCTGTGTTAGAGACCTCATTCCTTATAGTGAGGTCTGATGGCTGCCCTGTGAGCTTATGAGGAGGAGACCTGCCCGCTCAGGGACATGAGGGCAGGCTGCCTTCCAGAGGTGACATTGCTACTGACAGCCAAATGGTGAGAAGGAAACCAGATGGAGGAGGTTGGTGAAAGTGTCCCAGGCAGAGGGCACAGCATGTGCAAAGGTCCTGAGGTGGGAGCATCATGGTGTGTTCAAGGAACATCGAGGTGGCTGGTAGGGCTGAAGCAGTGAGGAAGGGGGAGAGAGGAGGGAGATGGGTGGAGGAAGAGAGGGAGGATCTGATTGATAGGACTTTGATTCTTTTTTTATCCTTTCTTGTATTAAGTTTTTTATTTTAATTCCAGTATAGTTAACATACAGTGTTATCTTAGTTTCAAACGTACAATATAGTGATTCAGCACTTCCATACATGATTCAGTGCTCATCATGACAAGTGCACCCGTTAATCCCCATCACCTATTTCACCCATCCCCCCACCCACCTCCCCTCTGGCAACCAGCAGTTTGTTCTCTATAGTGGAGTCTTTTTCTTGGCGATGCCTGGGTGCTCAGTTGGTTAAGCAACTGCCTTCAGCTCAGGTCATGATCTCAGGGTCCTGGGATCGAGCCCTGCATCAGGCTCCCTGCTCGGCGGGGAGTCTGCTTCTCCCTCTGCCTCCTGCTCCCCCTGCTTGTACTCTTCCTCTCTCTGACAAATAAATAAATAAAATCTTTTTAAAAAAAGAGAGAGAGTCTGTTTCTTGGTTTTTCTCTCTCTTTCCTTGGCTCATTTGTTCTGTTTCTTAAATTCCACATATGAGTGACATCATATGGTATTTGTCCATACACGCGCGCACGCGCACCACATCTTCTTCAGCCATCTGTTGACGGATACTTGGGCAGCTTCCATGATTTGGCTATTGTAGATAATACTGCTGTGAACATAGGGGTGCACGTATCCCTTTGAAGTAGTGTTGAGGCCTTGGATTCTAAGACTCATAGGGGTCTGATATGTTGGTGAAGAACCAGCAGAGGGCGCCGTCCCCTAACAAAAAGCGGTCCTGGCCGCCCCCTTCAAAGCCCTGGCCCTCTTAAGACCCTGGGATCCAGGCTTCCACGCCCACCTGGCTGCAGGGGAATGGTTAGCTTCTCTTGCCAGAGGCAGACACAGTCTTGGGAGGGGGGGTGGGGGAATGGGATAGGCTGGTGATGGGTAGTAAGGAGGGCACATATTGCATGGTGCACTGGGTGTTATACGCAAATAATGAATCATGGAACATTACGTGAAAAACTATGATGTACTGTATGGTGACTAACATAACATAATAAAAAATTATTATTAAAAAAAAAAAAAAAAGAAAGAAACAGTCTTAAATAGGGTCAGGATTCCTTCCAGAATCAGAAAAAGAGTCCTACCTCCAGGGATTGAAGATACAAGCTCTCAGGTTTTAGGGCACCCGTGAGCAGAGGCTGGGAGGTACCCAGAGCCAACAAAGTGTATGAGGAGAGTTTTCAGGAGGCATCTAGAATTCCCCCACCGCCCAACCAAAGACAGCCCCCGCGCCTGTGTCTTCACGGACTTCGTTGCAATGTGTCACTATCCATTAGTTTGCTTGTTCTGCAGCTAGGGCTGGCCCAGCATGGGGGGCTCCTGGGGGAAAAGGGTCACTCGGTGAGCTGAATCCACAAATAGTGCTATTATACCTATTTTTCAGGACTACAAACAGGCCCAGAGGAGAGAAGCAATACCACAGGTTAGGGGGGCTGGGTGTCCAGATGTCCTCCCCACCAGGAGGATCCAGAGGGCTCCCAGGAGAGGTGAGCAGGGTGTGGGTGGGGAGAGAGAAGCTCCTGGAGAGAGGACGCCTGGGCCCCACCTGCCTGCCCCGGGCCCTGGCACACAGCTGGACGGAGGTCCTTGGCTACAGTCCCTTTTTTCCCAGAAGGGTGAGGTGGTTTGTGGGAAGCAGCCATAGGGGTTATTTATAGAGGTCACAGGAAATCCCTAAAGAGTCAGAACCTCCCCCAGTGGCTGGGCCACAAGGTCAGGGAGGTGGTCTGCCAATTGCTCTCCTACGGGTACTCAGTCCCTGCCTTGTCCCTGGGGGAGTCACCAACTTGGGGAAGTCAGAGCTACATGGTGCGGTCTGCAGAAAGGGAGGGACGGAGTTGGGGGTTCCCCCAGTGGGAGCAAGGACAATACCTCAGGCAATCAAGAGGGCTGCCTGGAGGAGGGATCTCTGGGGAAGGGCCTTGGAGGAAGAAGAAAAAGGGATTCTAGTCTGAGAGCACAAATTAATAGACAGTCTTTAGCCAGAGAATTAAAGGTCCTGGGCCGCTGGAGGCAAGAACTGCACTAGAGGTGGGGATGGCGGGGGGCAGGGAGACACAAGAGAGCTGAGGAACTGGACTTTGTTCCCAGGGTATTCGGGAGCCGTGGAGGGTGTGTGAGCCAGAGAGGACACGGTCAGATCCCATGATGGTAAGGTGGTCTCTCTGGACCAGCAGGGCCGGGCGTGGGGGCCAGCTGGAGGGTTGATATCCTGGAATGCTCTGGATGGGAGAGGCCAACCAAAAGTCAGACCGGTGCCCATGTGCCCAGAAAGTTTAGAATGATTATTTCTCAGATGAGAAAATGGAGGCTGAGGGGCGCCTAGGTGGCTCAGTTGTTAGGCATCTGCCTTCAGCTCGGGTCATGATCCCAGGGCCCTGGGATGGAGCCCCAGGTCGGGCTCCCTGCTTAGTGGGAAGCCTGCTTCTCCCTCTCCCACTCCCCCTGCTTGTGTTCCCTCTCCCGCTATCTCTCTCTGTGTCAAATAAATAAAATCTTAAAAAAAAAAAAAATGGAGGCTGAGACCAACTGAGTCAAGATTCGGATTCAGGGATGTCTGGCTCCAGAACCCAAAACTCAGACATCCTGTGGTTGCTGGGACTGGCTGGTGTCATCATCCTCTCCAAGTCTCCAACTGCCCAGGCAGTAGGCTTAGGGTCAGGGACGTCCTCATTTCCTTGGGGCCTCCAGACTGGCCCGTCTGGGAGGCCCGGCCTGGCTGACCCCCTGCCCTGGCTTGGCAGGGCTCCAGCCGAGTGTTTCCTGCAGCAGGCGTCTCTCACCCGAGTTTCCGTATCCAGGAAATATCGCTCCTTTGTCCCTCCTGACTAGCCTGCCTTAAGCGTGGCTTTGCCAGCCCTGGCTCCTTGTGACTCATCCCCTCCCTGTCTAGTGTCCAGGGAGGATGGACTGGGAGGGAATCAAAGCTGGGGGGGAGGGGAAAATGGGGGGTGGAGGCAGCAAATGACAAGCTGAGATTCTAGACCACAATTTTTAGGCCATTTTTCTATGGCCATTTGCTTTGTTTCCTGGAGTTTTTACTTCTCAGGGATAAAATCCCAGAAATGGGGTTGCTGAGTCAAAGGGTTTGTGCATCTTTACTTTAATGAAATATCACCAAACTAATTTCCAGAAAAGCCATGATGAGATTTGCATTTCTACCAGTCCTGTAGGAAAATGCCCTTTCTCTACATCTTCACCAGCAGTAGGTATTATGGCTTTTTAAACGTTCCCCCCCCCCCCGGTCTACTGGGTACAATGGGATTTCCCTGTATTCCTCTAATGCACTTTTTCCTGTTTTCCCCACGAATTTAGGGATCAGTGTGTTGACGCACTCCCCAACTGGACCCTGGTGCCCTTTCTGACATCCCATCTCGCCACAAAACAAAACAAGACCAAACAAATGGCCTGAGACTTCAGTGACACTGTTCCTGCAGCTGTTCTGGAGAGAAATTCCTCCAGTTCAGGACAGGCTATCCTGCCTCAGCAACTGCTGTCAGTGTCTGGGGGAAATCTTCGCAAATCTTAGGAAGATGAAAGCCACAGATGGATAATCTGTTTTCTAAGAAATGGCTTTTTTTCCCCCCCAAGATTTTACTTATTTATTTGACAGAGAGAGAGCACAAGCAGGGGTAGTGGCAGGCAGAGGGGGAGGGAGAAGCAGGCTCAGCAGGCTCGATCCCAGGACCCTGGGATCATGACCTGGGCTGAAGGCAGATGCTTAACTGACTGAGCCACCCAGGCGCCCCAAATAGCAGGTATTTAAAAAGCAGTTTCAGGGCTTTGAGGGAAGCTGGTGGCCTGGTGGCGCCCCAGCCTCAGTCCAGATTGCAGGCTTTTCTGGCCCGGGGACAGGTTGGCGGGAGGGTGGGAGGCTGGGGGGGGAGTGGGGGTCCTAGCTTGCGGTCTTTTCTCACGCATAGCTAGGTGGTGCCTTTCCAAAGCAGAAATCACCACTCTGGAATCTTTAAAAGGATTCAATAACATTTATTTAGTGCCACCAACATTAATGCGGGCCACAGGTAGGGCTGGGTGTGGGGGCAGAGGGACGAGGGGGGCAGCCGCCCTCACGGGCTATGATGGGGCCAGTGGGTTACATTTGCCCTGGGTTCAGGTGCGGGCTGGCAGGGGAGCCTGGAGACTCTCCTGGGGGGCTCAGAGGCTCATGTTGTCCCGTTCCCACTTCCCTAGGCCCGACATACTGGGGGCGAGGAGTCAGGAGACGAGAAAATTGGAGGGCGGTGTGGCGGGGGCACAAGGGTGTGCAGACGGGTGGAGTGCTGGGAGCGCCTGGGTCCGTGTGCACAGGAGGGGTGTGACATCGGCAAGGGCTGGGCAGAAGGGGTGTGTGTGTGATGTCGGTGCTGTATCTGTGGGCGACGTTCTCACTGTGTCTGTGTGGCATCACTGCCATGTTTTGGTGGGATGCCATCGCCTCGGCTGGTGTGACATCACTGCTACGTCTGTGTGACGTCATTGTGTCCGTATGAGACATCACTGCGGTGTCTATGGGCGAGGGATTGCATGGTGCAGGTGTGGGCCTGTGAGAGAGTATCAGACAGTGTGGTGGGGTGTGGGGAAGCACGAGCGTGGGGTGGAGGCCAAGGGCACCCACTTTGGCGTGTCTGCAGGAGCTCGGCCGGCTGTGGCCCTGGCTGCCTGCCCGCGCCATGGGCGCCTCGCTGCGCTGTGTCCACAGACTGGCGAGTCCGGGCCACACCTCGGTCCTCAGGGCCTGGAGCCGCCTCAGCCACTAGGGCAGGAAGGAGATGGTAATACAATAGTCAGTCAGACAGACGGAAGGACAAACCTTGCCTGGGTCGGCTTCCTCCCACCCCAGGCCCCTTCTTGCCACCAAGGACTCTTTGACTCTTTTGGGGTTCAGCCTTCCCATTAGACTCCTACTTGTCGAACATCTCTGGGAGGGTGGGACTGAGATGTGGGCCTCCTCAATATACAGATGAAGAGACAGTGGTCAGAGAGGCCACCTTCTGTGCTCCAGGCCTCTGCTGCAGCCTGTCTGACTTTTACACCTGGGACTTTTCCCAAAGCCCCTGTCCAAACCCCCCCACCCCTCAAACAGGGCCTCAGTCTCCCTCCTTTGTCTCCACAGAACTGCCCCAGGGCTAGCCCCTCACTGACTCCCAGGAGGATTTTTCCAAGGAGCCCGCCCCTCCTCACACACTCTCTCTGGCTCCCCAGTGCCCTGGAGACAAAGCCAGACCCTTTCTACCCCGGCATTCAAGGCTCCACCCACTCTGTCCCTACCAGTCCTCCCCGTCAGAAACTCAAACCCTGCCAAAGTCCTCCAAACTTTCAAGAGGCATCGCTTCACTTCACCCCATCCCCCTGGCTTTGCAGGAGCCATCCTGCTGTCTGGAATGCCCTTCCCCCTCCTTGGCCTCGCAAAGGTTCTCGTGAGGGGTCAGGGGTTGGCTCAGAGGCTGTTTCCTGGTGGGGAGGAGGGGGCCTCAGCCAAGTCCTGCTTCCGCTGGCCCCCTCCCTTCCTTCCCTGGCTCTTCCCTGGGGCCGAGTGGCCTCACGTTCCTTGGCTGGCTCTGCCCACCCCCCCCATCCCTGGCTCCAGCCTGACCAGGATTCACCCGCTCCGGGCCAGCCCTGACATAAATCCTCATCCACTCCTGCCCACCAGCCTGCAAGGGACGGTGGTCCCAGGCCATTTCTCAGAGACCGAGGCTCCTGAGCCCCCATCATCACAGGCCTGGACCAGCAGGTTGCCTTGGCCCTGGTCTCCGGCGGCCGCCTTCGTCCCTATGAACACCTGAATCCAGTCATGTCCTTCTCTGCTCAGGCTGTCCTGAAGCTCCCCAAGTTCTCACCGCAGCCACAGGCCCTGCCTGGCCTGCACCCCCCGCGCCCCCCTCACTTCCTACTCACCCCCTGGATCACTCTCCCTGAGCCACACCAGCCTCCTCCCCAGGCCCGGCCCTGTCTCAGGGTCTCGGCATGGGCTGTACACCCTTCCAGGGACACCCCATCCCCATGGCTCCTCCCTCAGCTCCTCTGGTTCTCTGCCCCAAAGTCAGCCTCATGCAGGGCAGAGGAGCCCGCCTGGCCTCCTGTGGAAAATTCTAACCTCCTCACACTGCCTCATCCCTTCTCTGCTTCGCCCCCCAAGGGGCCCTATAACAACAGCCCCACTAGACTGGGAGCCCCAAAGGGTGGCGGCTTCTCTGCCTATTCCTCCTGGTGTCCTTAGCACCCAGCCGCTGCTCAAGACACACGGGTTCAATGAACGAACCGGATCACAACGGTGCCGGCAATGAACCTGAGCAACACTCGCCGTGCGCCGCGTTCAGAGCCTGGGCCGGACTCCCCATCTTCAACCTTCCGCGTTGCAACAGCTGAGGGAGCAGAAGGCTAGCTGAGGACGAAGCCGCAGCAGACACCCTGCAAGCTCCCCCCACGCCCCAGCTCTGGGATGGGATCCGTGTGACCCTCTTCCAGGAAGCTCCCAAGTGTCTTAATGTTAGTGCTTCGCCAGAGGGAAAAGCAGCCTTAGCTTGATCATAGCTGGAATGCCCTTCCAGGCCTGCAGGATCCTGAGGGTCCTCTTTAGCAGATGAAAATCCTTTTGAAACGTCCCTTTTCCTGACCCCCCCCAACTCCCAAGTGTATAATCAGCCACCCCTCACCACCCCAGGGCAGCAGCTCTTTCTGCTCGGGGATCCTGTCCCTTTGTTTTAATAAAACCACCGCTTTGCCCTAGAGACATCTCAAGAATTCTTTCTCGGCCCTTGGCTCCGGACCTCACCCCACCGAACCTCACCTATATTCCACAACTGCGTCCCAACTTATGCCTTATCCAGCCACCTGGCCCCAAAACCAATATTTACTTTTTTGTCTTTACATCAATTGTGTGTGTGTGTGTGTGTGTGTGTGTGTGTATGTGTGTGTGTGTTTAACGTAAATAAACGGATGCCCAAAGGACACAGTCTTACCAGGGAAGAAGGAAAACTAGTGCACTTGCCATCAAGAGAAAATGACCTAAAAATGTCCATGGAAAGTGTTCGCGTCCAGCCGATGCTGGGCTGTAGGTTGGCCCTGGCTTTGGGATCGCAGGAAGAGCTGCAAGTGGGAGCGTTTCACCACCTCGGAGACTTTGTCAAGGCCCAGAAGGAATAAGAGTTGAGAAAAAGTGACTCCCGACCAGGGGCTGGGTGATTTGATGCTGGACCTCAGCCCTGGCCCCTGATCGGAGGCATCTAAAGTTCCTATGTGGTGATTTCACAACCTGTGGATAGCCTAGGCTAGCCCACCGACGGGCTGGCCTCGCTGGCACTCCAAGCCAGAGCTGAAGGCCCCTTTCTCAGGGGAAGCTGAATCAAGGCTGGAGCCCAGAGAGCAAGGCCCCTTCCTGAGACCTGGCAGAGAGAAGCGGGAGGGGCCCTGCTTTAAGTACTCATTGTTTTCTCTGTGGAGGGCCCTCTCTGGGGGTAAACAACGTCAAGAGCTTCCCCTTTCTCAGCTGGGACGGTCTGGGCTGGGAGTCTGGCTCTGGCGCTGACTCACTGACGCATGACCCCAGGCTGGTCACTTCCCTGGGGCCTCAGTTTCCTCCTCTGAAAAGTGGGGATAATAATAGAACCTCCTTCCTTGCCATGATGGCTTTGGGCCAAGATGGAGAGAGGAGCACTGTTTGCTTGGAGCAGGGTCTCCTCTCCACCCTCCTGCTTCCCTCTCGGAGGGCTGCCTGAGGCTAAGGGATTTCTCCCAGACACAGCCATCCAGAGCGGAAGGGACAAGTTCTGCGAGAAGGTGAGCTCCCCGTTAGAGGCACTATGTAAGAGGAGCCATAGAGGAAATGGAGCTGGATGTGGAGGACCGCCCCCTCCTCCGCCCAGGATTTGAAGACAATTGTCTGGAAGCCTATTTGTCCCCAGGCTGAAATAGACCAGGCTGACCACAGCCTTGCTGGCAGAGCCACGGGGGCACAGGCTTGGGGTCAGAGGAATCTGGTTTAAAATTCCAGGTGTGTCCCGGAGCCCCGGGTCCTAAACTGTGAATGGCACTGCCCAGCCCAGACTCCTCGGTCAGTGATGTGATCCTGAACATGGGGAGCGTGGCCACTACCTGGGAGGGAGAACAGGATGTTCTCGGGGCGGTGGCCTGAGTCACCTTCCCTGGGATACACAGGCTGCACTCTGGGAGCTGGCGAGGGGTCGGGGTGCCGACTCGGAGCCCTGAGCCGAGTGTGCGCCGCGGTGCCTTGATGCGCCCTGCCGCAACCCCCAGCCCCTCGCTTTAGGCACCTGTGGACAGCACTTAACAGTTAGCAAAGAGTTTCCATGCCCTTGATTTCGGAGACCTCCGTTTTTGTAGAGGTTAGAAAGAGAGGCTCAGAGGGCTGGGGTGAGAGGCCCGGGGTCTCCGCTGCTGCTCTCCCTCCTCCCTTCCTCAGCTCCAGCCACCCCTTACCCCCCAGTCTGGCCTCTGAGCCTTTACCCTGGCTCTCCTTGTCACCCGGAGCTCTGTACCTTCTGCCCTTTCCCAGACAGCTCAGCCCCACCCTCCAGCTCAAAGGCCTCCTCCTCACCGCGGCCCTCTTTTGCCTGCCTGGAGTCCAAGAGCCTGGGTTCGTGTCCCCAGCTCTGCCACTCCCTGGCTGTGTTACCTGGGGCACGATGCACACCTTCTCTGTGCCTCACTTTCCTCGTCTGGAAAGTGGTGGGTGATGACGGCGGCTCGCCCGCTGATTAGGGTTGTGAAGAGTCAGTGAGCTAATCTTGCAAAGCGCTTTCAGCTGTGCTGAACTCAGAGCAAGCTCCTAATAACTGCGGGCTCTTGGTCTCTCTTTTCATGGCTCCTTCATTGTTTCTCTCACCCCCCACTCAGGCAATTTCATGAATGGACCTGTGTGGGTCTTGGTCACTGCTGCGTCCCCATGACCCAGCATAGGGCCTGGTATACAGCAGGCACTCAATTAAGGAAGCAGTGTGTGAGATGAGCCTCCCTCCACCCTGAGTCCTGTTCCCAGCCTCCTCTGAAGCCCTGAGACTGAACCATCTCAGTCGGCCCAGTGCCTTACCTAGATGGGGCTACAACAATGCCTGCAGGGGGCCTCTGGGACTCCAGGATTCTTTTCTTGAACTCCTCCAGGCCAGCTGGGTCTATGGTGAGAGAAGAAGGGTCAGCTCCAACCAACTGCCCCAACCCTGGGTTAGGGGTGGGCTGGCAGCCCCAATAGCAGGGCTGAGATGGGATAAAAAGTAGAAAGGACCATCCCTGAACCCCTTCCTGGCCCTGCTTTCTGTCACTCACCGATGGGCTGAGGGATTGGGGCAGGGCCCACAGGTCTTGGTATAGACATCGGCTGCGACTGTGGGAAGAAAGATGGAAGGAGGTTGGCAGAAGCCGGGGCCCCTGAACCAGGGTCCCAGAGAGGCTCCCGCTCCTCCATGCTCTTGGATACCTGGGGCTGAGTTCCTTCCAGGGTGGGGAAACAGATACCGGAGAAAGACACCCACATTAGTTGATGGATAATCCCCTATACCCACTTGCCCTCAAAGGACTGGGGACTCCAGGGACTGGCTTTCCTGGGAAGCCCCCCAGAGACCCTGCTGTGGCCTGCCTCGGTCTCCCCCACAGTCCCAGTTCCAACCTGATCCCAATGCATGACGCCAGCTGAGTCCATCCACCCAGCCCAGCCCCACTCTGGGCTGAAGCCGACCCACTCCTTAAACTCACTGCCTTCCCTGCAACAACCCTGAGCCTGAAATCCAAAGCCAGCTCTAAACATAATCACCTAAAATCCAATCCGACATGAAAACAGCACTTTCCTTAGAATCAAACCCTGACCTAAACCCAATCCTAATGACAAACCTCATCTGACCATAACTTTTTATCTAATTCTGACCCCAGCACATTGCTGCGACCTTGCTGCTATGAAAAATCCGCCCCCCCCCCCCGGGGCACCTGGGTGGCTCAGTCGGTTGGGCATCTGTCTTTGGCTCTGGTCGTGATCCTGGAGTCTGGCATCGGGCTCCCTGCTCAGCGGGGAGTCTGCTTCTCCCTCTGCCTCTGCTCCTTCCCCTGCTCATTCTCTCTCTCTGTCTCTCTCTCTCAAATGAATAAATAAAATATTACAAACAAAAATCCACCCCCAACCCCCTTCCCCCAGCCCAGCCCCGGGCTCCACCACGGCCACCCATAAACAGCTTCCCAATACCACACTCACCCCAACTCAACCTTAGACCCTCGCCTCTACCTCAGATGGAACCTCAACCCAGCCCCACCCCAAGATTAGCACCTGTCTAGTTTCTACTCTACACCCAGCCCTGACCCTCACCCCTCCCCTGCTCTCCCTACCCTAACTCAGGGTCAACCAATCCTTCATTTCAAATATATCCTGACGCCAGCCCAATTCAACCCTCAGTCAGCCACCCTAAATCCAAACCAACTTCAACTCCTAACCCATGGTCAACACCAATCCCAATCCTAATGCCCATGAAATCCTAAATCCACCCTTGGCCCCAAACCTCTAATCATCTCTAGACCCACCAGCCACCTACACCACCTGAGCTTCAACTCCAGCTTTGGTGTCTCCACTCAACCCAACCCAAGCCACTGACATCCTACACCCAATGCTAGACTCACCGGCCACCCTGCATGTGACCCCTGACCTAACTTTCAACCTTTCCCCACAATCCAAACTCAGCACAACCCCAATTGTAAGACTAATGTAATCTTCAATGGAACCCTAACTTCAACTCAAACCGACTCAAACACAGCAGTCACTAAGAACTCCCCTTAACCCAAACCCGAACTTTGCCCCCAATCAAGCCTTCCTATAGCCCAGCCTTAAACTTCAGTCTAACTGCCAACCCCACCCATGGCCCCTGATCCTTCAACTCAGACACATCCCAACCCTGACACCAACCCTCCGTGAATCCCCCATTCTCACCCTGAACCAATTTGGAGGCCCACCAGCCACTCTAAACTCAATCCCAATCCTTAGTCCTTTCTCCATGTCCTTCCAAACTCCACCCCAATCTTATGTCAGTGACACTCTCAAGTGAGTTAACTAACCGGACCTAGACTGAGAAGCTCACCTCAAACATGGTAGACATCACCACCAACATGGCCCCCAGACCTGACCCCAATGCAACCTGAATCCAGGGCCCTCTAGCCCACCTTGGCCTTGATGCAGGTGTCCAGGGCGGAGTTGCTGACAGCCAGCTGCATTTTGAGCTGCTCTGCCTCCCGCTTCTTCTCCTCCAGCTCCTTTGCCAGGCTGTCTCGCTCCTTCCGCAGGGCCGCCTTCTCCTCCAGCGCCAGCTGTGTCTGCCGGGTGCATTCGGCCTGGAGTTTGGCCTCCCGGGCCTGGGCCTCCTTCTCCACCTTCTCCTTGGCCTCCTGACTGGCCCGCAGGCCCTGCTCGACCTCCAGCTTCTGGCGCTGGATGTCCGAGTTCTCGCGGGCCACGCGCTCTATGTCGGCCCGCAGGCTCCGGGCCAGCTCCTCCACCTTGGTGGCCATGAGGGTGGGCATGTGGTCGCAGCTTCTCCGGATGGAGGTGATTTCGGAGCTGAGAGGATGGTACAGATTATAGCCCATGGTGTCCAGCGTGCGTGGGATAATGGAGTCCCTCCAGAGGTTACGCAGTTGAGTCTCAAACTTGTCCCTGTCCAGCGGGAGGCAGAGGGCCTGCACCTTCTGCAGGCGATCCTCGGCCAGCTGTCGCTCCTGCCGCTGCTGCTCCCGGGCCTTGCCACACTCGGTCAGCTGTTCCTCCACCACTCGCTTGTTCAGCCCCAGCCCCTCCTTGTCTTTGGTGCACACTTCCTTCTCCTTTGCCACCTCCACCTCCAGTGTCTTGGCCTTCTGGTTCAGCATGAGGAGCAAGGCTACAGGGACATGATAATACATCTCGGGAAGGTTGGGGGTTGCCAAGAGGCTGGGCAGGGAGTCTACCCCCCTGGCTCCCTACTATCCAGACCACTCACCATTGCAGCTCTTGTTAGTCTCCTTGAGTTGTTCTTGACATTGCTTCTCGCTCAAGATGATGGCCGCCATGTACCGCTGGTTGTTCATGTAGCTCACCTAACAGATGGGACACAGGACAGAGCTCACAGTCCAACCCCCGTGGGTCCTCTTGCTCCAGATCCCACACCTGGGTGGCCTGGGTTGGCCCAGTTCACAGGGGCATGGCTCCTATATAGGGGATGCTGGTTAGATCTTTGAAAGTTGTTACAGTTAACGCTACTTGGCAATAAAAAGGGATAAAGCATGGATACAAGCTACAACTTGCATGAGGCTTGAAAACATTAATTCACATTTATGGCCAACTACTTTATTTATTTATTTATTTATTTATTTATTTATTTATTTATTAAAGATTTTATTTATTTATTCGACAGAGATAGAGACAGCCAGCGAGAGAGGGAACACAAGCAGGGGGAGTGGGAGAGGAAGAAGCAGGCTCATAGCGGAGGAGCCTGATGTGGGGCTCGATCCCACAACGGCGGGATCACGCCCTGAGCCGAAGGCAGACGCTTAACCGCTGTGCCACCCAGGTGCCCCTACTTTTTTATTTTTTTAAGATTTTATTTATTTATTTGAAAGAGAGAGAGAGAGCACAAGCGGGGGAGCAGCTGGCAGAGGGAAAGGGAGAAGCAGGCTCTCCGCTGAGCAGGGAGTCCAATGCGGGGTTCGATCCCAAGACCCTGGGATTATGACCTGAGCTGAAGGCAGACGCTTAACCGACCGAGCCACCCAGGTGCCTCTGGCCAACTACTTTTTGACAAGGATGCTGTTAAGAACTGAATCGTCCCCCACCCCATCATATATGGAAATCCTAACCCCCAGTACCTCAGAATGTGACTGTATTTGGAGATAGTGTCTTTAAAGATGTGATTAAGTTAACATGAGGTCATGAGGGTGGGCCCTAATCCAAATGACTGGTGTCCTTGTAAAAGGAAATTCGGACACCCAGAAATGCACAGAGGGAAGACGATGTGAAGACACAGAGGAGGGTGGTCATCTACAAGCCAAGGAGAGACGCCTAGAACAGATTCTTCCCTCCTAACTCTCCAAAGGAACTCGCATCTTGACCTCCTGTATGTACAAAAATAAATTTCTATTCTTTTGGTTTTTTAAATAATTTATTTGTTTATTTGACAGACAGAGAATGAGCACAAGTAGGGGGAGCAGCAGGCAGAAGGAGAGGGAGAAGCAGGCTCCTGCTGAGCGGGGAGCCTGATGCGGACTCAATCCCAGGACCCTGGGACCACAACCTGAGCCAAAGGCAGACACTTCACGACTGAGCCCCCAAGGCGCCCCTAAATTTCTATTCTTTAAGCCACCCAATTTGTGGTATTTTGTTAATAAAGCAGCCCTGGAAAATTAATAGAGGTGGCAAAATCATTCCATGGGGGGGAGAAAGAGTCTTTTCAACAAACAGTGCTGGCACAGCTGTATCGCCACATGTTAAGGAATGAATTTGCACCCCTACCTCAAGCCATATACAAAAATTAACTCAGAATGGCTCAATGACCCAAATGTAAGAACTAAAACTATAAAACTCTTTAGAAGAAAGCCTAGGTGTTAACTCTGCATGACCATGGACTTGGCAATGGTTTCTTTCTTTCTCTCCCTTTCTTTCTTTTCTTTTTCTTTCTTTCTTTCTTTCTTTCTTTCTTTCTTTCTTTCTTTCTTCCCTTTTCTCTTTCTTTCTTTCTTTCTTTCTTTCTTTCTTTCTTTCTTTCTTTCTTTCTTTCTTTCTCTTTCAAGACTTTATTCATTTCCTTGGGAGTGAGAGAAAGAGAGAGCATAGAGCAGTGGGAAGGGGCAGAGGGAGAGGGGGAAGGAGACTCCCCACTGAGCAGGTGCCCCCTGGCAATGGTTTCTTAGATGTGATACCAAAAGCACAAAGAGAAAAACAGATAAATTGGCCTTCAGCTTGGGTCGAGATCCCAGGGTCCTGCATCTGGCTCCCTGCTCAGTGGGAAGCCTGTTTCTTCCTCTCCCACTCCTCCTGCTTGTGTTCCCTCTCTCACTGTCTGTCTCTGTCAAATAAATAAATAAAAATCTTTATTAAAAAAAAAAAGGAACAAAACCCTGACACACAGGGGTGAATCTTCAAAAAGTCATGGTAAATGATAGAAGCCAAGACACAAAAGGACACCTGTTGTAGGATCCCATTTATACAAAACGTCCAGAACAGACAAATTCATAGAGACAGAAAGCAGTGATTGCCAGGGGCTGGGGGAGGGGGAGGATAGGGAGTGATGGCTCGTGGGGACAGGGTTTCTTTTCTGGAGCGATGAAATATTCTAAAATCAACTGTGATGATTGCACAACTCTGTGAAGGTGTTAAAAAGTATTGAATTATACACTTTTAATTGGAAGTGCTGTAGAGCATATGAATTATATCTCCATAAAGCTGTTTTTCTTTTAAACAGAGAGAGAGAGCGAGAGAGCCAGAGGCAGAGAGCGAGAGAGCACAAACGGGGAGCAGAAGAGGGAGAGGGAGAAGCAGGCTCTCCGATGAGCAGGAAACCTGATGTGGAGCTCGATCCCAGGACCCTGGGATCATGACCTGAGCCGAAGGCCGCTGCTTCACCGACTCAGACACCCAGGTGCCCCTCAATAAATTGTTTTTTAAGGAAGTTCTTACAATTCAACCAGGTGCTTTCCAAACTTTGGAACAGAACCCTCTGCAGAAATACAACAGGTAAAGCAATGAAGAATGTGGAGGGTTTGTCTTTCTGTCACTCCTTGTCCTTATTCCTTTGGAAGCCGGCCCTGTGCTGATGCCCTGGGGTTAGGGAGAGACAGAAAACGGTTCTGGACGTTCTACTGGCTTTTCAAAAAGCCACAGAAGAGGAAGATCTGGAGATGGCAACCAAATGAGTTGGATCCAAACATGAAATGAGAAAGAGGCTTTCTTCCAGTTGGAGGAAGTGAAAAGAGGAGGTTTCAGAGTGCTGCTTCCGGACCCCAAGTGCCAATGAGGGTCCCAGCACCCTGACCCAGGCAGGGTGGAGGGGACCCTAAAAATATCACTGAATTAAATCCTCTTTTCACTTCCAGGACCTTGGGGCCAAAAGTGCAGTTGCCCCCACAGAGAATTTAAGAAAAATCACGTTTCTTAGCATGGCCAGGACCGGGGAAGACCAAGATTCACCTGCTACAATCAGACACTTGGGGCTGCCATGGTGTGGGCAGGGGCAGAGGATACTCCCCAGCATCAGGGGCCCCCCTCCAGGGTGGGGTGCATGCGGCCTGAAACTAGAGAAACCCCAGGGGCCTTGGAGAAAATCCTAAGAGGTTCCAGCCCAGAGAAATTTGTCAACACGAAGGAGAAAAAAAACAAAAAAACAAAAAAACCCAACCCCCCCCCCCAAAAACCTGTGATCTTCAAATGTTATAGTTGTAAAAACACAGAATCTTAGGTTTCTAATATTCTGCAACGGGGGAAGTTCAGGGTTCCGGGATGCGTGTGAGCGTCTAAAACTTTATGATCCTGGAATTCCTGGTAGCTCCTGGACCCGATGGCTGTTCCCCGGGAACTGGGAAATCTGAGGCGGGACCCACCTTGCCCTGGGATCTGAGACATGGAGACATAGACCTTCCCTGGGCAGGTGTGAGGGGGCCCGAGCACATCTTTCCTGTTGGGTAGGGAGGGCTGGGTGGTCTGAGGCCCCAGCAGAGGCCTTTTTTTCCACTACCCCCTACCCTCCACCTCAGCCAGGCTGTGGGGGAAACTGAGGCTGCCCCCATCCAGCCTTCCCTCCTCTGGTCCTCCCTTCTCTCACCCCGATTCTGCTGAGGCCCGAGGAATGAGGTCCCAGCAGCAAGGCCTCCCCCAGAGGAAGCGCACTTGTGAGAATGCGGGCGATTGTCTTGTCGAGTGTCTATGACATGAGCTGGGGGTGCAAACGGGTGGCAGTCTCCACTAGACGCCCATGTGTGCGCCAGGACCCTTCCCTGGGGCTGCCTGTCTCTGCCCCACCCCCACCCCGGAGAAAACCACCTCCCCCCACCTCAGGCTTTCATTTCCCCATGCGCAAAAGGGTTTGGAGCTTCTCCTGACCCCAAGGGATTCAGCAATGAGATATTTCTAAAGCAGGCACCCAGCATGAGGCAAATGGGAACTGTTCATACTTCTTACTGAGTAAGAACCAAAGGCTCTGAGTTTTTAGCTAGTTCTTATTCGTAGCTGGTATGTGCTGGCACATTCTGTGGGCTTTACGCCTATTAAGTCATGGGCCCAGGGGTGCTGCCGATCCACAGCCAGGATGCCCAGTTACACTGAAGTTCCAGATAGATAATGAATACATTGTTTTAGGATAAGTGTATCCCCAGTATCGCATGGGATATACTTGTACTAACCAACTCTGCATTGCTTATCCCCATGGGCTCCTCGCATGAAATAGAGACTCTACGACTGCCTCTGGCTCACAGACGAGGGAACCAGAGCTCAGATTGGTGAGGGGCCCTGCCCAGAGCGCCCAGGGTGAGCATCTGGCCTGAGGCCTTACCCGGTCAGCTTGGCACTGGCGGAAGCTGGCATTGATCCGGTCCAGGTCGCGGCGGGCGTTCAGCAGCAACTGCATGATGGTGTCCTTGGCGCGGGAGGTGAGGTTGAGCTCCTTGGACAGGTTGGCCTGGGAGGCCGTGAGCCCCACGACTTGGCTGTACAGGCCCTCGGCCCGGCGCTCGGTGGCCTGCAGGTTGGATTCCGTGCTCACATGCACGTTGCCGTAGACCATGAAGAGGACGAGGCCCAGGATAATGAGGAACTGGATGAGAGACACGAAGAGGAAAAAGTAGCGCAGGTAGTACCAGCAGCCCCTCGGGCTGCCCCCCGCCCGCGAGTATGCTCCTCCGTGCTCCATGGCCAGGCCCATCTCTGCCCGGCCCGCGGCGCTGCTCGGCTGGTTGGCCTGCTCGGGGGACGGCGGCTGCCCCTTCTGCACCCTGCCACGGGCCGGGGGGAGTGTTTATATTACTCCTCTTAATACTTCCTCTGCCTGGCTCCTTCCTGACCGGGAGGAAATGGGGGCTGTGGGTTATCACAACACTCCCACCCTGGCTGTGAAGGGAGGAGCCGCGGCGCTGCTGGGCTTCTGATAGTCATTGGGTGGGGCACCAGCTGGTGGGGGGGGGAGGCTTCCTCGGCCCCTCGGAGCCTCAGTTTCCCCACCTGCCCTTGCTCCGTGCCCAGCGCTGTTCTCAGCACTGGCTGCATACTATCTCCTGTCATCGCCCCTGTCGTGCGGAGGAAGAAACTGAGGCACAGGGAGGCCAAGGGACTGTCCTGGGTCTCACGCTGTGAGTTCGTAGAGCTGGAATTCCCTCCTGCTGGACTGGCTACGGATGTGTGTCCACCTCGTGGGCTAAGTTGGGCAGAGTGCTTGGCCCAGAGCCAGGCACACAGTAGGTGCTCATCAGGGCTTTACAGAGGGCTGACACATGGATGGCAGTGGCCCAGGCTCCCCCAGCTGTCAGGCCACCCGATGCCCTGCTCACAGAGGTGCTGCGTAAGTGCGCAAGTGAGCTGGGAGCTGGTCGAGCAGGCTCGACTCAAGGGAGGGGCTTCTCCTGTCTGTTCTCAGTTTGCCCTTCTGTGAGCTGGGTATCCCTGTGGTGTTTCAGTGACAGGGCCAGGGACGGGGGCTGTAAGGGAGGGTTTGCTGTTTTGTGATTACTATCATTTCCTGCTGGAAGTGTTATTTGGGGCGCTCGCTGTGCGATGGTGAATGGAAAGTGCCAGGTAGGTGGGGGTTGAACTTCACTGTGGGTCACCCCTGGGTGGGCATGAAGGGGATTTGGGGACCAAGAAGCCAAGGACTCTGGGTGTGCCCTCTTGCCCATCCCCCCAAAACGAGGAGCTCTAGGAAAACCCTCCATTCTGGATGAGGTGTCAGCCTCAGACCCGGCCATAAGGGACCCTTAGTCTTGGGGAGACAGAGTGGGACACAGCCCCTACCTCCATGGGGTCAAGGCTGGTAGGAGGGAGGGATGGGGGCTGAGGGGAAAGGGACCAGCGGATGGAAAGGCTGCTGGACAAGAACACCATTATTGTACACTGCTTGGGGAGGGGGGCACAGCAGCATGAAGGCTGCTGCATGGGGATCCATCCCCCCAACAACGAGGTTAATGGGGATGGGGGTAGTTGACAGCGGGGAGGGGGTCCTTCAGGGTGGTGCTCATCACAGGGGTAGGAGTTGGGTTGGGAAGGAGGAAGTTCCCAGGGGTAGGCAGGAAACCCCTGTCTGACCTTTGGCCTTTGCAGCTACCCGGTGATTCCTGATTCCGGACCCTTCCCAGAGGCTTGTTGGGGGGAGGAGGGTTGGGGGCTGCAAGTGGTGCCCAACCAGCTATTTCTCTAGGTTGGCCACGCCCACCCAGAGTCCCCTGAGCAGGGTGGGAGGAGGATATCTTCCATCTTTGTTAATGGGGGCCATGCAGGCGAAGAGAATACATGGTTTCAATTTACGCTCTGGAGTTAAGTTCTGGCTGTGCCACCTACCACTGTGTGACCTCAGACAAGTGATTTTCCTTCCTTAAGCCTCGGTTTTCTTCTGTCTAAAGTGGCAGCAACATAGCCAGTAGTGAAACACTTGTCACACTGTCTGGCACACACCCAGCCTTAATAAATAAGGGTACTTTTTTTAAGGCAAGAGAGGCTGGATCATGTGCAGCCTCTGACGCTAGGCTGAGAAATTGATATACAGGGGAGGGACACTGCCTCCAAGTAGTGTGCTTGGGTACTGTGGGAGCACTGGGTGGAAAAGAGCATGATGGGGGTACAGCTTAGGTAAGATGGGTCCAGCAGAGATGAACAGACATGGGGGCAGTGACTGGGCCAACACCAGTAGGTGTGACAGTCTTGGTATGCACTTAAGATCCTGTCTACTCTTGGGGTTCCTGGGTGGCACAGTCGTTAAGTGTCTGCCTTCGGCTCAGGGCGTGATCCCGGCGTTCTGGGATCGAGCCCCACATCAGGCTCCTCTGCTAGGAGCCTGCTTCTCCCTCTTCCACTCCCCCTGCTTGTGTTCCCTCCCTCGCTGGCTGTCTCTGTCAAACAAATAAATAAAATCTTTAAAAAAAAAAAAAAAAGATCCTGTCTACTCTTCATGATATCTTGAAGGTGTTGTATATATGTGTATATGAACATGACATCTGTTGTCAAGGAAAAAGAAAGGCAACCATAAATTCCCAGAAAATTAAAAAGCCACCATAGATCCAATAGTACAATTTTGAGTAATTGTCACAGTGTGAAAAACAGGTTGTTTTTTTTTTTAAAGATTTTATTTATTTATTTGACAGAGAGAGACAGCCAGCGAGAGAGGGAACACAAGCAGGGGGATTGAGAAAGGAAGAAGCAGGCTCCCAGCAGAGGAGCCTGATGCGGGGCTCGATCCCAGAACACCAGGATCACGCCCTGAGCCGAAGGCAGACACTTAACGACTGAGCCACCCAGGCTCCCCTACAGTTTTTTTTTTTTTAATTATTTATTTATTTTTAAAAGATTTCTTTATTTGAGAGAGAGAGAGAGAGAGAGAGCCAGCATGCACATAAAGGGAGAAGCAGACTCCCCACTGAGCAGGGAGCCGAGAGGGAGAGGGAGAGGGAGAGGGAGAAGCAGACTCCCTGCTGAGATCATGGCCTGAGCTGAAAGGCAGACGCTCAACTGATTGAGCCACCTGGGTGCCCCTAGTTTTTTATTTTTTAATTAATTTTTAAAAGATTTTATTTATTTATTTATTTGAGAAAGAGACAAGGAGCGGGGGAAGGGGCAGAAGGATAAGCAGACTTCCCGCTGAGAAGGGAGCCCAACGTGGGACTCGATCCCAGGACCCTGGGATCATGACCTGAGTGGAAGGCAGAAGCTTAACCAACTGAGCCACCCAGGTGCCCCTTATTTTTTAATTAATTAATTAGAGAGAGAGAGCTCATTTGCGTGAGTGGGGCTTGTGGGGTGGAGGGGCAGAGGAAGAAGGAGAGAGAGAATCTTGAGCAGACTCCACATGTGGGGCTCAATCTCATGACCCTGAGATCATGCCCTGAGCCGTAATCGAGTGGGACACTTAAACGACTGAGCCATCCATGTGTCCTAGAAGCAGAGTTTTAAAGATACACACTAATGTCGTTTGTATCAAGCTCAAAAGCAACATTCTATCTCTTTTTGGTAATCTGATCTCACATCTTTGATTTGAAATGTTTCTTTTTTCAAATAGTTTGTTTTATTAGCTAGATATTTTTAAATGGAAAAAGTAACGATGAAACTTAGTCTTTTTGCTCAATATTATGTCTTTATTTTATTTTTTTAAATAGTTTTTTAAATTATTTTTTTAACTTTAAAAGATTTTATTTATTTACTTGAGAGAGAGCATGAGCAGGGGAGAGGGGCAGAGGGAGAGGGAGAAGCAGACTCCCCGCTGAGCAGGCAGCCTGACATGCGGCTTAATTCCGGGACCCCGGGACCATGACCCGAGCTGAGGGCAGACAGACGCTTCACCAACTGAGCCACCCAGGCACCCCAACATTATGTCTTTAAATTTGTTGATTTCTTTTGCCTGGTGCTTAGGTTTTCACCACATACATTACCATAATAATTATCAATGGGCATTTAGACTGATTCTAAATTTTTTGTTTCAGTGAACAAAATAAGATATCAAATCCCCACAAATCCCTGCTGGGTCCCAAAGCAGTCCCATCTTATATTTTGACAGCTAGTCACCAATCTGTCCTCCAGAGGTGGTTTCCATTGATACCCCTGCCAGCAGTGTCCAAAATCTCTAAAAACAGACTTTCTGAACACATTTTGCCTGTGTCTCTGGCCAGAAAATCCCCGAGGGAGGAAGCGAATGACAGGTCTTTGGATTCGCATGGGGTCAAATGCATTGGTCCTGATGTGAGCATTTGGTTTTTTCCTGAAAACAATTTGTCATGGTCACAGGAAATTTTGCACTTGAACCCTTCTGGATTCCCTTGGAGGGTCATCACAAAATCAGGCTTTGATTTTAAACTTTTCTTTGTTTGTTTGTTTTCTAAATTAAACACGATCAATTTGGTTTTATTTGTGTGTTTGTGCCGAGAAGGGAAAAGTGTTATGAGGAAGTCAACTTTGTGTCACTCCCTAAAACTGATATTGAAATTCTCAAGGAGACACAAGATTTTAAAAAACTTTCACAGAGGGGCGCCTGGGTGGCTCAGTCTGGTTAAGCGGCTGCCTTTGGCTCAGGTCATGATCTCAGGGTCCTGGAATCCAGCCCTGCATTGGGTTCCTTGCTCAACAGGGAGCCTCCTTCTCTCTCTGCCTGCCCCCCCCCCTTGTGCTCTCTATCTAAAATAAATAAATAAAATCTTTAAACTTTTTAAAAATTATTTTATTTTATTTTTTAAAAAAGATTTTTATTTATTTATTTGACAGAGAGAGAGACAGCCAGCGAGAGAGGGAACACAGCAGGGGGAGTGGGAGAGGAAGAAGCAGGCTCCCAGCAGAGGAGCCTGATGTGGGGCTCGATCCCAGAACTCCGGGATCACGCCCTGAGCCAAAGGCAGACGCTTAACGACTGAGCCACCCAGGCACCCCTAAACATTTTTTTTTTAATTTTTAAAGTTTTTATTTATCCATTTGAGTGAGAAAGAGAAAGAGAGAGCACAAGCAGGGCAGGGAGGGAGGGGCAGAGGGAGAAGGAGAGGGAGAAGCAGACTCCCTGCTGAGCAGGGAGCCCAGAGAGAAGCTTGGAATCACCACCTTAGCCGAAGGCAGATGCTTAACCCACTGAGCCACCCAGGCACCCCAGATAAATAAAATCTTAAAAAGAAAACAAACAAACAAAAAATAAAAACTCTCACAGAACTTTAGGAATGTCCTTAAGGAAGTGATATTTGTGGTGAAAAAAAATTTCAGTGAAGTCCAAAAAACCCTCCACTTTGGTTAAATTCAAACGAAATCACGTTTTGCGTTTTGGGAGGTGACAGAGGAAGCAAAGAGAACCCACCCGAGAGGAACAGTCTGTCCTCCCTGGGCCTCCGTATTACTGGCTGATAAAAGGCAACCCACTTTCTTACTTGGGATTGGGGGCGCTAGCAGGGTCAGGCTGCCTCTGTCCCAGGTGCTCTCTGCCTACAGCTGCCCACACTTCCCATTTCTGTCCCCTTACTGTCATTGCAGCCATGGGAAGGGGACTCCAGGGTGACAAGGATAGGGGAAACCAGGGCAGGGACCTAGGAGGGTGTGCTGGGGATAGGGGTGGAGACAGATAGAGACACAGAGAGACTTGGAGAGAGAGAGACAGAGACTTTGAGTAATAATTGAAGAGTGGGAGGCAGAACAGAGAAAGGACAGGCCAAAGGCTGGCCCTGTGAGGTGGGAGCAGGTGGGGTCCAGAAGGCAGGTGCCACCAAGCAGTGCTATTTACTTCCCTGAGCAGCTGAGGGAGCCTCAGAGCACATGGGGTGGGAGGGTGGGGAGGTGAAGGGGGTGGGGCACCTGGGCTTGTTCTCTGTCAATCCTCACCTACTCCCTGTCCTATGGCCTTCCTGGGGGATCAAAGCCCTCTGTCTGCACCCTCTCTTTCTTCCCAACTCTTTCTGACACCAGATCTAACTGTGCCCTTTCTGCTTACACACCTGCCTTGGCTCCCTATTTCCCTCCAGCCCGGAAACTGATTTTCAGGGGTCGGGTGATTTGGCTAAGATGAAGCCACCAGAGACAATGGATAATAATGATAATGTTTTAGGTCCCATTTACAACCCGGAGCCCAGCCCTTGTACCCTTGGATCTCACAGCAGCACAGTGAAGGGGTCTTAAGTCAGACAAAGCAAGGTCAGTCTCCTGGTCTCCAGCTCTGGTTGACCGCAGAAGGAGAAGCCACTTCCTGCTCACTTCTGGATTGACGTCGGAGTTGGGGGTGGGGGTAGGGGGAGGTTTCAGACGCACCCTTAACCTCTCCAGCTCAGAGCCCTTAACCGGTGGCAACCGGGTGGGCAAGTTGGGGCGACCCCTGGTGGCTGTCAGCAGAACTAAGCGGTTAGACCTTCCTCCCCTCAGCCTCACTTCCTCCTTGGGAGTTGGCCTGCTAGTTCCCCCTCCAGGTGGGCCCCTCCCAGGTAAAGGCCCGGATGTGGTACCTCCAAGCCCTGGGGGTGGTAGTGGGGATGTTGAACAGGACTGGGTGAGGTGGGGGAAAGAGTTCCAAGGGCTTCGACCTCCCTCAAATACCAGCTTCTTAGGAATTTTTAGAAACAAATTTTATTTTAAAGGTAATACACGTGCATGATTTTAAATGAAAACTTTACAAAAAGGTATACGAACATGAGAATGCACCCCTCCCCCCAGCTCCCTAGTTCCTGCTCCAGAGGCCACAGCTGTGACGACTGTTTCCTTCAGACACATTTGGGTAAAAGTCTTTCCGTCCCTGAATTTTGGAAAATGCACACAAATTATCAATTTCCTGCTTTTTACATTAATATTCTCAGAGGAGATTTGCCTTGGCTCCTTTAACAGTCGTATGGAATTTCCACTGTGTGGACAGGTGGACACTCAGTGAAACAGTTCCCAAGCGCGGGACACGGAGGTGGTTTCCAATTTTTTGTAACTATGAAGATGTGATGATAGATTTCCTCATTCTCTCCCCTCCCCTTACCCTTTGCCTCTTTTTTAGGAGTAAACTTTTTATTTTGGAATAATTGTAGATTTACAGAAAAGTTGCAGAGATAGTAGAGTCCCTGAATAGCCCTCATCCAACTTTTTCCGTGGTTAAGCTCTTTTACACCGTGGCTCACTCGTCAAAACTAAGAAACGAACTGTAGTACATTAAATTAATTACACTCTGGACTTCATGTGATCTTCTCACTACGTGCTTTTCTGTTCCAGGATCCAACAGGGCTGCATTGCATTTGGTCCATTATTTTGTTTTGTTGGTTTCTTTTTTAAATTTTTTAAATGTTTAAAGATTTTTATTTATTTGAGAGAGAGAGAGAGAGAGAGAGAGAGAGAGCACAAGCTGGGGGAGGGGCAGAGGCAGAGGGAGAAGCAGGCTCCCCACTGAGCAGGGAGTCTGATGTGGGGCTTGATCCCAGGACCCTGGGATCATGACCTGAGCCGAAGGTAGATGTTTCACCAACTGAGTCACCCAGGCGCCTCTCTCTCTCTCTCTCTCTCTTCTTTTTTTACAATAGTATTTATTTATTTTAGAGAGAGAGCAGGGGGAGGAGAAGAGGGAGAGGGACAAGCAGACTCTGCACTGGGCACAGAGTTCCATGTGGGGCTGGATCTCAGGACTCTGAGATCATGACCTGAGTTGAAACCAAGAGTTGGACCCTTAACTGGCTGAGCTACCCACACGCCCTTATTTATTTAGTTTTCAGTAGGCTCCACCCCCTATGTGGGTCTTGAACTTGCAACCTTGAGATCAAGAGTTGCGGGCTCTATGGACTGAGCCAGCCAGGTGCCCCTGGTCCATCATTTTGTACACATGTAAGTATGGTTGTAGAAAAATTTCTAGAAGGGGAATTGATGGATCAAAGGATATGTGCACTTTTAATTTTGAGAGGTTCTAGAAAATTGCCCTTCCAAGTGGTTGTACCAATGAGCAGTCTCACCAGCACCCTGTGGAATTCCTTGTTTCTCCACAGCAGTGCCAGCACAGAGTACTTTGTAATTTGTTTTTGTTTTTATCTTTGCCAGACTCATGGGTACAAAGTGGTACCACATTGTTTTTAATTTGCATTCCTTTTCAAGGAGTGAGGTTGGGCACTTTTTTCCCCTTATATTTCTATGAATTGACTGTCTATATTCTTTGCCCATTTCTTCTACTGAGCTGTTTTTTTGAAAAATTAATTTATAAGAGCTCTTTACATAATAAGGAAATTAATTTATTCCTGGGTATAAATAACTATATGAAATAGATCTAGGAAAGTTTTGGTTAATTCTCTTGGGTTTTCTATATATAAAATCATACTGCCAAGAGATAATAATATTAGGTTGAATTGCTTCTGAGGTTTTCCTGCCCAAAATGCCAACCTGAAACTAATCTTACAGAAATAATACACAAACCCAGACTCAGACTCCAAAAAATGACTGCCCCAGGCCTCTAAAAAATGCCAATGTTATGAAAGGCAAAGAGACTGAGAAATGTTCCAGATTAGAAGAGATGAAAGACTTGACGAGTACAACGTGTGAGCCAGGATATTCTTTTGTTATAAAAGACATTATGAGAACGGTTGGCAAAGTCTGATTAAAGTCTAGATTAGATAATAGTGTTTTATCAATGTCCACTTTCTGATGTCCATAACCATACTGTGATTATGTGGGACAATGTCCTTGTTTTTAGGAAGTGCATCCTCAAGTGTTATGGGTAACAAGACATCATCTCTGCAAGTTTTTCATAAAAGGCTCAAAGAGAGAGAGAGAGAAAGAGAAAGAAAGAAGAATAAAACAAAGGTGATAACATTTGTGGAATCTGGGGGAAGAGTATCCAGGAATTCTTTGTACTAATCTTCCAACTTTTCTGTAAGTCTGAAGTTATGTCAAAAATAAGGTGAAAGACAAAATTCATGTGAAATCGAGCCATCTGAAATGTTGGTATTGCTATTATTTTTTACCTATATAAACAGTGCTTACATATGATCCAAACTATAAATTCCCTACTGCTTTTCTAATATTCATACCTCCCCTTTCTTTTCCTTGTCTAAGTGCATGGGCTAGTACCTCTAGAACAATATTAAATACTTGACAGTAGTCATCCTCACCTTGGCCCTCATTTTGATGGCCTTTTCAGAACTTTTCTCATTTGATCCATTAGTACGGTGAATTTTATTAGCAGACTTGTGAATATTGAGCCATCTCTGCGTCTCAGGCATAAGTCCCCTTTGTTGTGATGTATTTTCAAAATGTGTTGCTTAATTTTTTTTTGTTAACATTCCATTTGGGAGTTTCATATCCTCCTCATAGGAAGAGGGGTCTGTAGTTTTCCCATTCTGCCATCTCGGTCAATTGTCAAGGATAGGGTGGCTTGCTAAACATGTTTCCAAACACTCAATTTACAGACAAGGTAAACCGAGGCCCAGAGAGAAGTGACCCCTCCAGGTCACTCTTGAGCCAGGGCTGGACCCTAAGTCTTCAGTCTGTGGGATGAAGCAACATTGTCGTTAGAAGGCACTTAAGTCCCAAAACACTATCTCATTGTGTTAAAATGGGCCTCAGTTTCCCCGTCTGTAAAATAAGCACTAGACATCGAGTCTCCTTTCTGTAGTTTCCGTTCAGAGTGGCTCCTGGATCTAAAGCTGAGCGTTGATGGGTGTTGACGGGACATCTCATCCAGCGTGGGCACCTCTATACTTTTTCCAGCCACAGTGTGTGCCCTCCTGCCCTCAGAGCCCTCATCCTGCTGGGAGCTGACTCACCCTCGTGCGCGCCGTGCCGGCCTCCGGCAGCCCCCAGAGGGTCCTGGGCGAGAGCGCGAACGGGGGCTGGGTCGGGGTCGGGACACGGAGCGGGACCGGGGTTGCGGCACTCTGCGCTGGGGGCGCATCTCGGCTTCCAGGGCTTTACTGACAGGAAGTGGGGAGAAGCCCATCAGCACCTGGACCCCGGTCCTCCTCCCCCCTCCCCTCAGTACTCTTCCATCTTTCCTGAGAACCCCACTCCTGAGAACCCTACTCCCCAGGATCCCCTATCCTTTACCACCCGTAGCCATTCCTGGGACCTCTCCTCAGGGACTCCCAGCTCCTTTTCCTGGAGCTCCACCTACAGATCCCCGGGTCCTCTGTCTCAGTACTTCCTTTTCCTTACATCCTTCTCTTCCGCTCCTCGCCCTTCCCTAGGGCCCTCCGTGTAAGCCCTACTCCAGGGACAAATGCCTTCAGAGTGCCGGTCCCAACGTGGAGATTCTCGCCCCCAGAGAGCCTACATCCTTCACCACCCCTAGGTTCCAACTCCAGGGTCCCCTCTTTGATTCGCCCAACACTCAACTCCCTAAGGCCCCGCCCACATGACCACACCCCTTCTCCATCCCCAGGGACCCTTCCTCTTCTTCCCCCCTGCCTGTGGTGAGTGGCCGAAAGAACGAAGTCTTGCGCGCTATTGGCCACGCACCGCTCTCGTCCACCACCCCGGGCCCCGCCCTTCACTCACGCGCGTTCGCGCAGCGCCGCCTCCCGGGCTGCGCAAGCTTCGGCTTCGGCCTCGGCCGCGCGTGCGCGCTGCTGTGCCTCGTCCAACCTCCGCGCAGACTCCATGGCCGCCGCCTCCCAGCGCGCCAGGGCTTCTGCGGGCGCAGGGAGCGGGGTCAGCTCGGATACCTAGCTCCCGCCCCGCTAACGCGGCGTTCGAGTTTACAGTCTGCATACTATTTGCAGCCGTGCCATATTTGGATTAAATCTGTGTGCTGTTTGCATTACCTTACGTGTCATTTGCAGAGTTTTTCGTGGGTTTGTATTGCTTTTGGGAGTCGTGGACACGGCCTTTGCTTATGTTGTTGTATTTGCGTTGTTTTGTGCCATTTGCGTGGCCTTTGAGTGTTATGTGCATTTCCTTCATAACTTTTCGCGTTTATTTGCGTGTCGTTTACAGTACATTTGCACCTGTGTGTGTCATTTGCGTAACCAGGAAACTTTTAGGCTCTTCCCACCCCTAGCCGTGGCCACGCGCCTTGCGCCCCAACACACCTGTGAGCGCCCCGTTCTCAGCCCCCATCTGGGTCCCCTGTGCCTTGGCCTCTTCAATCTCAGTCTTCAGCGTCATCAGTTGAGTCTGAAGCCGGCTCTGAGGAGTGGAGGGGAAGTGAGAAGGTTAGAGGGGCGGGTGGGGGCGGGGAGAGAAGAAGTGAAGTCTCCCCTCTTTCTGGGGGAGACTGAACTGACGCTGGTCACCGCGTTCCCTGAGCTTTATTTGGAATGTCCTTTGGGAGTCCTGTGGTGGTAAAACACAGAAGTGGCCTGCGGTAGGAGCGGTGACAGCTGCTCTGTCCAGGTCCACCTCCCCCCACCCCAAGCCACCGGATGTGGAAACAGTTTAGCTCTGCGGTCAGACTCCGGTTCCAATTCCAGCTACTTCTAGACTCACTGACTGGGGTTTCAAACCAATACAGGCCAGTTTGGTGGTTGACGATGATTGGGTTTCTGGAGTATGCTCCCTCAGCTATGGGAGACATTCTTCAAAACAACTGGCCTGGCCTCCTCAGAACATCTCCCACTGAGGGGCGGGGGCAGAATTTGAACCCAGAGCCGGCTGCTCTTACCCTCAGTGGCCTCAGGCCCTTCTCTTGGGCAGGCAGGTAAAGGGTAGTGGTCTGTTTTGATTTCTAAAATTCACACAGCTCTCAACCCCTGCTGGGCCCGGTACACAGAGATATAGAGTAGTTAGTAAATGAAAGATTGGGACTTTAAGGATGTTTCTTTTGCAAGGCCCTGGGCTGGGAAGGGTTAAGAAAGAGTTTGAAGGGGTGGCCAGAGGAAAAGGGAGGACCTGGCCAGTACCTCCCCCAAGAGGCCAACTTTAGCCTCCTAATTACAGGTGACATGAATATCCCTCTCTCGAAATAGGGCTGCTGGACACTAGCTGGAGGACGTTGAGTGGGCACCCAAGGGGAGGGTTAGCACAGGGTCTCCCCAGGTGGGCCCAGGGGTCTGGGGCTTCCCTAGCCATCACCAGCTAGTAGGCTGATAGCAGAGAATCGTGGGGGCCTTCTTGGTCAGTAGGTAGACCTCAGGGGGACCTGGTACTGTAGGATTTGGAAGGGACTACGGTGCTATTCTCATTTGCCCCCCTCAGTTGAAGAATTAGGGAAACCAGTGCCCAGGGGGGCAGCTGTGGGGATGTGTGTGCACGGCCTCTCCCAATTCTGGATTCCCTAGCCCACCACCCTGCCCACCTACCTGGCGGCCCTGACAGGCCCTTAGTGCCTCCTCCAGCTCCAGACGGACTCGGTTGGCTTGGTCCAGCTGTCTGGCCAGAGCCTCCTCGTGCTGGGTAGCCTCTGCCAGCTTTCTCCGCAGTTCCTCGACCTCAGGTGCCAGGTCCCTGGGGGGCGCCGTGGCGTTGGCCCCTGGCTCTGGGCAGCGAGGTCCCCGGGAGGTCGAAGAGGCCAGATTCCAGGCCAGCAGGGCCGCCCCGGCTGCTGCGGCCGCCAGGAACACCGCAGCCCCGCACAGGGCTAGCACCCGCCACGCGCGTCCCGGCTCTGGCCCCAGCTCGGCCATGCCGCCGTCCACAGCTCTGGCCCCAGACAGCCACGAGCATTTAATTGGCACCTTGGGGCGCCAGGGACACCCACGGTTCCGCCCCGCCCGGCCATGGCTTCCCGGAGTCCTTTGGGAGGGGCTGGACCCCCGCCAAGGGCCAGCCTAGGCTACCGGAGCCCAGGACAGGATTGGGGGTCCTGGGTTCTAGTCCCGCCTCTGCACCCCATGTGCTGTCCTCTGAGCCTCAGAGTCTCCCCCACTCAGAAGTGAGGATGGCCTTAGCTCCTGTCCCACAGGGCGAGGGGGAACCATGTGAGCACATCCTTGCAAAGCACCCGTCTGCATTGGGGGTACTCAGCAAATCTCCCCATTCTGTTCAAGGAAAAACTGAGGCTAAAAGACGGGAGGCTACCCGACCGACCGAGGTTGGCCTGGCTCAGGCTGCCGAGCTTTCTGTGACTGGCTGTGAGGGTCAGGGGGCCGACGCCAGAGGGGATCGGTCCCCTCTCCCTGCCCGTTCTCCACTAGGCCGCCAGGGGGCGAACTTACATCGCAATTCAGATACAGGTTAGTCTCCGACTCGCGGTTTACGTTCCTCTCAGAAGCGAAGCTCTCCTTCCTCCTCTCCCCCTCCTCCTTCCCCTCTTCTTCCTCCCCTGGTTCTCCCTTTCCTCTCCCTCCTTCTCCCCGTTCCCTTCCTCCTCCTCCTCTTTTCATCTCCTCCAGGCCCTCCTCCATTTCCTTCTCCCCTTCCTCCACCTCTTCCTTCTCCCTACTTCTCCCCTTTTCTTCTCCTTCCCCCTGTCTCCCTCTCCCCCATCCGTCTCCCGCCTCTTCCTCTTTCCCTCGTGTTAGGGCTGCCCGCAAAGAATTGCACAGAGTAGAGCCACAAACAGGATAGAGTTTATTCACTCTCCAAGGGGGGAGAGGGGCAGGCATGGAGCGAGTTTCTGTTAGGCTGGGCCTTTTAAGGGGTTTTAAGGATGTGAGAGGGTTGCAGCTGCGCCCGTGGGGGAGGGGGTCGACACTTGGCCCTGTAAAGCAGGAGGTGACAAGTTTTTTGGGGGGGGGGCGGGGTGGAGAGGGCTCTGTCCGGGCTTGTCTGGCATATGGGTTGCGTTCTCCTCTCGCCAGAGAAGAATATGTTTTGTAGTGGAGGTCTATTTCCTGGGAATAAGGGGCACAGTGACCTGGAAAAACAAAGAGTCAGGGCCAAGTACAGACACCCATGGTTTTGTCTGTAAGCTTGGCTGGGGAGGGGGCTTTGAATAGAACCCTTTCATTCCCTCCTGTCTTTATTTGAAATTATTCTTGATTCGGGAAAATGGGAGGTCATTCTTCTGCAACTACTTCCTGCTGAGCAGGGGCACAGAGCTGTCCTTACCCAGCGGCCAGAGGGACAAGGGTGAGGGAGATGTTGGTGGCTTCTTGCTCTCAGAGCAAGGGGGCCTGAGTGTGAGCTTGCTGAGAGACCTTAGAGACTTACCAAGGGCTGAGATTCGGCCCTTGGCCGAAAGGATGAAGGAGATTCGATATTTTAAAATACATAGTTTCAAAGTAAGGGCTAGTCCAATAACCGCCAAAGGTCCCAGGAGTGGAATGAGCCATGAGAACCAAGACCAGATATCTAGTTCCCAGGGGAACCAATCTGCCATCCCCCAGTTTATATATTGTTCCTCATCGTCCCTAGCTGAGTTGATCATTTTCTCAGGGCCGTCTAAGTCCTGACCTGACTCATTTACATAGAAGCAGCATTCCTCCACAGTAAGGCAGGAGTACCCCCCTGGTTAGCAGTCAGTAGGTCTAAAGCCAGATGATTTAGAAGAACTCCTCCTCCCAGGGAATCGGTCTGTCTCTGCGTTTGCTTGGAGTGTGGAAGCCGAATCCGCTACTTTTGACTCAAGGAAAGAGAGGGTTCCCATGTTTAGATAGGATGAGCTCTTCCTCCCGTGCCTAACCCAGTTCCCATAAGGATGGCAAAGAGGATGAGGGTGGACATTGGCTCAGTTCTACGAGGGCGGGATACAAAAAGATTTGGATTTCTACCTGAGGGCCTGTTACAGCCTATGTTCAGGATGCGAGGGCTGGTGAGTTGGGAAAGTGTTGGTCAGGAAACAGGTACATGAGGGCGCAGTGCCCCTTCCAAGTGGGGGGTAAGCCACAGAGGAAGTAGGTTTGAGAGTTGGGCTCCATGCAGGGCGACATGGTGAGTTGCCCCGGTGTAAGCAAAAATCCTAGGTATGGGACAGATTGTTGATGGAGATGGGCTTTGGAGAGGGAGACTATAACCTTTGTTGTTTTGGAAGGTGAGGACGGTGATGGTGTGAGAAGCAGAAGTAGGCCCAGCAAGGCTGCAGAGGCGGTCATCCACGGGTTGGAGAGGGGTACTATTTGGAAGGGAGGGGTTGGAGAGATCTGATACCAGAGCTGGTCCAGAGAGGTAGGGGCTATCCCTAAGACCCTGGGGCCGAAGTGTCCAAGTGAACTGTGTCGGGTTAAGGCGAAAAGGTCTTGGGATTCTGGGGAGATGGAAATATTGAAAAACGTGTCTTTAAGATCTAAGACAGTGAAGTACATGGTGGTGGGTGGAATGGTGGAGAGAGGGGTGTCTGGCTTGGGGAGGACTGCCTCACTGATAATTCTGAGATCCTGAACTAGTCTATACGAACCGTCTGGTTTTTGGCCCGGAAGGCAATATTGGAGTATTGTAAGGAGAGTTAGTAGGATTTAATACATTTGAGGAAAGGAATTTGGAAATGAGGGGCTGCAAGCCTATCAAGCCCTCAGGTTTGAAAGGCTATTGGGGTTTGGAAGGGGAAAAAGGATCCTTGAGGTATATGGTGTTGGGGGTGAGGTGAGTAGCCTTAACTGGTTTGGAGGTGTCCCGCACGGACGAGGGAACTGGAGTCATAACTGGAGAGAGTGAAGTGGAAGTGGGGGATTCAGTAAGGAGTCCCAGGAACTGGGATTGGGGGTGTACGGGGTGCAGATGAAAGCACCATGACCCGGTTTGGTCCCGATGTCTCATCCTCGGAGGGGGAGAGGACAGCGTGTCAGAACAAGAAAGAGATGGCCAAACATGTGATCCCCCAGCGCACATGACAAGAGTCGGGTAGCTGAAGGGTGAGGAAGAACGCCATCACCCCCAACAACAGAGATGGGGGAGGGAAAACAGGGTCCTGGAAATTCAGGGAAATCCTGGGGTGTGTCAGTCCGTATCCTGAAGAAGTCCCAAGAGATCTGCCACCAGGGATATGGCTGATCTCCCCCCATGTTTGGGCCCTGAAGGCAGGTTTTAGGAGATGCCTTCCCCCCACTTTGAGAATGGGGTAGTCACTCTTCCAGAGTGGCCAGCTTGGTTACAGGTGGGGCAAGAGGTTTTGGGTGGCCCTTTTTTATTTTTGTTTTTTTACTGGGACACGGTTTTGGACGAGTGGCCAGGCTTACCGCAAGTGTAACAAGCTCCTGGAGGGGGTTTGTTGAAAGTTTGGGTCAAGCCGGCACCGGAAGACTTCTAGAATAGCTCCAGTAAGGGCAGTGGCCAGGAGCTGATAAGCCTGAGATCCTTTCTTGATCTCTTTCTCTTTTCCTCTTTGATTTCCTCCTCTCTGCTGTTAAAAACCTTGAAGCCCGGGTCTAGTACTTCGGATTGAGGGGTTTGTGGGCTTTATCCAGTTTTTGAAGTTTTGTTTGTCTCTAATGTCTGGGGCCGACTGGGAGATGAAATGAATAGCCAGGGTCGATTTTCCTGCGTGAAAGTTAGGATCAAGGTCGGTGAGTTTTTGGAGTCTCAGTGAGGTGAGTGAGGAAAAGGGCAGGGTTTTTATCTATCTAATTGACCTGTTTAGAAGCTGCCCATTTCACGCCTTCTAGAAGGTGGGGACCATGTGGTCAAGTTTGACCTCGTCTCCAGAGGAGGGGTGATAATTCCAACTGGGCTCGGCCACGTGGACGGCTGCATTGCTGGAAGCACGTGGTGCAGGCTGTCTGTGGCTCAGATCATCAGCATATTCAGTAGCCTTGGGCCAAATTCTGGTTTTTTCCTCTGGGATGGTACGGTGGAGAGAATAACATATAGGTCCCCCCCACGATAAATCAGAGGAAAGGGTGAGATACTCAGATACCTTAGTGAACCTGGAGGGATTGGTTGAAAAAGAGCCAAGCTTAGATCTGATAAGAGAAAGATCTGGCGGGAAGAAGGGAATGTGGACCTGAGCCATGCCCTCTGTTTCAGCCACTTTGCCAAGAGGGAATTGGGTGGCGGGAGCATCGGGGGGGTTGGTAAGGGTGGCCAGAACCAGTGTGGGCTGGAGAAGGATCTGGACGTGGAGGCAAGGCCTGAAGGCCGGGGGGGTGGGGGGTGGGAGGGGGTGATGAAGACGAAAGGTCTTGAGGGGCAAGAGGGGAAGGAGGGGGGTCTGTGGAGGTGCCAAGGGAGGGTCACCTGCGCTGCGGGTGGGTGGAAAGGCGGAGATCGGTCCAGCAGAGTTGAAGTCTGAGTGGGGAGAACTGGGGAGAGGGAGCGGGGTCTTTGGGGAGATAGAAGGAGTATGGGGCAAACAGTGGGAAGCTCAGGATAATGAACAAGTTCAAAGAAAGCTTTGAAATGATGTTAGGGTGGCTGGTGAGCTGGGCGGCAAAGAATCACACAAAGATTAGAGCCATAAGCAGGACAAAGTTTGCTCAGTCTCCAAGGGAGGAGAGGGGCCCAACACTGAGACTTTGAGAGAGAGGTCGGGCTTGTTTCTGTTAGGCTGGGCCTTTTAGGGGCTTTAAAGCATGTGGGAGGGTTGCAGCTGTGCCCCTGGGGGAGGGTGTGTGAGAAGGGGGTCAACACTTGCCAGGTCCCATAGAGCAGGAGGTGACAAATTTCTGGGGCTCATCTGAGATGTGGGTTGCAGTCTCGCTAGGAAAGAATATGCTTTGTTGTGGTGGTCTATTTTTTCTTTTTTCTTTTTAAAAGATTTTATTTATTTATTTATCAGAGAGAGAGCACAAGAAGGGGGAGCGGCAGTTGGAGGGAGAGGGAGAAGCAGGTTCCCCGCTGAACAAGGAGCCTGATGCGGGACTCCATTCCAGGACCTGGAGACCATGACCTGAGCCGAAGGCAGACGCTTCACCGACTGAGCCACCCAGGCGTCCCGTGGTGGTCTATTAACTGAGAATGAGGGGCACCATGACCTGGAAAAAGAGAGAGTCGGGGCCAAGTCAGACACCTGTGAGTTTTGTCTGCAAGCTTGGCTGGGGAGGGGGCTTCGAATAGAACCCCTTCACCTTGCGAATCCCCTATGTCTTGATTTTCTCCTCGTTGACCCCTTCTGACCTCCTCTTCCAGCAAGCACATTGGCATCCCGGGGCTTCTGCGTTGGCTTTTTGCCCTACCTGACCACCCTTTCCTCTCTCTTTGTCCAGCGAACTGTTCCTTACAAGCTCCTCCCACCCCTACCCCTGACTCGAGTATCTCCTCCTCCAGAACGCTTACCCTCCCCCACTGACTCAGGCCCCTTCTGACTAACTCTGAGCTCTTCTGTAATTTTACCTTTTATGTGTTTGAGTCCCGGTTGCCTCCACCATCAGACTAGGGGAGCTCCTAAAAAGCCCGCATCTGCCACTTTCCCACTGCCACCGCATGGACGCAGTAGTTGTGCAGTAAATGTGAGTGGTGTCCTCCCCTTCCCTGTGCCCCCATTCCACAGGAAGAAACCAGAGCCCAGAGAGACCAAGTCACAGCGCAGGGTCACCCAGCAGCCTCTGGTCACTACTGGATTCCTGCTAGAGCGGGAACCCCACAGACCTGCAGGGCCCCTCTGACCTGACTTCTCAACCCTCCACGGGGTCACAGATGGTGAGGGAAAAGGGGCGTTAGGGAGTAAGAATTTCCTATCCCCTTCTAGATCCTTCTGAGCAGACTAAGAATCAAATTGACATGAGACAGATTAACAGGAGAAAATCAAGTTTAGTTTCATACATGTGGGGAATCCACATAGACGTGGAACTTCCAAAGACAGGCAAAATCAGGTATATATGTCATTCTAAACTAAAGACGGGAGGGGGGTAGGGGCCTGGGACTTCTAAGGGAAGAAATACAATTCATAGGAAGAAGAAAAGGAGTAAATGTTTAGTAAACAATTACATGCTCAGCTGCTCAGAAAGAATGGGACACAGAGGATGCTGATAAAATAGGAGGCCTTCCTAGGTTTCTCCCTGTCTACCATAGCAAGTTCACGATATGACGTAGTAATCTATTGGTGAGAGCTCTCTTCCTGGGGCAGGTCCTCTGTTCAAATTCTTTTTAGGTGGGGCGCCTGCGTGGCTCAGTGGTTAACCCTCTGGTCTGCCTTCGGCTCAGGTCATGATCCCAGGGTCCTCTCAGTAGGGAGCCTGCTTCTCCCTCTCCCACTCCCCCTGCTTGTGTTCCCTCTTTTGCTGTCTCTCTCTCATCAAATAAATTAAAAAAAAAATGTTTAAAGAAATATTTTTAGGCAGTTGTGGGGGAGGAAGAGCTTTTCCTGAATCTGCTGGGTTTTGATTGCTTAATTAATTAATTAATTAATTTTTAAGATTTTATTTATTTGAGAGAGAGGGCACGTGAGTGGTGCGGAGGGGCAGAAGGAGAGGGAGAAGCAGACTCCCTGCTGAGCAGGGAGCCCGATGCAGGGCTGGATCCCAGGACCCCAGGATCATGATCTGAGCCGAAGGTGGACCTTTAACAGACTGACCCACCCAGACACCCCTTATTTCATTTTTTAAATCAGAATATTTGATTTTTTTTAAGTAGGCTCTACGCCTAACATGGGGCTCGAACTCACGACCCTGAGATCAAGAGTCACATGCTCTACAGACTGAGACAGCCAGATGCCGCCTGATTGCTTTTTCACTCAATATAGTCTTCATGCCAAAGCAGCCCATCTTGGGGCGGTCTGCCCTTGGCCCCGAACAGGGGCATTTTTAAGAAGGAGAGAAGTTTCTACTCAGCCCTGCATAGGGGCTTGGGAGGAGAAACTGAACAGGTTGAATCCATCATATTGGGCCAACCTGTCCCCAGTCACCATGGAAACACAGCCCAGGCTCCCCCTGGGGGGGAGGGGCAGCACTGTGTGGGACATCATGGGAGCCCAAGCTGGGAGTGGGAGTTGAGGATGATGGTGGAGGTGAAGCCAGCTCAGCCCCTGCGACCAGTCTAGTAGTCACTAAGCTTTAGCAAGCGCCCTTAGCCCGAGTGATTGATTAACTAAACCTTTCTTTGTGTATTTATAGATCATGCATTCTTTCCTAGAAGGAACAAAGCACTTCTGCACCACCCTGGGGGCCAAGGACCCAGAATCCCTTGCCCAACAGTGAGCGCCACAATATCTGTAGCTGGCACCTGGAAGACTGCACATCATTAAGAATTAGCACAGGCCATCGCACTCCCTTAACTGATTAACTGCCCTAAATCCCTTGAAAAATCTCTGGGCCAGGCAGAAACCCCTGGAGTTGGCTCCTGGAGAGATCGTCCGCCTTCTCCCCAGCTGGCCAGCCTCCTGAATCAAGCTCATATTCCTTTCCAGCTGGAACCCATCTCTAGAGTATCTGCCTTTCCAGGTTGGGGGAGGCCCAAGGGAGGTCACGTGAGAAGGGTTTGCTTCTGGGAATCAGAAGTTCCAATTCCCTGAGCAGCTCAGAAGTCCTGAGGAGGTCCAGGAAATTTTCCGGATTTCAGTTTCCCCATTTGAGACCGGGGGGGGGGACAACGACAACACGACGCTGTTCCCGGGGGTGAAATGACTCAGTCATCCTAGAGCACCCCCATGAACTCCTGAGCCCTCCTGCAAGCGGGGGACACAGGAGCGAGGAAAACCAGAACCTCTGCCTCTAGAGCAGAAGTTCTCACAGGAAGTGAACCCCGACCCCCCCCCTCCCCGCCCGCTGCCATGAGAGACTTGGTCATGTCTGAAGGCATTTTTTATTGTCACAATGGGAGGGGCTCCAGTGCACAGGGCAGGAAGTGGCAAGGACAACAGTTGGGAGATTCCAGAAAGAGAGAGACTTTCTCCGTGGAGAAAGGGAGATAACAGGTGGGGAAGGGTTGACAGAGCCTGGGGGGATCCGTGAAAGCTGACCAAGAGTCTATGGAGACAGAAGCTCTGAATTTGGAAGCAGCAGAGAGACTCTCTGGAGGAGGGGTTCCCAGAGCTGGGTACCGCAGGAGGAGTAAGAGTTTGGGCCGGGATGGCGGGGAGAAGCATTGTGACAAGGGCCTGGCCTGTGTGTGTCTGCAGATCCAGGTCTGAATCCCAGCCCCGAACTGTCTGTGGGATGGGATCGGGAACTAGGACAGGATGTCTCCTGCCACAGCCTGGGTTCCCCCCATTGGGCCAGGCACCAGGAGAAGATGCAGTAGGTGGGAGTAGATGGGTAGAATGCTCGGCACAGGGTGAGCGCTGATGAGGGTACAGAGTCCTATACGATGAGCCCAGGGAAGAGGGCCAGGGAAGCGGTGGGATGGTACCTGCCCAAACCCTGAGGGTTCCTGGGAACATTCTGGAGCAGGGAAGCTTGGGCGTGGATGTCAATGGGGGTCCGCCCTCAGCTGCAGGACAGGCCCCAGATGCCTGGGGGTGACATAATGACACTTACTCCAGGAACTTCAGAGTAAGGTCTTTCCCCTCCAAAAGGGGCATCTACTTTTTGGAGTTGAAAGACTTCAGAAGTCGGTGAGCTTCCAGAAACCACAAAACCAAGAAATAGGTACTCCCCACCCCATGCCCTGCCCAGCTCTGGGGGGAGGCAGAGTCCGTGGGCGGGAGGGGGGGCAGGCAGCCCTGGGCCAACCCCCCTACTGGTCTATCCCGAGGCTGCTCCTTGTCCCCACCCCACTGCTATCTCACCCCCCCCCCCAACTGTGCAGCCATGTGGCTCCCTCAGAACTGGTCTGGTCAGGGAAGCCTTGAAGGGAAAAGTCCAGGCTGTGGGCTAAGGAGATACCATAAGAGGGACTCAGGGTGGCCTGGTGGGGAGTGGAAGGCGGTCCTGCCCTGCCCCAGGCCAGCTCCCTGCTCAGGGAGCCCTCTATCCCTCCACAAGACCTTTCTCTGTGCCCTGCCCACTACCCTGTAGACGGGCCACCTCCCCAGGCCCTGGCCTATCCTGGACTCTCTCCCATCCCCCCCCCCCCCCCCCCCCCC